>NC_092055.1:101299940-101899940 GCF_003086295.3 Arachis hypogaea
CAAATTGATACAATATAAGGTAACAGAAACTCTCTAAGCAATCTTAATCTTCAAAGTTTTACTGATTCAAGCCTAGGGTTCTCACTAAACCAGAAAATAGCAACTTACCTAAGGGATTCTAATCTATCTATTTATTCTCAGTGTCACCACATCGCATCAAGAACAACCCTCAGTGTCACTATCGCCAGCATAAGGGATCTCTCAGTTGTTCAAACACATAAAAAATAATACAAAAAACACAAAAATAATAGAGAGAATAGATGAAGCAATTAGCTCAAATAGCATATAGATGCAATTATTCAACAAGGCACGCCAAATACAAGATGCATACTGATGCCAGGGCATCTTAGACTAGTTTCACTAGCCTTTTTCTTTGTTTTTAATAGGTTTTATGCACTTTCTTGAGCTATAAGTAAGCAAATTGGTTAGAAATTCATGTATGCCTAGATTCATTCAACCATGATTAATTTGATGCAATTTCATGATGATTTATGCTATAATTACTTGTATACTAAGAATGATAAAAATTCTCATGACTTTAGCAAGGCTTTGATGCATGTATTGGTTGATGATAGGTGAAAGAAAGCATGGAAGAAGGTTGAAGAATGAGCCTGGAAAAGATGAAGAGGAAGCAATGTTGGTGGCCAAGTTGGACCACCAACATTGCCTCAAACGTTGGAAGGGAACAGAATAATTTTCTGCATAATGAGCTGGTGTTCACGTTGGAGGGAGCATTGGACATCCAACGTTAATCCCAACGTGGTGATAAAATGTTCAATTATGGAGCTGAATAATTTTTGAGCAACATGTACGCGTCTATGACGCGTACGCGTGAAAGAACAAAATTTCAATATCCACGCGCAAGCGTGAGTCACGCGCACGTGTAGAATGGCAAAATTGACCATCCACGCGTACGCGTGGGTAACGCGTACGCGTCACCAACGAACGTTGGAGGTCCAACGTTGCCTCAAACGCCAGCCTCCAACGTCCGCGATAAAGAGCCCAGAATTTGGAATTGAAAAATTGGAATCGACGCGCACGCGTCAATATGGGAAAAATAGCACAACACGCGTACGCGTGGAGTACGCACACACGTGAATATGCCAACGTTGGAGGGAACGTTGGAGGTCCAACGCTGAGGCCAACGATCCCCTGCATGTTTTTAAAATTGGAAAATGAAATATTTGCATCCACGCGCACGCGTGAAGCACGCACACGCGTGGATGAGCAATTTTGCCCCTTGTGCGCAAACACGCAAAGCACACGTACGCGTGGATAGCAGAACATTGGCCCTCCAACGTTGAGTTAAACGCCAATGACAGAAAAGTTTTTTGGTTTTTCTGAAGAGCGTTTGAGTCAAAGTTGGCCATCAAACGTTGACTCCAACGTGAAGCATCAGAATCTGCAATTCAAACAGATCTCTTCTCAACAGCAAGGGAAACCAATAGGAGCCATTTCAACCTAATTTCATCAAGGCCAAAATCCCAATTCAGAGATTGAAGATCAATAGAAGAGAGTGTATAAATAGCTTAGAATTTAAGTTAGGAAAAACTTTTTTTGGACTTTTACTCTCTACTGCACTTTTCATTTTTGGTTTTAATTTCCAGAATGTATCTTTCAATTCCAATTTCCATTTTGAGAGCTATGAATAACTAAACCCCTTTCATTGGGTTAGGGAGCTCTATGTAAATTCAATGGATCAATACTAGTTTTCATTCTTCTTCTTCTTTCTTTTCTCTTGATTTTACTAGAAAGCTTTCGTTCTTCATCCAATTGGATAGTTATCTTGGGAAAGAAGCTATTCATAATTGGATCTCCTCGGAACCTTGGGAGAGGAATGAGGAGATCATGCTAGAATTGCTTTCTCACATTAGATTAGATTGGGGTTTGGATGGATATAGTGACATGTAATCCTACCAATACTTTGATCTATGAATTTGTGTGGTATAATCAGTGACCAAACTTCATCTCTTCCCATGAGCACTTAAATCAAGGAATTGGGCAATTGTTCATGCTTAGAGAGATTATATTACCAAGGAATTGGGATCTAATCACTTAAGATTACCAAGGAGATCAATGAATGCATTGATTGAGGAAGAGATGAGAATGAATTTGATCCGGAGAATTCTCACATCTCCTGACCCCAATGAGTTTCCCCATCTCTGATCTACCCATTCTTTTACATTCTTCTTCTTTAATTTCATGCTTAACCCACATTCCCATTTAATTTCTTGAAATTTAAGTTCCTGTCATTTAATTTCATGCAAATTTAATTTCTGTTCTTTAATTCTTGCAATTTAAGTTTCCCGCCAACTTTACATTCTGCAATCTCAACCCAATTTTGATTTTGCTTAACTAGTATAGTTCTTACATTAATCAACCAACCAATCCCTGTGGGATTCAACCTCACTCTTTTGTGAGTTTTTACTTGACAACAATCCAGTACACTTGCCGGTAGAAAATTGTTGAGAGACAGTTTTCGGGTGAATCAAGTTTATGGCGCCGTTTCCGGGGAAAGGGGGTATTTACCTTTACCAACTAAAATTAGTGATGAAAACCACCAAGAACACAAGTTAGAGAACTCCTATAACATCAAAATCACCAAAAATTCTCAATACCTAAGCTAAAAATGTGAATTCAGACTTGAATAAGAAACTAGAGTTGGGATTTTGAGTTACTTACCAAAATAATCTGATAGAATTGAAGAGGAGGCGATAAGCTTTGCGTGGCTGCAAAGGGTGCGACAATCGGAGCTCCGGAACAAAAGTTATGGTGGATTAAAGGTGTATGAAACTAGATTTGGTTTCTCTCTTCCCTCTCTTCTCCATCGACGTTGCACTCTCAAAAATGAAGGGGGAAGTGGTTGAAATTTCATTAAGTATAGGGTTATATAGTTGGGCTTGAGCCCAAGTGTGGCCCAATGACGATCGGACTTTCGCCAGTAAAGAATTTTTATAAGAATAATCACGTTGTAAGTATAGCTTCTAAACCAACAGAGAATCTTTTCGTACAAAAACTTTGGTTGTCACAAGTAACAAAACCCAATAAAATTTATAACCGAAGTATTTAAACATCGGGTTGTCTTCTCAAGGAATTGCAGGGAAGTATGATTTATTATTGGTTATGAAAAAGGGTATATTTTTGGATTTTCGAAATAGGGAACAAGAAGAATAAATTAGCAATAAAGTAAATTAATTACTAGAAAAAACTCTTGGTAAGGTATGAGAACTGGAAATTCCATCCTAGTTATCCTTATCAGGTATGATGAGAATTGTTTATTGCTCCCACTTAGTTAACCCTTACTAAATAAAGGAAAGTCAAGTGGACTAATCAATTTGATTCCTCAAGTCCTAGTCAACTCCTATGGAAAGACTAGCTTTAGAGGGATCCAAATCAACCAGCAAGAATTCCAGTTTTCAATCAACTGCTGAGTTTGATAACTCAAGTATCACCAATTACTTAACCAAAGCCAAAAAGGGGAGAAAATCTACTCGAATAAAAATGCCTTAAATTGGAAGCAGCAGTAACATAAATAAAAGAAAGAAATCTTAAATCTGAAATACCTCGAATTGTATTGAATCAAATTAAACATAGGAATCCATAAACCAATTTGGGAAAATAAACAAACTAAAGTAATAGAATGAATAAAATTAAAAGAGAATATAAATTAAAGGAACATTGAACCTGGAATTGAAGAAGAAATAAACCTAACCTTTAAGAGAAATCTTAATCCTAAATCCTAAGAGAGAAGAGAGAGCCTCTCCCTCTACTAAACTACATCTAAAACCTAAAATTGTGTAGAATAAATGTTCTTTTTAAGTTCTTTTCATGAATGAATGCATTCCCCCACTTTATAGTCTCTAATTTGTGTTTTCTGGGCCGAGAACTGGGTCGGAAACAGCCCAGAAATCGCTAATTGCGAATTCTGTCATGCTGATTTTCGCATATGCGACGCGTGCGCGTGATGCACGCGTCCGCATCATCTATCCTCAGAACAACTATAGCAAATTATATATCATTTCAAAGCCCCAGATGTTAGCTTTCCAACTCAACTGAAATCGTCTCATTTGGACCTCTTTAGCTCAAGTTATGACCATTTGAGTGCGAAGAGGTCAGGTTGGACAGCTTAACAATTTCTTCAACTTCTTGTATTCCTTCCACTTTTGCATGCTTCCTTTCCATCCTCTAAGCCATTCCTGCCCTATAAATCCTGAAATTACTTAACACACATATCAAGGCATCGAATGGTAATAAGAGAGGATTAAACATAGTAAAATTTAAGAGCACGAAGCATGATTTCAATCATAGCACAAAATCAAGAAGGAAATTGTAAAACCATGCATTTTGTATGGATAAGTGTATGAAAGATTGATAAAATCTACTCAATTAAGCACAAGACAAACCGTAAAATAGTGGTTTATCAACCTCCCCACACTTAAACATTAGCATGTTCTCATGCTAAGCTCAAAAGAAGCTATAAAGGAGTGAAGAGGAATGGTAAAATGTATGAAATGCAACCTCTCTATATGAATGCAACTAAATGCAAAATATTTTTACCTACTTGGTTAAAAAGTAAATAAATCTTTCAAGAACAAATACGAACTGGATTTCACTAATTCAAATCATAAAAAAATGAAGTACAAATAGACTTGCAGAAGAAAATAGCTCATGAAAGCCGGGAACAAGGAATCGAGCATCGAACCCTCACTGGAAGTGTATGCACTCTAATCACTCAAATGTTTAAGGTTCGATCTCTCAATTCTCTACTAATCTTGCTTTCTAAGGCTTGCTCTTCTTCTACCAATCAACAAAGAATTAATGCACAGATACACATATCAAGAGGTATTTTAAGGGTTGTAATGGGGTTAGGGTCAAGGTAGGATTGTATTTGGCCAAGTGGACTAAAATTTGAATCCTTAATTAACTTAAACTTTCCACCTAACTTAGACAATCCATGTAATCATAATACCACATCTAACTATCCATTAACCATGTTTTCCACATATTCATGCATCCTAATTTCGAGTACAATACATATGCATTGCTTTCACCATTTACTTTGGGGCATTTTGTCCCCTTTTACTTATTTGTTCTTTTTTTCTTTTCTTTTTCTCTTTTTCTTCTTTTTTTATTATTATTATTTATATATTTTTTTCTTTTTTTTCTCAATGTATATGATTAAATTATTGAATGCATGAACATGTCCTAAATATTTCTTTCACATTTTCATAAAGAAGTTTAACATACTTAATTTCCAAAACTAAACGTTTCCAAACCCACTTTTCCCACACTTAATTCATAAGCACTCTCACTAGTCTAAGCTAACCAAGGATTCAAATTAAGGACATTATTGTTTTCCGATTAGAGTTAATGATGTGCTAAAGTAAAGAACAAAGGGGTATAATAGGCTCAACATTGGTTTGCAAAGGATAATGAAGGGGTAAGGCCATATGGGTATGTAAGCTCAGTGAAACAAAGGCCTCAATCATATAAGTGCATGCATACATTAAATAATGGAAATATAGAATCAAGCAAGACAAAGATCACAATTTTAGAGAGAAAAATACACACTAAAACAGAATATTAGTTGATAAAATGCAACCAATCAAATAGGCTCAAAAATCTCACAGGTTTTGTGTGTTCGAGCTCTAAACCATGTTCCAAAATAATATTTCTTCAAACAAGTTCAATAAAAATTTTAATTCAAATTAGTGAAATGCTATAAAATAGGGTCTTGAAAAAAGAATATTACTTCAACCAAGTGGTAAAATATGCACAAAAATCAAACAAACATGCAAAAGTAACAACTCATTTAACAAAGAAAATCTAAACATTGGTGTTGAGAAGGAAATAACTAACCCATGGAGATCGGTATCGACCTCCCCACACTTAAAGATTGCACCGTCCTCGATACATGCTGAGATGTGCAGGTGGACGGGCTGCTACAACTGATGCGTTTCTCTAGAGATTATGCAGATGAACTTGTCTGTCGCCCCATGTAAAAGTTTTCTGTTTCCCTTCCTCGGTGGCCATCCTGAAAGAAGAGGAAAAAGAAGAAAAGTAACCCAAAAATAAAGATAAAAAATAAATAAAATATGGGTGTTAATGCCAAATAATAAGGGTCTCAATTACATGGTAGCTACAACATGCAAGTGAGAAAACAATAGAAGCACATAACATACCAGTGGTGCAAAATTTGCAACAAAGGGGAGAGAGTGTGGGTAATGCAAGATAGTATAAGTGCATATCAATGCAAATGGAATGCAAGTATCATAAAAGAATAGCATTGACTTATGGATAATAATACCCAATCAGAATAAAATAAGTCATGAAGCACCAGGATAATTCAAGAGAAGATGCAACAGTTAAATAAGAAAATTTAACACCAACGGAAAAATAATAATTTTAGAAAAGAAAATAAAAATATGCACAAAATTAAAATGCAATGAATGAAAGTATGCAAATAAATTAAGTAAAATAGAATGGAAGTGAAGAGGGATGAGAGGTTAAAGAGATGAAGAAGAAGAAAGTAAGAACGAGGGAAGAAAGAAGTAAGAATTTAGAAACGGGACGCGATGCGTACGCGTGCATCACGCGTTCGCGTGGACACTGAGTTGGCCGTTCGATGCGTAAGCGTCGCCTACGCGTACACGTGGGTGGTCTGCAAGCGAAATGATGCGCACGCGTCAGGGACGCGTACGCGTGGGTGATTTTGTGCTTTGGGCACAGTGCCCGCACCAGGCCAGCACAACTTTCGGCCTGACACCTCTTTACGCCGATTTGTAGGGTCACGCGTACGCGTGGAAGGCTATATTGCAATTGACGTGGACGCGTGGGCATGCTTGTGCCTAAGGCACGCCTCTGGCCATGCTCCCGCGCAACTCTCTATAAGGTTTAGCGTCGCATGTGACACGTGCACGTGGTTCACGCACACGTGTGGGATGCGCTTTTTTTTTTTAAATATATATGCAGTATGTAGAATGCAAAATGCAGATGCTGATGCAGATATTATAAATGAACACTAAGAAAAATAGAATAAAATAAAATTAAGAACTAAAACGAAATAAAATAAAACTAAGACTGAAAAAGAACGATTATACCATGGTGGGTTGTCTCCCACCTATCACTTTTAGTTAAAGTCCTTAAGTTGGACATTCGATGAGCTCCCTGTTATGGTGACTTGTGCTTGAACTCATCCAGGAATCCCCACCAGTGTTTGTAATTCCAATATCCTCCGGGATCCCACACTAGTTGCATAAATCCTTCAAGCAAGTTAAAGCAAGTGACAAGGCCCCAAGAGTGTTGATTGCCAGAATGAATTTCGGGGTCCCAAACCTTGCTTTTGCACCCGTCTTCTTGTTGACCATCTTTGTTCCACTTGGGTAGTAAACAGTCGGAATTCTCATGGAGGCATCCAAACAATTTCCTAGACCCATTCAATTGAGAATTATACCAACCCTTATACTTCAATTTGGAGCATGCAACCATATTGAACATTGCATGACAACTCTTACCACTAACCATCTCCCTTTTACTCTTATAGCCACAAAGAGCTCTAAGTTGCCCATCCGTCTCAAGCAAAGCATATTCAAGTGGGCTAATTAAGCTTAGAGATGAAAGATTTACCCACTTGAATGAAGGAATGGATGGTGATGGCTTCGGGGGAGAGGTCTCCAACAGCTTTGGCAATGTGATTTCTAGCTCCATTCCCTTGAGCTCTTCCTTGACAACTTCCACCTCTTTGCAAGCTTCTTCAATTTCAACCTCTTCCTCTTGGTAGCTTTCTTCCAATTCGATCTCTTCTTCATTGTTCACCAAGGGCATGGGAGGTTGTGCTTCTTCTTCTTTAATCTCCATGTCAAATCCAATAGAAGAGGATTCAAATGTAGATAAGAATTCATCAATGATTGAATCCATCTCTTGATCATCCCCTGCAAAGTCTTCAACCATGATATGCCTTGGAGGTTGTACACCCTCCTCAACATCAAATTCAAACTCCTTAGAAGGGGGCTCTATGACTGAGCTTTCCCATGGACGTTCTGCATCTCCTAAATCTTCAACCACTTCTTCCTCTTCAATAATTCCGGCTTCCTCCACTTGTTCCAGTACAAAGTCATGCTCCTTACTGTCCACCGGAGTTTCTAGTGTTTCCTTCATGCTACGTTCTTCATTAGATTCTCTACATGAAACTATGGGGGTTCCTTGAATGTCCGAACTTCTGGAAGGTAATTGATTTATTGCTTGCTCCAGTTGATGAAGGGTTGCAAGAAATTGATCTACTGTTTCCTTGAGGCGAGCCTGTGATTCTTGGGTCGATGAATATGGACATGGTGCATATGAAAGTGGTGGTTCTTGGGAGTAATTAGATTGGAATTGGGGTGGATGAGGGTTAGGGTCATATGGAAGTGAATGGTTGTAGGTGACTTGTGAGTATGGTGGTTCAAAGCTATGTTGAGGAGGTGGTTCATTGGCATATGATGGGGCTTGTTGGTAACTACAAGGGGGTCCACCATATCTATCATCTTGGTATGCACCTCGAAATGGCTCTTGACCATAGTAAATTGGTGGAGGTGGTTTGTCACGAAAGGGTCCACCATAAATATTGTATTGGCATGCATTGTAGGATGGTCATTGTCCATGGTATCTTGGAAGGTGTTGTTGCCGAAAGGGTTGATCAGATCCTCGTGGCTCCTTCCATCTGTGATTATTTCGACCTTGATGCATGTTCCTGTTATAGCTTCCATTCCTTTCAACAACATTAGAACCAAACTCAAAGCGACGAGGGTGAGAACTCTTAGTAACTAATAAAAATTAAAAACAAAAATAAAAACAAATAAACAAGCAAAATAAAATATTTAAAATAACCAATAATAAGGCACACGTTTGTAATTTCCCGGCAATGGCGCCATTTTGATGATCAGACTTTCGCCAGTAAAGAATTTTTATAAGAATAATCACGTTGTAAGTATAGCTTCTAAACCAACAGAGAATCCTTTCGTACAAAAACTTTGGTTGTCACAAGTAACAAAACCCAATAAAATTTATAACCGAAGTATTTAAATCTCGGGTCGTCTTCTCAAGAAATTGCAGGGAAGTATGATTTATTATTGGTTATGGAAAAGGGTATATTTTTTGGTTTTTGAAATAGGGAACAAGGAGAATAAATTAGCAATAAAGTAAATTAATTACTAGAAAAAACTCTTGGCAAGGTATGAGAACTGGAAATTTCATCCTAGTTATCCTTATCAGGTGTGATGAGAATTGTTTATTGCTCCCACTTAGTTAACCCTTACTAAATAAAGGAAAGTCAAGTGGACTAATCAATTTGATTCCTCAAGTCCTAGTCAACTCCTATGGAAAGACTAGCTTTAGAGGGATCCAAATCAACTAGCAAGAATTCCAATTTTCAATCAACTGCTGAGTTTGATAACTCAAGTATCACCAATTACTTAACCAAAGCCAAAAAGGGGAGAAAATCTACTCAAATAAAAATGCCTTAAATTGGAAGCAGCAGTAACATAAATAAAAGAAAGAAATTTTAAATCTGAAATACCTCGAATTGTATTGAATCAAATTAAACATAGGAATCTATAAACCAATTTGGGAAAATAAACAAACTAAAGTAATAGAATGAATAAAATTAGAAGAGAATATAAATTAAAGGAACATTGAACCTGGAATTGAAGAAGAAATAAACAACATTTAAGAGAAATCCTAATCCTAAATCCTAAGAGAGAGGAGAGAGCCTCTCCCTCTACTAAACTACATCTAAAACCTAAAATTGTGTAGAATAAATGTTCTTTTTAAGTTTTCTTCATGAATGAATGCATTCTCCCACTTTATAGCCTCTAATCTGTGTTTACAGGGCTGAGAACTGGGCCGAAAATAGTCCAGAAATCGCTGATTGTGAATTCTGTCACGCTGATTTTCGCAGATGCGACGCGTGCGCGTGATGCACGCATCCGTGTCATCTATCCTTAGAACAACTATAGCAAATTATATATCATTTTGAAGCCCTGAATGTTAACTTTCCAACGCAACTAGAACCGCCTCATTTGGACCTTTGTAGCTCAAGTTATGACAGTTTGAGTGCGAAGAGGTCAGGTTGGACAGCTTAGTAATTTCTTCAACTTCTTGTATTCCTTCCACTTTTGCATGCTTTCTTTCCATTCTCTAAGTCATTCCTGCCCTATAAATCCTGAAATCACTTAACACAGATATCAAGACATTGAATGGTAATAAGAAAGGATTAAACATAGTAAAATTTAAGAGCACGAAGCATGTTTTCAATTATAGCACAAAATCAAGAAGAAAATTGTAAAACCATGCATTTTGTATGGATAAGTGTATGAAAGATTGATAAAATCTACTCAATTGAGCATAAGATAAACCATAAAATAGTGATTTATCACCCAACTCAAGTTCTTAGCCTTTTGGCCTAACTTTGGACCAAAACCTTTTAAAATAAGTGCTCGAACTTTCGTTCTAAATATTTTTCCTTATCATTTTCACATTTTTAATTTTTTTTCACTCGCAATACCGGACAGATTTAAGCTGGTAGAGACAATTTTAACGCCAGTATGTATTTTCCCAAAATAATTATATGTTCGCATTCAATTTAATTTTCTTACTTCAAATTTTACCATTAAATTTTTAAATTATAGATTCTAATAGTTTTATATATTTCGGGCGCCTTAATCCCAATTAACGCAGTTCTAATTAATCAATTTACTAGTTAATTTTCTCAGATCTTACACCATCGGCGCTACTCCTCTGTCCTGTCTGGCCATCGCCACCTCCACCGCTAGCCTTTGGTATGTTGGTTTGCTTTATTAATGTTTTGATCCTTTTTTGTCTCACTTATATTTACAAAATAATGTGCATGACTAAATTAAAAGTTAGCATATGTTTGGGTTTGTATCATATTAGAGATGTAGATAAGTTTGGGTTTTTGTGCTTTGATTGAACTAAAAAGAACAAAAATTGGCAGGCTTGGCCCGCCAACCCGCCATTAGATGGGGTGGGGTAGAAATCTGGGACCACCTTATTAGGCAAAACAGGGTGGGCTTTTGGTGGGGGAGGACGGTGTAACACCCTCACTATCAGAAATTACGCTTCCGGCTGCGCTATTCTGATAGCTAGAAGTATTACGACTACTTTACATACTAAATATTAAAATAGGAGCATGTGACTCGACACTGTATCGCTGATTTCTTTTAAAACAGGAAATAAATACTTTATCTTAAGAAAAATACAAGCAGGCATAGATTCATATATAAGACTCCTTACATAATATCTCATAATATAATATACATATAAAACAATCAACTCCTATCCCTCTTACAAACTTGTAATAACAAAGACGAGGGAAGAAAATAATCTAATTAACACAACAACATATAAACCAAACGCAGTACAACTCTTCTTAATGCTTCTTCATCCGGTCCCTGAAAGGATAAAGCTGTAGGGGATGAGAACCTAACCACACAGTCTCACCACGAAGTTTCAAAGTTGTCATAAGAAGATATTTAATAAGAAAACTGTTTTCAAACTCAGTGATTATCGTTGCCTTATGGATCTTTTAAAAACCTATAGGTAATCGTTCAAAATATTTTCAAAGAAACAATGTTTAATCAGTCAGAAATCCGAAACATTTCCTTTCTTATAAGAAAATCTCAATCAGAAACCAACCACGCAATCAAACAACACAATCATTAATTCAGCACCAAAGTTCATTCTCAAAAGTAGCACACCAGGACAAACACAGGCAAGACAGACAAGGAATTACTACTAGAAATTAGTAATTTTCGAACGAATTTTGAGACGAAATTGAAATAAATTTCGAACAAATTAGAGATAAAAATTTTTTTCGAACAAAATTGAGACAAATTTTTTTCGTCTCAAAAACCCTTGTTGCTAATTTACATTTTGTCTGAAATTTTGTCCGAAATTTTTATCAGACGATTTTGTGACGAATTTCGAATAGGTATTTATCTGCTAGATTTATAACTATGATGATGTATTTTAGATGAATTTTAGACAGATTAGCCAACATAAAGACAATGTATTTCAAACAAATTTCAAATAAAAAATATACTTCATTTCAGACAAATTTCTAACGATTTTAGTCAAATATAACATATTTTTTCGAACAAATTTTAGACAAATCAAATATTTTTTCGATTAAATTTTAAATAAATTTAATTTAATATAATTTACGTATTTCAAACAAATCTCATACAAAATAAAATTATTTTTCGCACAATTTTTACAAATTTAATTTAATATTTTAAACAATTTTCATACAAAATAATTTACTATTTAATATATAAATATTTTAGAAAATAAATTGTATACGATTTGCTTTCTATATTAAGACCATTATAATAAACAATTTTTTTATATTACATCATTGAAATTATAAACATATAATAAAATCATGAAAAAATTAATTACAATAAAAGACTTAAAAAAAAGATTTATTATTAAAATACTTTTATTCATAAATGTAATCAAACTAAAATAAAAAAATAATTAAACTAAAACAAAGAAAGCCTTTAAAAGGTCACAAATCATGAATAAATTAATATGTATTAACTAATTCACCTAAAAATTTCTTAATCTAAATCAGAAAAAATATATATTCCAGATATCAATCACTCATGTTATCGTCCTCATCATCACTAAAGCCTGTCCCAAGCTCATCTTCGGCAGGAACAAACAAGGTTGAAAAAAGTGGGAGAGTCAATTTTTCATATAAAGCATGAAGTGTCTTTTCAGCAGAACCAATTTTTTTTTGTTGAACTTTTAGCTGACATCCTTAATCTTTTGACGTTTACTCAGCATCATTCAACTTAACTTTTTGTTCTTCATAAATCATTTCTTTTTCTTTTGCCTTTTTATTTCCACATGTAAAATTCTTGCTCAATATTTAGATCGTCTTTGGATGTCTCTGAACAATCTTTGAAATCTATTTTAAAGAAAAATCTAAATCAAAAGTAACTTTTTATAAAGAAAGCTCTGCTCATAATAAGAACAAATACTAAAATTAAACTATTTTTATCTTACCATTTTACATGCATATTCACCCATAGATATAGAATCTACAGTGTACATGAAACTTCCATTCTACGTGCATATTCACCCAAAAAATTAAACTACAATTTGATTTAAAATCTTTTATTATTTCAAATCATCTATTGATTACATGAAAATTAAGCATTTTGAAAATATAATGCTAGCCAATAATAAAAATTTGTAATCCGTGATAGTAGATTTCATAGATTATACTAATTTATACACATATATTCATGTATATATAAGTCTTATTGTATACATACTTTTAGAAGAAATGAAAGTGGTCCATTTTAAAATCTGTAAGATAAAAAATTATAAGTATATATGCATGGTTTAACATTATTGACTACCAGAGCTTAATTTCTCAACAAAATTACAATAAATGATGAATAATTGAATATAGTAAAAATATATCAATGCTTGATCTAGCAGATATATCCAACTATGCTGAAGAAATATTCATAAAAAGAGAACTATACTAAGATAGTGTATGTCTTGAAAAAAGAAACAAAGCAAACAAATGCATAAATTGATTATTTAAACATAGTACCTTATGATTAATTATTGTGAAATGTCAAACCACATTAACAGCACAAAATACAAACTAAAGTTGCAACTTACATGGCTATGAAAAACAACTCTAGAAAGAATACAAGAGTTAGTTGCCTGAATTAGTTTTCTAACTGCCAAACATAATCCATCTATTAAAGGTAATACTACAAAAGTAATTTAACAACACCTATATAGCATGAAGAAGCTTATTATGACGATTAGCTCATTAAGCATAAATTATTTTCTTAAACATATTAAAGATATTTAAGGCATTTTTTCTTGACTATTCAGCTAGGGATCAAGCCATAACCAAAATAACATTCTGTCACTAAAGCTAAGGTTCATGAGCATGATACTCCTAACCTATTCCAAATTCAACAAAATTTCTTGAACCATAACAAACCATTAAAGAACCCAAACAGTTCCAGTCATTTGCTCTGAAATCAAATTGAACAATCAGGTAAAAGAAGACAAATACTCAATCGGATTTAAATTGCTTTAAACAACAACTACAAAGTTTGAAATCAAATCCAGCAAGCAGAAACAACAGCAGCCACACACGAAATCTACATGAAAAGCCAAAGCTCATTCAATCACGCCATTTTATTTTTGGCACTTAGAGTTAAACTATAAAATTCAAGAATCTGACACAATGTTCAAGAATTCGAAATACGATGCGTAGAGAACAAGAACATTCGGTGGAGAAATGCAACGTTTTGGATAGAGAGAGAGAGAGAGGACAAACTTGAAGGAGAACTTGCAGAGCTCCTTAAGGAGGAGATAGCAAAGAACGATAAAGCCTGAACCAACGAACCTGCGAGCGCGAAGCACGAGAGAGGATGGAGGTCGCCTGAGTCGCAAAGTCGGAGGCTAGCTGGAGTGCGACCCAGAAGATCGACGGCAGCCACAGGTAGGAGAGCAATGTGAGTGAGTGAGGGCCGGCTCTCTGTGAACTGTGAGACAGGGCATTTTTGAGGAGGAGATAAAAACTGAAACCAAAAGGGCGGTTTTGAAATTGAATTTGGCTTTAAAATTTTGGCTTTTTGGCGCCAGTAAACATTTGGTTTTGAAACAACTACATATAAAATTTTAAAATTAAACTATATCTAATTTTTATTAATAAATTAAAAAAATAAAATTATAATATTGGTACCTAAGAAATAAGTTTTAGGATATTTATATCTATAAAAATAAATATTTAATAAAATCATATCTAAAATTTAATTTTAAATTATTTAAATTAAGTTGTATTTTTAAATTTTTATTATATAATAATTTTAAAAGATAAATATTTAATAAAATTAAATTTAATATTAATGTTAGCTAAATATATTTATAATATATTTTAAAAAAAGATATTTATAATTGTTTATATATATATATACGTACGTATATAAAGTGTTCAATTGAGCATAAACGTTTTTTTGTGATATATGTTGATAGGTTTCAATTAAGATCACAAATAAAATTTTTTCTAAATTTTTCAAGGTATTTATATAATTTCTACATGTGTGACGCAATCATTTAATCAATAAATAAATTAATATAAGAAGTTATACTTTTATATATATATATAATTTTACTGTATGGATTGCGGTAGATTTTTTTTTTTTTTTTTTCAACAAACAAGAATCACATTATTATTCACATTGTTTAACTGCTAATTTTGTTTTTTTTTTCTAGCTTATTTATTAAGATCCACTTGGTAACAAAAGAATAGATAAAGAAATATGAAGAGACACAATTTTGTTTAAATAAAAAGTAGAATAGAAATAAAAAAAATGAGTGAATTTTTGCAGATATTTTTTTAAAAAAAAATTGTCTATAAACAAATTAATTAAAAAGAATTACAATAAAGACTTGTTTTTTTTTTGGGAATAATGTTAGATTAAATCTATGAGATGCATATGATAGAGTTATGAACAACCGATTCTTCAATCAAATCATAGACAAATTTAAAATATAAACAATATTTTTATACTAAATGTTATAATTTCTCAATAAACATATGAAATCCGTTTGAAAATTGATGGACTTTCATATGGAATTTATAAATAGTGTTATTTTCGTCCCAAATTTGTGGAAAAAAATTTTGGCTACTTCAAAGGGTTAGCTATAGTAAAAATATTTAAGACTAACTATAGACAAATTTGGGATAGAATTAACATTTTTTAAAATGCGTTCCAAATCCGTCTGAAATTATTGTGCATATTCAGATGGAATACGGATAAATTATAGTTTTTATCTAAAATGTGTTGCCAATCTGCATGAAAATTTTGGCACCATCCAAAAAAAATTGGCGCCAAAATTTGGGACAAAATTTAGACAAATTTAGAACAGAATATATTCTTCCAAAACCTCTCCTAAAAGTTGTTCAACATTTATCTTAAATTTGTCCGAAATTAAAAAGTCATTCAGACGAAATAAATTCCATCTGAAATTTTTGTTTGAAAAAGTCCTATTTCTAGTAGTTAAAGCACAATTAGCTAGCAGTTACAACAAATAATTCAAGTAGCAGTCAAGAACAGTTTAGCAGTTAGGCAAACCAAAACAAGTTTAAACCCAAGCAAAGCATACAAATGCATATGATGCATGCCTGTCCTATGGCTGATGAGGCTCATCTGTCGGTTATCCAGCCAACCTGACAAGTCTGAATTATCCTTAGACTGTCCCCCGACGTGCATCCCCAAGAGTCTATGCATAGATTTTTCTCAAATAATCAATATTGCTCAATGGGGGTAACATTCCCGGAAATTTATATAGTGTCCGATCACACTTACGCCGTAGGGTCAACAGAGTATCGAGTTTTCAACCTGGTACACGTGGTGGCAAGCCACGACACTTAATCCAGGGAACCTCGTATCTCAGATATTTCAAATTCATAAGCCATATGAATAATTCAAAGATCATTTCTCAATATTCTCAACATCATAATCATTCATCAATCCAAATCTCATTTTCAAATTCATTCAAAAACCATATTTCAAAGAAAATCCTCATCAATCCTCATCATCCTTCTTTTCATCCCGTTCATTAACAATCCCAATTCAAAACATAATTCTTTCACCGACAGACAGTTTCCCCCTTCCACCGACGCCCCTCTCCCTCTCGGATCTCCTTCTCCCTTTCTTTCTTTTTGTTTTTTCTGAAGCAATGGGTGAAGCAATAGGTTTAGGTTAGGTTAGGTTTGGGGAAGGGAAGGCGGTGGGGTAGAGGATTAGAATTAGGATAGTTTAGGAAATTTTAATAAAATTAGGGGTATAGAGTATTAATTAAAAATCTAATTTAAACCTTTAAGATTATTTTTTAAAATATTATTTAATTATCAAAACCTGATTTAATTAGCTTTGATAAAATAATTTCTGAAAATAAAATTTCTAATGAATAAATAAATTGAAACTAACTCATAATAAGATTTATTTAAAATCTGGGTCTTACAGACGGGACGGGATGGGTAAGCCCATTTGCCACTGCTATTCAGAGGGATCAGCAGTAACGTATCTTGAGGAGGTCTTAGTTCTCACCATCAATTCTACAGTGATTGGAAGTTGAGAGGTGTGGTGCAGTGGTGATAGAGGAGTGGTGTCAATGAAGATGGTAGTGGTTAATGGTTGAAAACTGTGTGTTCGTGGGTATAGGTGATATCCACCTTTTTGAGTGATTCTCTTCCTTCTTGTCATTATAAACAACACTAGTGTAAGTATATAGAACCTGTGTGAAAAAGATACAGAGTGAGGAGTAGTGGTAATCAATGCTGAGTAAAGAGTAGTTATAAAAGCATTGTGGAATGGCAAAAGTTTTATAACTGATGCATGAAAATAAAATTTTTTTTTTAAAATAGAAAATATTTTGAAATTGATTTGAAAAAGATTTTTAAAAAGATTTTTAAAATAAATAAATTGATTAATACATAAAATGATTGAAAAACTCTGTTTTAATGTAGTAAAAAAATAATTTTGAAATCAATAAAGAGATCACTTAATCATTTAAAAAAATATATAAAGGTGGCAGCTTGAAATTTTGAATTTACTCATCATCTGCCCTGAATATCTCTTTTGGAGATGAAAGACAAAAACTCAAAAGATCTTGTAAGTTCAGTTAAAATAGATCAGCGGCACTTAAAATATCCAAAGCAATTCTTAGTTTACAAAACTTATCCTCAGTTAAGGAATTTAGTGAAAATTAAGAAGAGATGAGCAATTTTGAGGAGTCTTTATTTTATAAAATTAAGATACAAAATAGAATAATAATTGCTTGTTGTCTACTGCAATACTTTTTCCGGCTAAATATGGACTCTGATCCTACGGAAGACATATTACTTGAGGATGACCAAGTGCTTATTAGAGAGGAGCACGATGGTAATGAAGATGGCGACGATAAGATTATTGATAGTGTAGAGGGCAGTAACAAATGGAATGCTTGGTGAGACAATCAGTGGATGCATAGCCAAAACAATTAATTGGTTTACTTGTTGTATGTGTGTTTCATTTGAATTATTTTGATAATTTTTTGTCTTGGATATTTATCATAATACCTAATAGTGAAATTGTAATCATTATTGGTGTTGTGTTTTGACTACATGCACTACAAGAAAGTACTGGAATAGCAACCGATTTTAGCGACCGAAAAAATTAGTTTCTAATAGCGATCGATTTAGCGACTGATACAGAATTTCCAAGACCAAATCAATATTGGTTGCTAAATTATATTCAGCAACCGATTTTAGCGACCAACAAAATCGGTCGCTAATAGCAACCGAATTAGAGACTGATAAGTTTTAAACACAACCAAAATGAAATCGATCACTAAAATCGGCCGCTATTTTTTTATTTAGCAACTGATTTAGCAACCAAAACGGAAATAATATCTTTGAAATTGTTGGTCACAAAAGCAGTCGCTGTTTCTTATTTTAGCGACCGATTTTACAACTGATAGTGAAATAGGATGAACAAATGTTTGGTCGCTAATTTAGTCGTTAAATTACTGGTCGCTAAATCGGTTGTTAATTGTTAATTTAGTAACTGATTTTAGTGACTAACATAATCAGTCACTAATAGCCACCGAATTAGCGACTGATTAGTTTTATACAGCTAGAATATAAATGGTTGCTAAAATTGGTTGCTATTTTTTAATTTAGCGACCGAATTAGCAACCATAACAAAGGAAGGAATACCCTTGGTGACCGATTTTGCAACCGATCTATAGATAAATAGAATAACGTGGTTGATGAGTGAATATTTTATACACTTTTTAGTACTGTTTTCTTAGTGTTTTTTGTTATGTTTTGTTAAGTTTTATCAAGTTTTAATAGGTTTTAGTGCAAAAATGACTTTTTGGATGCTACTTTGAGTTTTTGTATTTTTCCTATGTTTTTAGGTGATTTTTGGGTGATTCTGGCAAGTTTTGAAAAAGTATGATTCAGAGACAGAGAAAGGACTACAGATGCTATCAGATTCTGACCTCCGTTCATTCGAACGAGCATTTCTGGAGCTACATCCAGGGCTTTCCAGTAATATATAATGGTCCATACTTATCTTTAGAAATGATGGTCCAAACGGGCGTTGAATGCCCTACTGACTCCATGCCTGGCGTTTGGACGCCCCAAAAGGACCAAGATGGCATTTGGATGCCCAAAAGGGAGCAAGCCTGGCATTCAACACCCCAAGAGGAGTCTAAGCACGTGGATTCACCCAAAACTCAGCCCAATCACTCACTAAGTAGGCCCAAGAAGTGGATTTTCGCACTAAGAGTCCAGTTTATCTTATTTCTGTAATCTCTAGTTATTAGATTAATATGTAAAGGAGAAGATCACCCATGTTTAGGGGGTCGGCCTCATCTTCTCCCACACTATCTTTTGAATTACGTTACTATTTTCTGTAAGTTATGAGCAACTAAACCTCCTAAGTTAGGGTTAGGAGCTCTGCTGATTCTCATGGATTAATAATATTACTGTTTCTATTTCAATATGTCTGATTCTATTCTCTTATGCGTTCTCGTTCTTCAATCTCAATGAATTGGGGGTGAATTGTGACATTCATCCTTGTTCTACATGGGTTCCATGCGAGTCCTGACCCGGATAGTATTGAACTAAAGCTAGAGAATGCATTGCAGATTCCAAGAGAGTGCCTGGGCAACTTTGGATATGTGACATAAAATTCTGTTGACCATGGGTTACTGAGGTCTCTGTGGCACTAAGGCTAGAGTAAGAAAAGCAGCACTCTCTGATAAGGAAGATCTGACCTTGTCTGTGGCATTTTGAGTAGGATCGTGAAGGGGAGTGGATTGCTTAGAGCTTCATCTTCGGCTACAGTGAGAAGCCATGAGTCAACTTGATGAGAGGACATGCGTTACTCGGATATGGTGGTCTGCTGTGGTTTAGAAAATATTAACTTGATGAGAGGATGAGTTAGTCACTTATGGCTGCCATTGAATGAATCATTCGTTATTGAAGTAGACAGTAAGAAAAGTTAATTCGGAAAGAAAAAGCATCTCCGAAGCCTTAACTGAATCCTTATCGCTGTTTTCGCATCAATCTGGTATTTCATTCTTTACTATTTTGTTTATGCTTTCAAACAAACAACCATATTTTCTAATCGCTTGACTAAGATTTACAAGATAGCCATTGCTTGCTCAATCCGACAATTTCCGTGGGATTCGATCCTCATTCACCTGAGGTATTACTTGGATGACCCGGTGCACTTGCCGGTTCAATTGTGCGGAGTTCAATTCCGCGCACTAGTGGTTGGTTACTAATTCGGTTGCTAATGTTGTGGTCACTAAATCGGTTGCTAATTTTTAAATTAGTGACCGATTTTATAAAATAATCAGTCGCAAAAACGGTCGCTAAGTTAAAAAAAAAATTATCTGAATTACCCTCATTAACCCTAACTCACCCACACCATTCTCATTTCTCCAATCAAATACCATTATTGTCTCCGAGCGCCATTGTCATATTCTTCGCCGCTGTCCTCTGTGCACGTCTCACTGCCATCTCTTGAGGTCCCGTCGGCATCGTCTTCTCCGGTCTCGGTGCCGTCTCCTGAGGTGTCGTCACCATCTTCTTCTGCAATCTCGGTGTCATCGCTTACGTCCTTGAGATCTCGGCGTCGTCTTTTGTCTTATGATATCTCCGGGCCGTCTTCGTCATCTTCAAGCAGGTAACCTCCTAATCGTCGATTCCAATCCATTCTGTTAGGTTTGGTTTTTTTCCCCTCTAGTTAGGGGTTTTAGTGATGTGCTTCATTGAATTTGCTTGTTGATCCGTTGCTTTTTCTGTCTTGATTCTTTTTTCCGTTGATTTTGGGAGATTAACTTGTTGAATTTGCTTGTTGATCCATTCTGTTTGCACATGAACAATTATCCCTGCTTCCATTGTTCAATTTGATATTTGCTTGTTGATCCATTCTGTTTGCACATGAACAATTATCCCTGCTTCCATTGTTCAATTTGAATATATTACTGTAATCGTTCCTTGCATATCGACAATAAAAATTGTACAAGTATTCCAAGTTTGACTAACATTTTCTCTAACATGCAAATCAATGATCTTTACTCCAAAAAATAAAAATAAGCTCTCGTTTTTCACATTTGATTATGCTTATTCATAATAATTAGTTTGGAATTTGGATGAGAGTAGTATTACTAATAATTTTATGCCTATTCGTAATAAATAATAATATTTATACATACAAAGGTTAAAGGTAGATATATCGATTAGCTTCAATTGAAAATTGTATAATGTAGATTTCTATCTTTATATTGATCATCTATCTCCTTGATTTCTTGTAATAATATAGATTCTTAACTGGAAACCTTCTCAACGGATCAGTGCCTTCATGGCCGAGTGATGCTACCAGCTTGTAATAATTTCTTCATCAAATACTACTTTTTGATTGGTTGTTTTTAATTAAACACAATGCATAGTATCTATGATTAATTTTTTATTATTTTATATATTATCATTTAAATTTACTTCTTAAATGGTTTCTCTATAGTGTGTTTGATGAGCAGCTCCCATTATTTTCTTGCCTCTCCCATTTATTCTGAATGAAATTCTATGCCTTGTATATAGAGATCTTTCATATAATAACTTCAACCAAGATAATCAGCAGCAATGTCAATCTGGAAAAGTGTAAGTAGTACCCTTGTACTTGTTATTTGTATTTATTATTGAATTTTAAGATTTAATTTATGCACTAATTTAGTGAAAAGCTTTGTTTTCTTACTATGTATGTGTCATAGGAACTTATTTGCTACTACGTCTCCGACAATTAACAATTCGTAAGTTTTGCATTTTGAAAACATTGTCATTTTTGTGTTGCATTGGCATAGAAAGATTTCATCATAATGAGATTAGTTATTCTGTATTCTCATAGTTTAAAAAGAAAGAAACTGGTTTTGTATTACCAAGTGTTAATGCAGTGATGTCATTCCTCAGCTTGATGCCTATTTTTAAACTTGTCTGTGATGATTTGAACTGAAAAGTTGTTGCTTGCAAGATCATCATATTTTGCTTTATTTCATTATTTTATTTTAAATTTATGTGTAAAATGGTTCTATTGACTTCATTTTTTTTAGGAGTGTCACACATCAAATCTCTCTTTTTTCAGCATGTCAAACAACTGCTCAAAGTCTCAAACAATGCTATTGACCATAAAGATAAGCCACTGTGAACTGTAAGTTCTTTTCATTCTATTTGTTTTTTGTAACACCCTAACTTTCAAAAAATCATATTAATTTACAAGCATATTAATTTACAAGCATCTCATATTAAAATCATATCCCTCTTACAAAACTTGCAAAGTTAAAGGTGAGGGAAACATAAGACTAAAACAATGCAGAAATATCGTCTAACAGAAAAGAAATAAGCTCTTCCAAACTTCGTCATCCATAACCTGAAAAAGAAAAGTCCTGTAGGAGAGTGAGAACATCATCCTCGAAAGAGTTCTCACTATAGGGTTGCAGAATTACTATAATAGGATACGCGAGATAAAATCGTTACATTGATTAATAACCGCCTTATGCAACTTTTCCAAAAGCAAAGGTTTACTATAAAGAAAATTCTAAAATCTTTTCTGAAAGAGGAAATTGTTCTTTTCTTAAAAATTCAAAGGCCTTTCAAAAGGTTTATCTATGCTGATCCAGATTAGTTTTTCATACTTTTCTAAACCAGAAACATTAACCAAACATGGCCTTCGGCCCATCTCATGATCAACCACGGCCCTAGGCCCAAACAGTCCAAACAATAACCAATCACTACGGTCCAACAGAATCTCAGTCGCAAACACAAGTAGGAAAGTTCAAACACAAACAAACAATTACTTCAAGTAGAACAATTAGCAATTAACCACGATTAATCACAAAGGTAAACCAAGTACAATATGCACACTCGAACAATGTCACATAGATGCATATGATGAATGCCTGTCCTAGTGGCTGATGAGTCTCATTTGTTGGTTATAAAACCAACCCGACAAGTCTTGGTAGCTAACCATTGGACTGTCCCTCTGTCGTGCTCCCCAACTCGAGTTATTCACAGTCATAATCATAATTCACATCCAACACCCTCACTGGTGTATATTCACGGGGGCGAGCTCATCCGGAACTTTCACAGTGTCCGGCCACACTTACGACATATGGTCAACAGAGTATCGAGTCTCAACCTAGAGCACGTGGTGGCTAGCCACTGCTTCTACCCAGAGAAACTCGTATCTCAGATAATTGGAAGTGCAACAATCACTTTATCAATTCAATAACCATTCATATTCATACTCAGCCATCTGACTCATAACATATTCTACAACCAGCCATGGTTCATTATCATATACAGCCATTCTGGTTCATAATATATTCCACAAATAGTGATAATTCATTATCATATATAGCCATTCCGGCTCATAACATAATAGCACTTCCACCATCCAATATCATAAAACTCATAAAATCATCATTCAAGCCATAAATCACTTTTCTCAAAGCACTTTTCTTTGAAAATCAAATTCAATTCATCTCAATCTTAACTTCAAAATCCACATTCTCAAATCACTTCTAGCTTATAAGCCATCTTTCTCAAAAGAAATCTCCTCCTTCAAAACAAGCCACATTTCCACAACATCCTTCTAAAACTTACAAACAATTCGGCAACTAGGCCAAATTAAAAATCTCTTATGAAAGCTCCCAAAATCAATCATCCCAAAACTGAATTCGGTAATAGAAATTTCTCAGGAGAGTCTCAAGACTTTAGAGAAGGACAACCTATCTCAATTTTTTAAAAATTCATTGAAACTCTTAAAATCATAGATTCTTGGTTTAAGTAAATAAAAACAGAGTTTATTATAAAACCGGATCATATAAAGTCACAAGTCCCAACCCAATCCAAAGCCAATTCACTTGAAACGGAACCGATTCATTTAAATCAAAACCACTTTTAGGTTCCTCCTTAAAACCAATTCTTTGACTTCTTCCAAAATGTCATAAACGCAATTATTCAATCAAGAATCCAATTTCCTTCAAAATCACTAAAAGCTCCTCTGAACGAAATCCTTAAGTCTAACTAAAAGCATAAGCCCTTTTTATATTAAAAATCAATCTTGGAACATAGAACTTTTCCTCAGTGATTCAAAATGGTAAAGTAATTCCTTTCTGAGTAAATCGAACTCAAGACATATAGTTTTCTCAAGTAAATGAAACTCAAAAACATAACTATTTTCTTAATAAATCAAATAATACAATTTCTCAAATCCCAAACCTTTTTAAATAACTTTTCAAATAAAGTCTAAAGTTTTTATAGAAATTTCGTCAGCACTTCCCCTAAAACTTGGACTTTGACACCCTTTCCGAGTCCCAACCAAACCATTCCACAACCCCTTCCACGGGTTCAAAACCAAATCAATTTCAAATTAGACCGATTCCGAAAATTCATATTATTCTCATCTTTCAAGAAAAC
This sequence comes from Arachis hypogaea, assembly GCF_003086295.3. Lineage (NCBI taxonomy): Eukaryota > Viridiplantae > Streptophyta > Magnoliopsida > Fabales > Fabaceae > Arachis > Arachis hypogaea. The sequence continues at coordinate 101,324,515 of NC_092055.1, forward strand.
AAATTCGGACTCAATTCCTTTACAACAGATTAAACTTGATTTCAACAACTTTTTAAGAAACGATTTTAAAGAAGCACTTCAATAACAGTCTGCTTTACAAACCGAATAATAATCCAGTCGCACAAGCATTCATATTCATCCAAGACAACCAACATCACATAAAACTTATACAATCACTCAAGGCTACAATTTTATCACATAATATCCATATATAATAATTCCAGTATATAAAATATGCTTTTTCTGAAAACGTCCCTACCTCAATACGCAAAACCACAGCCCAAACACCTCACAGAGTTCTTTTCGCCTCAACCCTAAAACTCAACTCCAAGCTACTTTTGCAATAACCACAGCAACTTTAATCGCAACATATAATAACTGAGACTCAAACTTATAGCAATTTGCGCCACAAAACCTTAGCGTAAGATAACAGAGCAGCGATTAAAGGACTCTTCAAAACAAAAAAGCTTACCGAACTCGAGGGAACCAAGTAGCGGCAGCACCAGTGGCTGTTCCGGCAACATCAACGTCACAGCCGGTGACCAAAACGGCGGCAACTCGCGATAAACTCCTAGCACAGACAGCTTTAGCAACAACTCTCATGGTAATGGAGAACTTAACGGATAAAGAAGCTGAAGCAGGGTTAGAGCTTACCAACACAGAGGACTCAGCGGCTGTTTTCGGCGGCAGAGGCGGCGACAGTGTCTTTCCGGCGATGGCGGCGTAGTTTCTCGGCAATCCATCACCAGTGGCGGCGCTGGGCAGAGACGGCGATGACGTGACTGGGCGCGGCGGTTCTAGGTTCGCAGCCCTCTCTGACTCGCGAACTCTCTCTCTCCGTGGTTCAGCTTCGACGGCGGCTCCAAGGTGGACCAGTGGCGACGGCGACGGCACGGACAGCAGCGGTGGCGCGACGCTCCTTGCGAGGCCTTCCTCCCTTCTCGCGCGCATGCCCTCCTGTCAGTCTCTTTCTCTCTCACCTCAGTTCCGATCCGTGACGGAGAAGACCCCGTGAACAGCAGCGGCGGCCTCAACTGGGCAGGGCAAGGCGACAGAATGGCTCCCCGCGTGCAGCAGCTCGGCGTATCCTTACTTCAGCGGCATCGGCGGTGGTGGCGAGACCCAGTAGCGCCGGCGCAGCCCCCCTCTCCTGCTCCTCTTCTCTGTTAGTTCTCTCCCCTTCCATGAAGCTGCTGTTGTTGGTTTTGGGAAAAAGGGTTTCGGTGGCTGAAGGGGGGTGAGGGTGGCAGCTAGGGTTTCATTTGGGACAGAAAGGGAAAAATTGATTTAATCAGAATTAGGGTTTGGGTATGGAATTAGATTTTTGGGTTAACTAGTGTTTGAAAATTCTTAAATCAATTTAGGTTATATGGTATTTATTTTTAAATTTAATTTAATTTAATTTTTAAAATTATTTTAAAAAATAAATAATCATTTGTATCTATAAAGATGAAAACATTGATATATGTATCCACATTAAATTGAAACTAAACTTGTACCCATTTAAGATGTTTTTCGTGTGACAAAAATATCCTATCTTTGGAGAATTAGAGTGCCACGTAGGATATTTTTGTCACACAAAAGACATTTTGCGTAAGTACAAGTTTAATTTCTATCTAGTATAGGTACATATGTTAGCGTTTTCATCTTTTATGGGTATATTAATTGATTCTCAATTAAATACTCTAATTAAAAATATATTACGGTATAACTAATTTTCTTTATTAATAAAACCTAAAATATTTATTTATAAAAATATTATCCTATAAAAATCTTATTATTTTATAGCTATTAATTTTATAATTTTAAATATAAAAAATAATTCAAAAATTATAAAATTAGTTAAAATTCTAATATAAATATCCAAACATTATTATTTTGAATTTTTAAGACGTTAAATAGTAAATAGAAAAATAATTCAAAATTATAGAGTTTGGACAAAGATCTTAATTTATTTTAAATTCAATTAATTAAAATTACTTTTAATTATCTGCCATAAAATAATTTATGAACTTTAAAATTGTAAATAAAAATATATAATTTAAAATCAGTATGTAATAATTTTTCAAAAATTCTAGATCTTACATTTTTTTGTGTTTAGTCATAGACTTACAATTTGATTGTTAGTGCCACTTAAGATAATTTAATCAAGCTAAAGCATTCTTTTTCTGGATAAACAAAGAAATAATACTCACAAAACAAGAAGGATAATGCAAACAGTATGGAGGACAAGTTCACAAGATAACCTTGTTAGTTGTTACTTAAGATAAGAATAAATAATCTAGCTGAAGCATAATTCGTCTAAATTCAAATTTGTCGCTTAATGGTATTAAGATATTAATGAGGTAAATTAGTTTTAATTTATTAATTGGAGAACCTTTGGTGGAGTGTGATGCTTTTGTGTAACTCCATGGGATACATTCTGCTGAATATTTACTTTTGCTATGTCAGAAATAGTCTGATATATGAGTAATTTGAATAAGCTGAGAATATGAACTTATCAAAAAGATATTCTGTTTTGATGAAGAGGAAGTATACAAATTGTATCTATGTTTTTTCCATTTTGCAAGGAATCAGAACAAATATGTCATATCTGATTGAGGTCGCATGAATTGTTTCTGTTTCCATCGTGATGTTGGTTCCTATTGTCAATGGAGTATTTACTTTATCCTCTGTTTTAGCGTGGACTCCTCCTATAAACCTATAATTCTTATAATCAAGACAATTTATCCAGTAATACTCATGTACAATTATATTTATATCAACAGAATTTATTATTTTTTATCTTAAAGATAATGAAGTGTGAATTTATTTATTTATAATAAAAAGTTTTTTTAGCATCTATTTATTTATTTATAATAAAAAGTTTTTTCAGCATCTATTTATTTATAATAAATTTAAGTAGGTGTTTTATTTTATCTTTTTCTTTAGTTTTGAAGTTGATTGTATAGCTTCCATTCTATTTTCAAGATTTGTAATTGTGTAAGGACATCCAACGAGTTAAGGTATTTTATTTTTATTTACTTAATTGTTTATCAATTGATGTTTTATTGTAGTTCATAAAATGTGATTTGTTCATACATTTAGTTAAGATGCACTATTACAATGGGACAGGTTATGAATATGAGTTAGAGTCGTAATTAGATGTACAATAGACTAAGACCTGGTCGAAAGGATTTAACTAGTAAATTTACAAAAGGGGTAGAAGAATGTATTTTCTTTGCTAAGAGATCAACAGATTCGTCAAGTGGAAAAATTAGATGCCCTTATTCTAGGTATAAAAACAAGGTTTATATGAAATCTGAAGATGTAATAATCCATCTATATAGAAAAGGATTTGTTCCTGATTATTGGCTTTGGACAAATAATGGAGAAAATAGTCCAACCTTATGTGAGATCCCTAATAGGACGGAGGAGCTAATTTATGAAGCTTTTACTGGGTTTGAGTTTGAAGGCCATGGTGATTCTGAGGATAAGAAGTCTCCAAATGTTGATGCTAAGAATTTCTATGACTTACTGCATGCATCAAAAAAGCCTTTATGGCCAAGATGTGAAAACCACATTGAATTTTCATTTGCTGTTAGATTAATGACAATTAAATTCGAAGGAAATATTTCTCATTGATCTATCGATCAACTACTTCAACTCATGAGAGAGACCCACCCGAAAGATAATGTAATTCCAAAAAACATCTATGAAACTAAAAAAATAGTTTCTAAACTTGGGTTAACTTCAGTAAAGATTGATTATTGCGTTTATGGTTGCATGTTATTCTATGCAAAAGATTGCAAAGATTTAAAGGAATGCAAGTTTTGTGGTGCACTATGGTATGATGCAAAAATAGTGAATGGAAGACATAAGGAGTTTTCAGTGAAAAGGATGTACTACTTGCCTCTTATCCCTAGGTTAAAATTTACTTCTTTGGGTTCTGATCCACATATGAGTTGGCACCGTGCACAACAGAGGGAACCAGGAGTACTATGTCACCCATCGGACGGGGAAGCATGAAAGCAATTTGATCTCAAGCATTCGAATTTTGCAGCTGAACCAAGGATTGTGAGATTAGGTTTATGTGCTGATGGATTTTTCCCCTATAGTCATCAAGCTACCCCTTACTCTTGTTGGCCTGTAATTGTGACTCCCTACAATCTTCCACCAGAACTATGCATGACCACGCCATATATGTTCCTGACCTTAAGAATTCCAGGACCCCATAATCTCAAGGAAAAATAGACGTTTATTTGCAACCGTTGATAGATAAGTTGAAACTGTTATGGAATGAAGGTGTCATTACATATGACATATCCCAAAAGAAGAATTTTTTTATGAAAGTTGCACTCGTGTGGACTATAAACGATTTTCCTGCGTATGGCATGTTATCGGGTTGGAGCACTGCAGGTAAATTGGCATGTCTGTGTTGTAAGAAACAATCAATTGCTTTTACTTTAAAACATGGTGGTAAATGCTCTTGGTTCAATTTTTTCCCTTGGATCATCCATACCGAAGATATAAGGTTTCATTCTTGAAAAATCGAGTTGTGACAGCTCAAGCTCCAGTTAGATTGTCAGGCGAGGAGGTTTGGCAAAGTGTTTGCAATCTTCCAAGAAGTATAGAACGTGAATCTTGTTCATATATTGGTTTTGGTGTTTCTCATAATTGGACAAAACGAAGTATATTTTGGGAGTTATCATATCGGAAAGACAATTTGTTAAGACATAATCTTGATGTGATGCACATTGAGAAAAATGTCTTTGATAATGTCTTTAATACGGTAATAGACATTAAAGACAAGACTAAAGACAATGTGAAGGCAAGAATGGATTTGAAGGAACTCTGCCGACGGAAGGATTTGGAATTGCAATTGTTACCAAATGGAAAATACATGAAACCTAAAGCAAAATTCACTCTCTCTATGGAACAAAAAAAAGGACAGTTTATAAATGGGTTAGTGAGATTAAAATGACAGATGGATATGATGACAAGTCATCTTATGCTAGCTTTTCAAGCATTTCTCACTTGTTTCATTAGGTTTTATGCACTTTCTTGCATTGTAAGTAAGTGATTTGGAGTGGATTTGCATGGTTTTGTTGAATCAATCAACCATCCTTTATTTGACACTAAATCATGAGGTTTAAGCTAGAATTAGTTAGTTTTTGAATAATTTATAAATCTTGTGAATTTGGTGATACTTTAATTGGTTGTTTTGATTACTTGTAGGTGAAGAAACGGTGAAAAAAGAAAATTTTGGCACGCTTTTGAAGTTAAAACACGCTTTGGTCCTTAGGCCACGCTTTGGAAAGCGTGACCTAAGGAAACAAAAGCGTGGTGCACCAAGGGGGCAAGGCTTATGGCGCTGCGTTAAGAAAGTTAACTGAGCATCCAAGGAAGCAAGCAAAATGAGGAGCGCTCAGTTAACTCACTTACCTTTATCGTGCCTCAACTAAGAGAAATACAAGGCGCGACACCAAGCAAGGAAGCCAGCAAGGATCGAACTGGGGAACACAAGGAAGGAGCAACACAAGGCTTTGGCAAGGAAATTAGCCAAAATGCATCCACCAGGGCTCGAACCAGGCACACATGGGAACCTTGCACAAGCACAAAGGGCGCTCAGTTGCCTTTCTTAACTGAGCGCTACTTACATTGCCAATTTGCCAAGGAAATTTGCCACACAATGAGTTCACTAAGTCTCGAAGAGGAGCTTCCACTCAAAGCAAAGAAAGGGAGCTAAGTTAGGTGTTTTAACTGAGCGCTACTCCTTGAAAGGAAATTGGTGCCGAATTGCATCGTCCAGGGTTCGAATGGGGAGTTCTCTCCACAAGCAAAGAGCGTTGAGTTAACTCCTTTAACTGAGCGCTAGTTCAACAAATAGAGGAGCCAGGGTGGCCTCAGCAAGGCTCGAAGAAGGTACCTTGTGCAAGGCTTGTAGCGCTAAGTTAAGTTACTTAACTGAGCGCTATGCTGAATGCCTATCACGCACCAAATTTGAAGGCCAAAGGCGAGGATTGAGCGCTGCGTTGCCACAATTAACCGAGCGGCCCCCTGGAGCTTGACATGAGCCCAAGCAAGAAGAAATTGAGCGCTTAGTTGGTTTAGTTAACCGAACGCTTCCCTGGAGCCAGCACCATGGTTCAAATTTTAATTAAAAAGCCAAATTAAACTCAATTCTTCACCAAATGAAAAGCCCACTCCAAATTCTGAAGATCAGAAATAGAAAGTGTATAAATAGGACTTAGTTTGAGTTAGAGAACATACTTTTACTTTCACTTTTGAACTTTCTTTCATTTTGAGTTTTTTTTAGCTTTGAATTGGGAAATTGGGACTGAGAGCTGAGTTCTCTCCTCCTTGTTCTTACCTCTGCATTTCTTACTTTCTGTTTATGAATTTTGGATTGAGATTGAAGGAATTCTGTTTCAATCTTTGATCTACAATTCATCTTAATTTTCTTCTGCATAATTCTAAAGGATTGAGAATTTGATTTAGCTTTCTGTCTTCGTTTTCATTTCTTCTACAACTCTTGCTATCTATTCTTAGAATTGAAATTAAGATTGAAGAGCTTCACTGATTCTAAGTTTGAGAATCACCTTTTACCTCTCTTCTCAATTGTTCTAAGAATTGGATCTAAGTTTTCTTTACTGTTCCATTTACATTTCTTCTGCAAATTGTTCTCTGTTGGATCAAGGAAGGAATTGAGATCTAGACCTGTTTTCTAGTCTCATTGAGCCCCTGAGATCTTGAATTCCTTCCCTAGCTTTTACAATTAAGCTGAATTTACTTTCTTTTTGTTCTTCAAGAAATTTTCCATTTCTGTTTAGATCTACTGCACTTACTTCATCTTCTTTACTTTCTATTGTTAAATTCTGCATCCCAGCATCCCACACCTCTTTACTATTCAAGCAATTTTCATTTCTTACACTCTAAGCTTCAGCTATTTACATTACTTGCACTTTAAGATTCAGCTTTTTTACTTTCTTGCACTTTAAGTTTCATGCAAATTTACTCTTCTGCACTTTAGTTTTTTGTTGATTCTCCCTCTCCCTTTTAGTTTCATGCAATTTAGCTTCTGTTGGTTACAATTCACTCAAATCATCAACTGTTTGCTTAACTAAATCAACCATCTAACTAAAATTTCTCAATCCATCAATCCCTGTGGGATCGACCTCACTCTTGTGAGTAATTACTACTTGATTCGACCCGGTACACTTGCCGGTGAGTTTAGGTGTTGGAATCCGTTTCCAACCCATCAAGTTTTTAGCACCGTTGCTGGGGATTGATTTAGATTGACAATGACTAAGTAAGGTGATGGTCTAGATTAAGCACTTTTTCTTTATTTTTGTTTACTTTCTTTGTTTTTAATAAGGACACTAACTGTTCGAGACTTTGTCTCTATTAATCTTAACTGCACTCAAGCTATAGAGTGCCCTGTTTGTGTTGCTGAACTTATGCCAGGAGGAAGAAGCAATGACTTCACACCCTCGGATCTTGAGATACTTTAAAGATTGAGAAGAGAAGCAGGAGATGGAAGGGAACCCCTCTGATTCACTAGAAGGAGTGGCCAACAATAACCCAGCCCAGAAAATCAGTAGGCTGGAAGCAGAAGTGCAACCATTCACACAAAAGAAGGGAGTGATGGAACTTGAAGTAGCAAATGCAATCATAACCCAAAACAAGCAGATGCACCAACAACTTCAGCAACAAATAGAACTGATGGCCAGGAAAATCAATGAGCTGCAAATTGTTGTAGTGAATGCACAAAGACAATCTCAAACCTCACACGGATGGAATCAATCTGAAAAAGGTTTTGGGGCATTCAACTATGAGAAACGAAGTCCTGAGCAAGTGCAATCTCCAAATAACACCTCAAGTTCGTTCCAATACCATTCCCATGGTGATGCACACAACCCATCCTGGAGGACTCATTCTAACTTGAGGTGGGGTGAGCATCAAAATCAAGGACCAAGGGACCTCAATTATAACAGCCGCAGCTTCACAAACAAGCACAAACACACCCCTACCAACAACACCCATTACACACTACCACAACACACATACTTCCAATCCCATCACACTTCACAATTCTCCCAAAATAACTTTCATCAACCATCTCATTTGACGCAACCACAACCAAATCCAGACTTCCAAAAAATCTCAAGTCTAGAGATAATGATGGAGAAATTCATGAAAAATCAAGAGATGGCAAGACAAGATCAGGAAGCAACAAGGAAAGATCAAGCCATAACAAGTAAAAACTAAGAAGCTTCAATCAGAAATCTTGAGAGGCAAATGGAATAAATGGCTAAACAAATTGCAGAAATGAGTGAGAATCAACCAAATGCATCCCTTAGTGCCACTCAAGACCACCCAAGGAACAAAGAAAAAGCTACAAAGTGGGAGAAGTGGAAGGCAATCATAGAGAAAAGTGAGAGGACTATGGAAAAAGAAGCCATTATCCAGGAAAAACACCACAAAGAAGTTCCACAAGAAGAGATAGAGGAAAGGAAGCTCACAGTGAGAAGAGAAAATCTAAGGCAACATGATTTTCAGCTTCCATGATCAAAGAATGAAGGATGTCAAGCTAGTGACAATAAAGAAGCGCTTGTTGGGAGGCAACCCAACCTGAGGTAGCTTTCTTTTCATAGCTATTTCAATAAAAAGGTGAGTGGTTTTGTCTGTATTGCAAGGAGCTAAGTTTGGTGTTGCACACCAAAACAATTTAAGGAAGAGTGAAGAATGCTAAGTTTGGTGTTCCACCAAAATCTCATTTAAAAACACATTCTCACCTTCTGCATGAAGGGTTGCTAGCTCCAAGCAATCAGATAAACCATTGAACCATTGTCTATCTTCTAGTTTTTAGTCTTATAACCTTCAGCAAAGACAAAAGGGTTTCACATATGGTTAATTTGATGCATGAGAAACATTGGCAAGGGACTAAGTTTGGTGTTCACACACCAAAGTAAGTTCAAAAGCCCACAAAATAATTCTTGCACATTAACCAGTTGCCTAAGAGCTTGAGAAACAAGCAACTTGTAAGGATTATGCAGGAAAATATTCAATCTGTGAGAGGGATCTACATCATCATCCAAGGAAGTACAACAAAGAGAAATAATGATGACAGAAGGAAAAGCTGAGAAGACATTCCCAACAGGTTGTATTGACACTTAATCCTTGTTGCTTTGAAGTACTTTAATTTGGAAATTCCTATATGTCTTGCTGAAGTGTTCAATTAAGTACAAAGTGGAGATGTTTGCTAAGAATGCTAGCTTGCATATTGTGCTTGTCATCCCTCATTAGCTTGAATTTTGTTTTGTTCCTTTCTGCATAAATAAAAGAAAAATGTTTGATTTAGAAAAGTGATTGTCCAATGTTGTAGAAATTAGAATGAAGATTTAGTGGTGGTATTTGTCTTATTTAATGGTTAGCTCAAATAACAAAAGCTGCATAATAACATGTTCTTTGAAGTGTGAATTGGTTTGCTGCTATAAAGTCTGTTAATTAATGAAAGTCCCTTGAGAATGAAACAAACAAAGAAGGAAAAAGAAAAAGAAAAGCCAAGAATTGGCAAAGAAACAAATAATATGGCTAGACACCAATAGCTTGGACCCTAAGACATATGCCTGTGGTGTTTTTGTACTGGGATATGCTTGGACAAGTAGGTGCTGAGGAGTATTTCAAAACTTGGCCACTTAGATCAACTGATCTGGGATTGCCAATTGAAAGTCCACTATCAAGAGCAACCTAGTTACAAAGCATTTAGTAATCCAAAGAGATGCTGGGCATCAATGTTCCTAGGAAGAAATTGTGAGCCATGTGTCTTTGGTGAAGAAATGTTGAGCAAAATTTAGCCAAAAGGCTGCTGCAACATTTGCCACCAAGCCTCTATTAAGAAATAAGCTTTCCTAAGCAAAGTAAAGAAAGGAAAAGCAAGCAAGGGATCAAGCAAAATTAAGGAATTATAGCAGCAACTCTAGTGAACCTTTAAGGAAACATTTCTTATCTGTCAGCAAGTAATAAAGGAACTACCATTGTCTGCATAAAACCCCATGAACTAAGTTCAATTATTTGCTAAATAAGGACATGCATACTTCTCTGTTTTATTTTATTTTCTCTTATGTTTAGTGCTTGCTTGGGGACAAGCAAGGTTTAAGTTTGGTGGTGTGATGACAAATCATCTTATGCTAGTTTTTCAAGCATTTCTCACTTATTTCATTAGGTTTTATGCACTTTCTTGCATTGTAAGTAAGTGATTTGGAGTGAATTTGCATGATTTTGTTGAATCAATCAATCATCCTTTATTTGACACTAAATCATGAGGTTTAAGCTAGAATTAGTTAGTTTTTGAATGATTTATAAAGCTTGTGAATTTGGTGATACTTTGATTGGTTGTTTTGATTACTTGTAGGTGAAGAAACGGTGGAAAAAGGAATTTTTGGCATGCTTTTGAAGTTAAAACACGCTTTGGACCTTAGGCCACGCTTTGAAAAGCGTGACCTAAGAAAACAAAAGCGTGGTGCACCAAGGGGGCAAGGCTTATGGCGCTGCGTTAAGAAAGTTAACTGAGCGCCCAAGGAAGCAAGCAAAATGAGGAGCGCTTAGTTAACTCACTTACCTTTATCGTGCCTCAACCAAGAGAAATACAAGGGGCGACACCAAGCAAGGAAGCCAGCAAGGATCGAACTGGGGAACACAAGGAAGGAGCAACACAAGGCTTTGGCAAGGAAATTAACCAAAATGCATCCACCAAGGCTCGAACCAGGCACACATGGGAACCTTGCACAAGCACAAAGGGCGCTTAGTTGCCTTTCTTAACTGAGCGCTACTTACATTGCCAATTTGCCAAGGAAATTTGCCACACAATGAGTTCACCAAGTCTCGAAGAGGAGCTTCCACTCAAAGCAAAGAAAGGTCGCTAAGTTAGGTGTTTTAACTGAGCGCTACTCCTTGAAAGGAAATTGGCGCCGAATTGCATTGTCCAGGGTTCGAAGGGGGAGTTCTCTCCACAAGCAAAGAGCACTGAGTTAACTCCTTTAACTGAGCGCTAGTTCAACAAATAGAGGAGCCAGGGTGGCCTTAGCAAGGCTCGAAGAAGGTACCTTGTGCAAGGCTTGTAGCGCTAAGTTAAGTTACTTAACTGAGCGCTATGCTGAGTGCCTATCACACACCAAATTTGAAGGCCAAAGGCAAGGATTGAGCGCTGCGTTGCCACAATTAACCGAGCAGCCCCCTGGAGCTTGACATGAGCCCAAGCAAGAAGAAATTGAGCGCTCAGTTGGTTTAGTTAACCGAACGCTTCCCTGGAGCCAGCACCATGGTTCAAATTTTAATTAAAATGCCAAATTGGACTCAATTTTTCACCAAATAAAAAGGCCACTCCAAATTTTGAAGATAAAAAATAGAAAGTGTATAAATAGGACTTAGTTTGAGTTAGAGAACAAACTTTTACTTTCACTTTTGAACTTTCTTTCATTTTGAGTTTTTTTTAGCTTTGAATTAAGGAATTGGGACTGAGAGCTGAGTTCTCTCTTCCTTATTCTTACCTCTGCATTTCTTACTTTCTGTTTATGAATTTTGGATTGAGATTGAAGGAATTCTGTTTCAATCTTTGATCTACAATTCATCTTTATTTTCTTCTGCATAATTCTAAAGGATTGGGAATTTGATTTAGCTTTCTGTCTTCATTTTCATTTCTTCTGCAATTCTTGCTATCTGTTCTCAAAATTGAAATTGAGATTGAAGAGCTTCACTGATTCTAAGTTTGAGAATCACCTTTTACCTCTCTTCTCAATTGTTCTAACAATTAGATCTAAGTTTTCTTTACTGTTCCATTTACATTTCTTCTGCAAATTATTCTCTGTTGGATCAAGGAAGGAATTGAGATCTAGACCTATTTTCTAGTCTCATTGAGCCCTTGAGATCTTGCATTCCTTCCCTAGCTTTTACAATTAAGCTGAATTTACTTTCTGTTTTGTTCTTCAAGAAATTTTCCATTTCTGTTTAGATCTACTGCACTTACTTCATCTTCTTTACTTTCTATTGTTAAATTTTGCATCCCAGCATCCCACACCCCTTTACTATTCAAGCAATTTATATTTTTTGCACTCTAAGTTTCAGCTATTTACATTACTTGCACTTTAAGATTCAGCTCTTTTACTTTCTTGCACTTTAAGTTTCATGCAAATTTACTCTTCTGCACTTTAGTTTTCTGTTAATTCTCCCTCTCCCTTTTAGTTTCATACAATTTAGCTTCTGTTGGTTACAATTCACTCAAATCATCAACTGTTTGCTTAACTAAATCAACCATCTAACTAAAATTGCTCAATCCATCAATCCCTGTGGGATCGACTTCACTCTTGTGAGTAATTACTACTTGATGCGACCCGGTACACTTGCCGGTGAGTTTAGGTGTTGGAATCCGTTTCTAACCCATCAGGATATGCTTCTAATTTACGTAGATGCATAAATATTCGAGAAGGGAAACTATTTGGGATGAAAAGCCATGACTGTCCATGGAACGTTTGTTACCAATTGCCTTTGTCAATCTTCAACTCCAAATCTGGAAGCCTATAGCCGAATTAAGTAAATTTTTCAAGGATTTGTGCTCCACAATTTTGTACGCGGATGACTTATTGTTGATGGAGCAAAATATTATCACCACCACATGTAAGTTGGAGCAAATTTTTCCTTCAGGATTTTTTAACTGCATGGAGCATTTGCCCATTCTTCTTCCATATGAAGCAAGAGTGGGAGGCCCAGTCCAATATCGATGGATGTACCCATTTAAGAGGTATAACTTTAATTCAATGCTCTTAGTCATTTAATCTTAATCTTATGGCTGCCACTCTATGCTTACATGTTATGTTGCTTTAGGTACTTGAATAGATTAAAGTGAATGGTTAAAAATAAATCACATGTTGAAGGATCCATTTGTGAGGCATACATGAGTCAAGAAACCTCACATTTCTGCACTTATTATTTTGAGTCTCATCATGTACAATCAATGAAAACTGATGTGGCCTGGAATGATGATGGTGGAGCCATCAATATTCAATTTCCAACTTTATTAATATTCAACCATCGTGGACGCGCATCTAAGATAATTAAGAGCCAATACTTAGAGGATAAGGAGTTGGTTGCTGCACACTTACATGTTCTACTTAATTGTGAAGAAGTTGAACAATACATCGAGTAAGATCACCATATACTCGATTTTTATAATTTAGTAGTCTTATTTACGAGGTACTTATATATATATATATGTATATTTATATGAAATTTAGATATTTTGTGAAAGATTTGAGAGGTGAAAATCCAAATATCAGCCAAGATGAAACCAACCGAAGAATAACATTAGAATTTTCAACTTGGTTTGAAAATTATGTAAGTTTCCTAGAATTTCTTGTTAAATATTTTCATTTTTTGTAAGTTAGTTAGTTATTAACACTTTGGATATTTTCTAGATTCATGATAGCAGAAATTGAGTAATGAATCAAAGTCTACACCACTTAGCATGGGGTCCTAGTAAAAAAGTGCACAATTATTCTTGGTATATAGTAAATGGTTTTAAGTTTCACACAGAAAATTGGAGTGTTAGTAAAAAGACTTTCAATGCTGGAGTTTCACACAGTTATGTCACAACTTTATTCTCTAATAGTTTACCAAGTTCATTGAGTCTTTGAGCTTTGTAATTGTTACTTAACATGCTTTATTTTTTAGTTTTCAAAGAAGCACTTAATTTATAATTTAATTTTCTGCATGTATGTTGATTCTTATTCTTTTTATTTTCTCGTGTAATAATTGATCTGATTTTGATATTGGCAGGATAAATTTAAGAATGCTATAGAATAGGCTACGCAAAAAGCATCTGAAGAAGGAAGTAATGTACCAAATGAGATGGATGTATGGTGTGAAATAGCCGGAGTAAAAAAGGGAAGAATTTATGGACTTGGAGCAGAATCCACTATAATTAACAAAAGATCTAGTTATCGTGGCTCCAGTTCTCAGTCATCCAATTGGTTGCAAAGGTCAGAACATGAAGAATAATGAAGAAAATGCAAGAAGAAAATGATGATTTGAAAACTAGATTGGAAAAGACAGAAAGAGGACTTGAACTCAATAACCGTATGCTTTAAGAAATGATGAAAAAGCTTAATTTTAAAATTCTGATTCCTCAACTAGAAGGTAGAGAAACAAATATAGGAGAGGATGAAGATGGTGAATGTACGTCTAAAGAGTGATTAGTAGTTTGACATAATTCACCGGGTGAGTTTAATACTCCCTTTCCTTTGCCTCAAATTACAAATGTATCAAATTCTTTTTTGTGACAGATAGTTTTAGATAATATGTAGTTTATAAGATGCATTGTTATGAATTTTGTAGGTGAAGAATCTTGAAAGAGGATATTTTAAAATATAGAATCTACATTGCTCTGGTCAACATCCCCAACATTTCAAGGTCACCGAAAATCATCTTGAATATCCTTATGATAGATAGATAGATAAATATAGATGTTAGACGAGAATGTATATAAGAAAATCAAGAAAAAGTAGACCGATCTTTTACTTGCTATGTTGATGGATCTGAGCGTAATTCTGTTAATTGATGTAATTAGTAATATGAAGAGTGCTGTTTATTTTGTGTTATGTTATTTTGGTTATTGTTTAAGTTTTGTTTATTGTTTAAGTTTTGTTTATTTTGTGTTATTATTATTGTTATCTATGTTATTTTGGTTATTATTTACTTTTATGTTGTTTACTTTTCAATATTTGATGGCCTAAATATAAAAATTTAGTAAAAATGATAATTAAAAAATCAGGATCAGCCATGAAAATTTGTGTACTAAAATGCTTGGTATCTAATTAGCAACCGATTTAACGACTGAAATGTTGGTTGCTAAAATACAGGTCCACACTTAGCGATCGAATTAGAGACTGAAATGTTGGTCATAAATTAGCGACCGATTTAGCGACCAAAATAACGGTCGCGGATTAGAGACCGAAACACTGGTCACAAATTAGTGACCGATTTAGCGACTGAAAAGTTGGTCGCTATTTAGCGACCGATTTACTCAGAGACCGCTTTAGTAACGGAAATTTTGGTCACAAATTAGCGATCAATTTTGTTAGCGACCGATACTCTTTGGTGAGGGTTGGTGGCCTTGTTAACAAATCAGTCGCTAACATTTAGCGACCGAAGTTGGTCGCTATTTTCTTATTAGCGACCACCCAAATCAGTCGAAAAATCGGTCACTAAATCAGTCGCTATTCCGGTAATTTCTTGTAGTGATGTACCACTTACTTTAAATATATCGTATTGATAAGTTTATTTGTTGTATTGTGTTTTATTTGAACTAATATGAGATTTTGTTTACAATGATGTCATCATATGTTTTAGGATGCTCACTTGAATTTTGATTGAGTTAATCTAGATTGCAAAGATAAATGAACAGACATGTATGGACTAATGAAGAGACCGAGACATTTGTTAGTTTTATGGAGGAGCTTGTCAGTGAAGGAAGAAGAGTTGATGTAGGTCAGTTTAAACCTGGATCTTTTGAGAAGCTTGCTTCAAAAATGAATGAGAGATTTTCAGGAGGTGGCTTTTAAATAATTCATTGCAAAAACAAGGTTAAAAGGCTTAAAGAAAAATATCAATTTGCTACAAATATCGCATCCTGTAGTGGTTTTGGATGGGACGATGCGAAGCAATGTGTGGTTGTGGACAACAAAGAGATCCTAGCTGCATATATGAAGGTTAGTTTACATGTTTGATTTGATTGACTTAATTTTATTCTACTAGACAATTAGTTCTGTCCCTCTTTAACGATCTTTTATTTTTTTTCTAGAAAAAAGGAGTAAGTTTGTATTCTCCAGGGAAGCCATTTCCCTTTTATCCGCATTTGGAAAAAATATTTTGTAAAGATAGAGCAAATGGTGTAATACCCCATCACACAGAGCTTTACGCTTAAGTTGTAAATCAAAGGTGGTGAGGTATTACGACCTCTAGAAAGACAAAATACGTACACACACACACAGACACACACATATGAAGAATAGTTTAACTAGGAGCCTTAAAGAAAAAGGGTATGTAAAACAAACAAAAATTGCGTCGCACTCAAAATGTTAACGATAGAAAACCTTATGGCAAAAAGCAGAAGAAATATATATATATATATAGATGATATAGAATCCTAACAAGTTATATATCAGACTCTAGATTCGACCTGCGAAGTAGAGGCCGGCTAGAGATATAGATAAACATCCCAAAATACAACCAAAATATAAACCAAAAGCCTGTTTCTCCGAAATCGGCCTTTAGGAGGATACAAGTTTTATACATCAATGGAGAGTATCTATACATATATGTTCTAAGTACAAAACATAAATATGTCCAAAAGTAGTTCTTCGCTTTCACAAGTTTCCAGCACGCTCAGCAAGGTGCCTTGTAACATCTTACCACACAGAGCTTTATGCCTAGGATGTAAATCAAAGGTGGCAAGGTGCTACGCCCTCTAAAAACAAAAAAATACGTACACACACACACACACACACACACACACACACACACACACACACACACACACACACATATCAAGGGTAATATAGCTAGGAGCCCTGAAAGAAAAGGTTACTATCAAAACAAACTGAAGATTCGTCGCTCAGGAAAAACAGTAAGACAGAAAGCTTATACAGGAAAGTAAAAGACATATATATATATATATATATATATATATATATATATATATATATATATATATATATATATATATATATATATATATATATATATATATATATATATATATATATATATATATATATATAAAGAGTTCCAACAGATAAGTATAATCAAGTTCTAGACTCAACCTATGAAGCCAAGGCTGGCTATTTGTATATATATATATATATATATATATATATATATACAAATACAGCCCAACAAAATATATACAACAGTAAGGTCCTGTTTTCTCAAAATTAATCCTCTAAGAGGGATATACAGCATAAGGTACAAAAGTGGAGAACTAACTACATAAACAAAAACAAAAAATAAGGCCCAAAAGATAAGTCTTCGCTTCCAAGAAAGCAAATCCAGCACGCTCAGCGAGGCGCGTCACGTCCTGCATCTGAAAAGCAACAACATGTATTAAATGAGAATTGGAAGTTCTCAATATGGTAAAAGTGTCCACGTAGATAATATATAAGGTCCCAAAAAAGCCAGAGGTATTCCTAGAACTTCGACATTCAGATTTAAACTTAAAGAAGTATACTAAACTAGAAATTTAGAAATCTATTGGTGGATTCTAGTTCTAATCTAACTCTTCACCTCCTGTCAACCCAAACCTCCTAATCACCGATGGAACTACCCTCAGCGTCACCTCTGCCAGCATGAGGGATCTCTCAGTTGCAAAGACATACATACAAGATATGCAAAGAAAATACAGATAGGATGCAATTACAGCAAGTAAGACAAATAACAGATAAGCATGGCTAATCAATTAGGCAAACTAAAAGAATGCACACTCAAGCAAAACATACAAATACACATGATGCATGTCTGTCGTATGGCCGATGATATCATCGGTTATCCAGCCAAACCCGACATGTCTGGTAGCAAACCCTTGACAGTCCCAGCGGCGCAAAGCTTAAAACATATGCATATATATAAATAATCAATCATCCATCGCGCGGCTAGTTCAAAGGAATCTCAAATCTCAACTTGGAACCAGTGGGGGTGAGTCACTGTGTTTGTCCAAGGAGACTAATATCAATCATAAATACCATTTTGGAGTAAGTGGGGAGACTACTGCATCTATCCAAGAAGCTCACAATCACCTCAACCTGGAGCAAGTGGGACGAACCACACCCTTGCTTTTATCTAGGGAGCTCAAACCATCTCATCCTGGGGCAAGTGGGGTGAACCACACCCTTGCATCTACCCGGGGAGCCTCAACTAACCAACCTAGAGCAAGTGGGGTGAACCACAACCCTTGCGTCTATCCAGGAGGTACATTCTCATATGTCTAGGAGGAACAAAGGAGGGGATCCTAACCTCCCACCATCTCACTAGAGGCGATTTTATAATACCAGGAGGAACAAAGAAGGGGATCCTCATCTTCCACCATCTCACTGGAGTCGCACTTTCGAGAAAGAGTGCTCGAGATCAAAGAGTCACATTTATAAATTAAACATGCCCAGTATTATATTTATAATGAACATATAGTTCTTCAAAATGATCTCCACTAATGCTCCAATATCTTCTCTTTAATTAACTTAGTACACTTCACAAAACTACTCTAGTTAACCTTCCCACAGAACTCTATAATCCTAAGTCTCCGGCTCTAAATATAAAATAGAAACTACCTCTTTTATTTTACTAGTACACTCTCGCTCATCCCAAAAGCCTAAACACTAGCTAGGAAAACTCAAATGGTAGTTACAGAGGTTTAGAAAGCTAGAGGAATGGTTCGAAACTTAAAAATAACATTTTTAGAAAACAAGGGTTCTGCGTACGCGTGCGATATCTGCGTACACGGAAGTGTGAAATTGGACAATCTCGCGTATGCCCCCTTGTCAGCCTATGTGAGCCCTTGGGCTGGGAAACAACCCCACATCGCGTAGCATTGCTCGCATACGCAGGCCTGCCATTTGGTCCATTCCACGTACGCACGCACATGTCCGCGTACACAGGATGTATAGGCAGAGCCTAGGGTCTACATCGCGTGCATGTTTTTGTACGCATCCCTATCAGAATTTTGCAATAGTTGCTAAGTTCCAGAAAATCAGTTTTACATTCCCAACTTCGAAAGCACATAACTATTTTGTTAAAAATTGTTTTTAGTTCGTTCTTTGAATGTTATAAACTTTACAAATTCAATTTTCATTCAAAATAAGTTTTACAAAATTTGGGAATTCGGAAGCCAAGTTATGGCCCAACGAAGTTGGTCAAAAATTAGCTTTTACCAAATTTTTCCAAAACTCTAGTTTCCAAAATCCTTAATCAAAATTAATTCAACTATAACCAGAACCAATGTCAATTACCTCTCCAACCTTTCTCAATCACTCCACACCTAATTACTCAATTCAATTCACCATTAACATCAACAAATATCATCGTTTTATATTCATCAACTCATACTCTAATATATACAACTCATTCTATCATCATGCACCATTCACTTACCACAACATATCATCATACAAAGTCAGTCAACAATTTCCATCAACGATCACTAAACATCAATAATTCACATAGTTCAACTTATTCTAAAGTCAACTAGCCTAAGTTTTCACGCGACATTATACATTAACTATGAGAAACCAAAACCATACCTTGGCCGATTTTTCTTAAGCCCGAAACACCTCAAATTCCTCCATTCCCTCAAGCTTCCACTTCTCCAAGTCCTCATCAATTGGATTCCCAGCTCCTAAAGCTTGTACCAAGTGCTCCAATTTGACAATTCAACTCCAATTCAACATAAACTCAAGATAGTTCATACAATTCACTAAATTAGCACTAGGATACACAAAATTGGACAAATCACAAGGGTTTAGAATTTTTTTACCTTATCCATTGATGATTGTAGTAAAATCCAACAATTATCCAATGTTAGATTGCACCTAAACCACTAAAATCATCAAAATCACTCAAAATCCAAACCAAATTCGTAAAAAAGAGAGGAACAGAGATCTGGGCACGAAATTAGAGAGACTTACTACTTTGTTTTGATAGAATTGAAGATCTTAATGAGACAAACGCGTGGCAACAAATGGCTCATCAATTGAAACTCTGGATTGAAAGTTTTATGAAATTAAAGTTGGAAGTAAAATGGAAGTTAGGGTTCGAAGCAAAGCTTCTCTTCCTCAGCGTGTTTGGCTGAATGAAAAGGTAGGAAGAGGCTGATTTGGCTTTTATATGTTGGGCCTTGGGTCCAGTCCAATCAGTTTAGCCTGTTGACCCAACTTTGGGTCAAAATCTTTAAAATTAGTGTTTTAATTTCTATTTTAAATATTTTTACATCTATAAATTATAAAATTTAATTTTCTATTTTTTTGGATCATAATTAATTAATTTATTATTTATTTATTAATTTTTAGAGATTCACATTCCTTACATCCTGCATCTGAAAAACAACAAATATGTATGGAATGAGAATCGGGAGTTCTCAGTATGGTAACAAGGCTCAAATAGATAAGATATAAGGCTTCGGAAAGCCAAAGGCAATCCTAAAGTCCATAGTCCCAGATCAAAGCATAACGTTCTCACTAAACCAGAAAAGGATAATTCTATCTAGAAATTCTAATCTATCTCTTCATTTTTAGTTTTTTGCAAACCTCCCAATTACCGAAGTAGAACAACCCTCAGCATAAGGGATCTCTCAAAAGCAAACACATACAAGGCATACAGGTAATACACAAATAAAAAAATAGATAAGGAATTTAAGTCACATAGCATATAGGCATATATAATTCAATTAGGCAAACCAAAACACAAAGTGCATACTCAAACAAATCATACAAATACACATAATGCATGTCTAATTGGGGGAACTCTGGACAGTCCTTGTGTAAGACCCAAAACTTTTGAAAAATCTTATTATGAGCCGATTTTAAATTTTATTCATTTACTAGAGATTTTATTTTCATAAATTATTTCATTGAAAATAATTAAATCAAGTTTTGATAATTAAAATAGAAATTTTACTTAATTTCATAATTATTGAATAATTTTCTATATTTAAATTATAAAGTTTAGCAGTTGTAAAAGAATAAGAATTTTATATGATTTAGTTTAATAATTGAGATTTTAGAATGTAATACTTTAAGTTTTATAAACAAAGAAAATTAATTCTATTATTTCCAATTCTAAAATTAGAATATTTGATTAAAAGCCAATTAGCAAATCGATAATTAAATAATATCTTTAAAGTAATTTTTGAAAATAAATTAGATTTCAATTAATTACAATATCCCCAAATTTTATTAAAATTATCCAAACCTCAATTTACCAAAATATCCCTAATTTTAAATTGCCCCAAATTAAACCCTAACCCTAAAAATAAAACACAAAACCCTAATCCCCTATACCCTAAGAAACCCTAGCCGCCTTCAGGAAAGAAAGAAAGAAAGAAAGAAAGAAAAGGGATGGAGCAAGAAGAGAAAAAGAGAGAGCTGCGGGAGAGAGGGAGAAACAGAGACAGAGGAGAAGAGATGGAGGACGGCGCCGGCAGGTGTCACTGCTGTCGTGTCAACATCGCCACCCAGCTACCCATCGTTGCTGGTGCTAATGCGGAGAGGAGAGCAGATAAAGGATAGCGCAATCACTGCTGTGTTTGCACCGTTCATCCTTGCTGCTGCCGACGCCGTGGGTCCAAAGCCGTCAAGCTCGAAGGAGAAAGGGAGAGCGACACTGAGATTGAGAGAGACAGACACAGTGTGACGCAAGGAAGGAGGCGAGCCATCATGTCATTGTCGCCGAGTCTCACGCCATCAGCATCACGTGTGGAGTCACCGCTGTGCCTAGCCGTCGTTGCGTGCTCCGTCGCCACTGCTGGAGGTGGGCGGCCGAGCTTTTGTCGCCGAAAAACGGTGATGCCGTAGCTGAGGTCCATTGCCGGTGAGGTTTTTGAGTATAATTTCTGTCCTTTTGAATTCCGGAAACATTATTGTCGCTGCCCGGTTATTACAGTTGTTGTCAGTAGAGATTCGGGCTGCCGCCGTCACTCGAGGTAGCTGTCGGAGCTGCTACCACTCTGTTGCCTCATTTCTCCTTAGCTATAGTGAGTTATTATAGCCTTGAAACCCTTACCGCTATTATTCGGCTAGAAATTATTTCATGATGTTAATATCCTAGGTCAAATTTCAGAAATTGTATGATTAAAATAAAAACTGCTGCGATATCGTCCTGTTTCGTTTCTCGTGGTGAGACTAATTGGTTTCGTTCCTATTTACCGCAATACTCTATTAAAAATTATGTTCTAATTTCGTTTAGTATCCATTTTTCCTTAATCCCAATTTATGTCAGATAAGTCATCGTTGATGAGAACCTTTCTTGAGGGCACACATTGCAAATTTCCGGCAACAGCGCCAAAAACTTGAAAGGGGGATTTATACCGGTTCGGAATTTAACAAAATAATTTCATTATGAGCATAGCCCAAACCGATAATCGATCCTCAAATCAAAGTTTAATTTTGGTTGTCACAAGGTCAACCCGATAAAAATAACTGAGAGTATTAGTCCCGGGTCGTCTTCTTAAGGAATTGCAGTGAGGTGCATATTATTGATTATGGTATCCAAGGGGTGGGTTGGTTGATAAAAGGGCAAGAAAATAAAAGACAAGAAATGTAAAGCAAGCAACTAAAGAAAGCAAATACTAGAGAGAGACATTCATGGCAAGGATTGAGAATATAGGTTTTCTATCCTAGTCACTAATCATATCACAATAATTATCAAGAATTTATCCTATTAAGTCATATCCAACGAGAGAAGGTACAATGTCATCTCCAACACTCGAAGAAAGTATAATAAGACTAGCTAATCTCAATCCAAAAGTCCTAATCAACTTACTAATTGAATTAGCAAAAGATTAGCGTCAATGGAAATAATATTAACAAACAACTCTAGATCACCAACCTAAGTTGGGTATTAATGACTCAAGATTGCCTAATTTTTCTTTCCAAGCCAAGAATGCTCAAAAAGCTACTCTAACATCCAACCAAGTATTTTGTCAAATACTTGGAAGGCATAAAAGGAAAGCATCATAAATTGTAAGAAATAATAAAATCTACAACTACCCAAATGCAAAGAAACAATAACAACAACTCAATTAAATAATAAAGGAACATAAACATGAATTGCATTAAAAGAAAATCCAAATCCAATCAAAAGTGCAAGAACATAAAAATGACATAAAAGGAAAATTAACAAGAGAACTAAGAGAGCAAAAATGTAATAACAAGAAATTGAAAGGAAAACAATATGGAAACAAGAAATTAAACCTAGATCTAAGAGAAATTAACCTAATTCTAACCTAATTCTAGATAGAAGAGGGATATTCTCTCTCTAGAAAACTACCTACAACATGATGCTAAGCTAACTAATTGGTCTCCCCTTGTTCGCTCTTCAATTCTGCATGAAATACCCTCAGAAATGAGTTAGATTTGGGCCTGGGCAGCTCAAAAATCGCCCCAGCATTTTCACTTTAATGAGGTCACGTGCTGATTGTGACGCGTATGCATGGGTCACGCGTACGTGTCGTCTGCCTTTTTCTTGTCACGTGTACGCATCATGTCACGCGTACGCATCGCCTGGACGACCTCCTCTTCACGCGTGTGTGTCGCTCTAAGCACTCCAAATCCTTGTTTTTCGATGAATTATCCATCTTGCATGCTTTTCTCTTCACCTCTTCTATCCAATACTTGCCTTATGAATCTAAAATCACTCAACAAACATATATATCAAGGCATCAAATAGAATTAAGGTGAATTAAATTTAGCTATTTTAAGGCCTAAAAAGCATGTTTTCACACTTAAGCACAAAATTAGGGAGAATTACAAAACTATACTATTTCATTGAATAAATGTGAGATAAGTTGATAAAATTCCCCAAATTAAGAATAAGATAAACCACAAAATTGGGGTTTATCAAACCTCCCTACACTTAAACTAAGCATGTCCTCATACTAAACTCAAGAAAGAAACAAAGGGTATCAACATTTATTCAATTCAAACTACCTAAATGCAACCTATCTAAATGCAACTATCTAAATGAATGCAACTACTTGGTCAAAATTAAGCAATTTCCAAGAATACATATATGAACATAAGGGCTACAGATATTAACAACCAAGTCAAATCCACAATTAAATTGAGTTATTAAAATAATGTACAAACTTGCAAGAAAAGAGATGATCACGGGTGGAAACATGTAATTGAGCAATCGAACCCTCACTGGATGTGTATCCGCTCTAGTCGCTCAAGTGCATAGGGTTGATTCACTCAATTCTCCTCTAATCATGCTTTCTAATATTTGTTTTTCATCTAGCAATCAACAATTATTTCATGCATGCATACATTTATCATGAGGACTTATACATAGGTTGTAATGGGGCTAGAGTCAAGGTAGAATTGTATATGGTTAAGTGGACTAGAAATTTGAATCTTTGATTAACTTAAACTTCCCACCTAACCTATATAACAACCTATAAAGTTCTAAACAAACCTAACTACCCATTCTTCACTTTTTCACACACTCATGCATTCTCTTTTGATCACAACCCATATGCATTGATTATTATTGAACTTCACTTTGGGGCATTTTGTCCCCTTTTTATTACTTTTCTTTTTCTTTCTTTTTCTTTTTCTATATATTTTTTCTTTTTATATTTTTTCTTTGTCTTTATCATTTTTTTCTTTTCAAGCTAAAATATATACAAGAACATCAATGCATATGGTTCAAACATTCAATGCTTGAGTATGTGCCCAATTCCCAATATTTTCAATAAAAATATAAAAACACACTTTTATCTCTATCCAATGTTCCCAACTCTCCCACAATTAAATGATACGTACTCTCACTAGCCTAAGCTAATCAAAGATCCAAATTAGAGGACATTTATTATTTTTCGCTTTAAGGCTTGTAATGTGCTGAAATTAAGAACAAATGGGTTTAGCATAGGCTCAAATTTGGCTAACAATGGAAACAAAAAGGTAAGGCTATTTGGGTAAGTGAGCTAATTGAAACAATGGCCTCAATCATATAAGTGCATTCATACACAAAATAATGGATATAAAGAATCAAACAAATCACAGATTGCAATCATAGAAAGAGAATAATACACACAAGAATGGAAATAAGTGGTTATATGATGTAACTACGCAATTAGGCTCAAAACTCACAAGGTTGTGTGTTCTCAGCTCAAAAACATGATCCACAATGTATATACTTCAAGCAAGTTCTAAAAAATTTTTTCAAATCAATTGGGGTGCCCTATAGATAAATTTCTTGGAAAATTTCATTATTTTGACTAAGCTTAATATATAAGAAAATGCAACAAAAAATCCTAAAAAACCTAAAAATGAAATGCAAAAGTGTTGGGATTAGACATTGTCACCCAAAAATGTCGAGTGGTCGGACGACCTCCCCACACTTAAAAGTTTGCACCGTCCTCGTTGCATTTAAAGATGAGCAAGGGGGTACGACGACTTTTCGAATTGCCACCTTTAGCTGGTGGATCAACCAGCTGCTGCGTGTTCTTTCTTCCACTTTCGTTTTTGCTTATGATGACTCACCCATAAAAAATAGAAAATAGCACAGTAAGATGAGAAAATACAAAAGTAAGGAAGCGTAAATTGTTGGAATGAAGTAAAGACCACTAGAATGGAGTGAGTGAATTACTGTGACATTAAGGAAGAATAGTGTGTGAGTTCTAACTTGCATGTGGTTTAGAACACACACACTAGCATAGAGAGCTATGTCACAATTACACAAAAGAAAGTATGCACTTCACTCATTCTAATGTGCTTGAAATACTTCAAAGTAACTTGTAAGTTAGGATAAACAAACAAGGAATGAAGAAGCATAAAAGCATTCAAACAAAAATCAAGCAATTGTGAATTGGATCATGAATGGTCATTGATTGCTTTGTAAATAAACTTAGTGAACCAATTGAAATATAGAGCTCACACATCAAACACTGACACATATTGAAGTTGTTATAACACCTAAGTGACATAGAGGTGGAACACATGGGTGTTATGAAACTTAGGAAAAAGAAGATAGAAATTAAACTCAATCACATAGCAAGCATGGTCCACAAAGCTTCACAAAGCTAAAAAATATGTCACTAGGTAAGCTTTCGATCCAATTCACAATTCCAAAATCTCAATGCATGAAATAGGTGATGTAAATAAGGGTCAATCATAAACAAGAATCACCTAGCAAAAAATGCATTGATAATACACAAATTGTCTCATCATAGATAATGAATTCAAATCACATGCTGGCCAAAACATGCAATTTAAAAGATTTAGGAAACTTAAAGGCAATGTCATACACTTGGTATTCACAAATATTAAACATGAAAAACTCAAAACCAAGTAACAAAATATAACCTCAACAATGAATCCCAACAATGAATATTGATGAATGGATTATTGATGGTAAAGAATTTCACAAATGAAATCTCATTGCAATATAGTTTCTAAACCAACAAATAATCCTTTCATACAAAAGATTGTTTGTCACAAGTACAAATCCCTAAAATTATAAACCGAAGTATTTAAACCTCGGGTCGTTCTCCCTAGGAATTGCAATAAAGTGTTCTTGTTATTGGTTAGAGGTGTGTTTTAGGGTTTTTTTGAATTAAGAGACAAGAAATGTAAATGGCAAAGGAAATAAACTAACAACTAGAGAAGCTCTTGACAAGGTATGAGAATTAGAAGTCCTATCCTAGTTATCCTTATCAATTGTGACAACAATTATTCATTGCTCCCACTTAGTTAACCTCTAAGTATGGAGGAAAGTCAAGTGGATAAATCAATTTGATTCCTCAAGTCCTAGTCAACTTCAAAGGAAAGACTAGTTTTAGAGGCATTCAAATCAACTAGTAACTTTTAATCATCAATCAACAAAAGCATTAGATAACTCAAGAGTCACTACTTACTCTACCTAGGCCAAGAGGAGAAAAATCTAGACTAAAATCTAACCAAGCATTTCATCAAACATTTGGAAGGCATAAAAGGAAAGTAAAATGAATTAAACAACAACAAAGCAATTAAACAATAAAGGAGCATGAATCATAAATTGCATTAAAAGAGAAATAGAAGAAACAAAAGTGCATCAACACAAAATTAGAGAATTACAAGAATTAAATGCTAAACTAGAGAGAGGAAAGGTAGAAGAAGAAGAAATTGCAAAGGAAAAGTAAATCAAATCATGAATTAAACCTAGATCTAAGAAATTCTAATCTAGATCTAACCTAATCCTAATTCTAGAGAGAAGAGAGAGCTTCTCTCTCTAGAAACTAACTTTTCCTCCAAAACTAAACTAAACTAAAACTAATGGTAACTAGCATGTGATTCCTCTTCATTCCTTGGGTTAAATAGCATCAGAGGTGAGTTGGATTTGGGCCTGGGAAGCCCAGAAATTGCCCTAGCGGATTGCCTTTAAGTGAGTCACATGCGAGTATCGACGCGTACGCGTAGGTCATGCGTACGCGTCGCTTGACAATTTGTGTTGCACACGTACGCGTCATGTACGCGTACGCATCGCCATGCGACCTCACAATCCACGCGTGCGCATCTTCTGCGCGTGCGCGTCGTTGATCCCATCCCAAATCCTTGCTTTTCCATGATTTCTCCACTTTGCATGCTTTTCTCTCCACTCCTTTGATCCATTCCTAGCCTTTTCAATCTGAAATCACTAACAAATATATCAAGGCATCTAGTGGGATCAAAGATGAATAAAAATCAACCAATTAAGGGCCTAAAAAGCATGTTTTCACACTTAAGCACAAATTAGGAGACAATCATGAAACCATGCTATTTCATTGAATAAATGTGAGAAAAAGGTCATAAAATTCCCCAAATTAAGCACAAGATAAACCATAAAAATGGGGTTTATCAACCTCCCCACACTTAAACCATAGCATGTCCTCATGCTAAAATCAAGAAGGAAGTAAAGGGTATCAACATTTATTCAATGAAATCTAACTAAATGCAATATACCTATATGCAACTATCTAAATGAATGCGATTGCTTAGTCAAAATAAATCAATTCCCAAGAGAACATATATAGGCACAAGGGCCAAGGGCTAGCAAATCTAATCCACAATTGAATTGAGTTATTAAATATTTTTACAAACTTGCATGAAAAGTGATGGTTCTAGGTGGAAACATGTAATTGAGCAATCGAACCCTCACTGGAAGTGTTTGCACTCTATTCGCTCAAGTGTTTAGGGTCGAATCACTCAATTCTCCCCTAATCATGCTTTCTAAGATTTATTTTTCATCTAACAATCAACATTTATTTCATGCATGCATACACATATCATGAGGTCTTTTGATAGGTTGTAATGGGGCTAGGGTTAAGGTAAGATGCATATTTGATCAAGTGGACTTGAAATTTGAATATTTGATAAGCTTAAACTTCCCACCTAACCTATATAACAACCTATAAAAATCTAATACAAGCCTAACAACCCATTCTTCACTTTTTTCACATACTCATGCATTCTTTTCTTGATCACAACTTCATATGCATTGATTATTATTGAGCTTCACTTTGGGGCATTTTGTCCCTTTTTTATTTCTTTTCTTTTTCTTTTTCTTTCTTTTTCTTTTGTTTTTCTTATTTTTATTTTCTTTTCCATTTTTTTTCTTTTATTTTCTCATTTTTTTTTGCAATAAAGTATATACAAAAGTTCAATGCATATGGTTTTATATTTGATTACACATGAGTATGTACCCAATTCTCAATATTTTTAATAAAAATACAAAACTACCCTTTTTCTCAACCATTGTCCCAGGTTTCACACACTTGAATGATACACACACACATTAGCCTAAGCTAATCAAAGATCCAAATAAAGGACATTTATTATTTTTCTCTTTAAGGCTTCTAATGTGATAAATTAAGAACAAGTGGGTTGATAGTAGGCTCAAAGTTGGATAAGTTTGATAAAAGGTAAGGCTATTTGGGCAAGTGAGCTAAATGAAATGATGGCCTCAATCATATAAATGCATGTCTACACAAAATAATGGACATAGAGAATCAAACAAATCAAAGATTACAATCATAGAAAGAGAATAATGCACACAAGAAGGAAGATAAGTGGTTATAAGATGTAACCACACCATTAGGCTCAAAACTCACAAGCTTGTGTTCTTAGCTCAAAACATGATGCACAATATATATATATAAATTCAAGCAAGTTCTATGAAAAGTTTTCACTCAAATCAATTGAGGTGCCCTATAGATAAAATCCTTGGAAAATTTCATTCTTTTGACTAAGCTTATTATGTATATGTATGCAAAAATTAAGAAAATGAAACTAAAAATCGTAAAAGACCTAAAAAATGAATGCGAAAGTGTTGGGATTAGAATTTTGTCACCCAAAAGCGCCGAACAGTTGGACGACCTCCCCACACTTAAAAGTTTGCACCGTCCTCGGTGTATCCAAAGATGAGCAAGGGGGTACGGCGACTCTCCGGATTGCCACCTTCAGCTGGTAGGTCAACCGGCTGCTGCGTGTTCTTTCTTTCGCTTCCGTGTTCGATTGTGGTGCATTGTTTCATAAAAAATAGAAAATAACACCATAAGATAAGAAAATACAAAGCAAGGAAGCATAAATTGTTGGAATGAGGTAAATCACTAGAATTGAGTGAGTGAATTAGTGTGACATTAATGACAAATAGGTGTGTTAATTCTAAATTACGCGCGGTTTAGAATACACACTAGCATAAAAAGTGATGTCACAAAAGAAGCATGCACTTCACTCGTCCTAGTGTGCTTGAAATGCTCTAACTTATGGGTGAAAACAACCAAACAAGCAGTAAAGAAGCATAAAAGCATTCAAGCCAAAAACATATGGATGCATATGATCATGAAGCACAATGCATTAAGATAAATGCACATCATCCGTCAAGAAATTGCTTAATAAAAGAATATGATTCAAATTACATGGTGGCCAAATCATGCAATTCAAAGGAATTAGAATACTTGAAGGCAAAGTCATATGTACTTGGTGTTCACAAAATTAAGCATGAAAAATTCAAGACCAAGTAACAAAATGTAACCTCAGCAACGGAATCCGACAATGGATATTAACAACCATGATGTTAAAATAACATCTTATCAATGATTAGTAGCAGTGAACAGTAAACAAGATCAATAATCTAACACTTGGTATGAAATACAAAAGTTAAACGAAAATAAAACTAACTAAACAACTAACTATCTAAAGGGAATGGTTATAAATGGTATTTGGAAGTGTTGGATGAGGGGTAGGAGAAGGGAAGAAGAAAGGAGAAGGGAAGAAATGGAAAGATGATGAGAAAAGAAGATGGATGAAATAAGGGAATCTACGCGTGCGCGTGCATCACTCGTGCGCGTGGGAATGGTGTAGTTGAAACGACGCGTACGCGTATATCACGCGTGCGCGTCGATGGCTTATTTGGAGAGTGACGCATACGCGTCGTGTACGCATACACGTGAGTAGCTTTGTGCCAAAGGCACAATGTTCGCGTGATGTAGGCACAACTCTCGGGAAAATATATGGAATGTGAAATTTTTTATCCACGCGTGTGCGTGGGTGACGCGTGCGCGTGGGTGACGCGTGCGCGTGGATTGGCTGAAAAGCTTGGGGCACGCGTACGCATGTAGCATACGTGCGCGTGGGTTAATACTCTATTTTTCAAAAATTTTCATGTTTTTGCACCAAACCAAGCATTCCAAACCTCCAAATAGCTACCAAAACACCATAAAACCTTATTTGACATATTAAACTACCAAATATACTCAACAAATCAATCAAAACATGAAAGTAAACTAATTTTACCAATATATACAAAAGAGAAAAAAAAAGGAAGAATTTTACCATGGTGGAGTGTCTCCCACCTAGCACTTTTGTTTATTGTCCTTAAGTTGGACTTATGGGGAGCTCCTCTCAAGGTGGCTTGTGCTTAAAGCTATCTTTGAACATCCACCAATGCTTGAGTCTCCAATAAGTTCCATTCTTCAAATTTAATGCCTTCAAACTTTGATGGAGTTCTTCACAAACCATGAGCTCACAAATTTGATTCTCCTTATGCAATCCGGGATCCCACACTTTGTTTTGACACCCATCTTCAAATTGATCAACATTGTTCCATCCGGGTGGTAAGCAAGATGAATTCTCAATGAAGTGCCCAAACATCCTTCTAGACCCATCTAGTTGAGCACTAGCCAAACCTTTATATTTCATCTTTGATGTATCAACCATAATAAGCCTTGATTTGTGGTGCACGGAATTGTGATCACACTTTTCACAACTCCGGTACAACTAACTAGTAAGTGCACTGGGTCGTCCAAGTAATAAAACCTTACGCGAGTAAGGGTCGATCCCACGGAGATTGCCGGCTTGAAGCAAGCTATGGTCATCCTGTAAATCTTAGTCAGGAAGATTCAATTGGTTATGAGTTTTGATAATTGAAAGATAAATAAAACGTAAATTAAAATAAAGATACTTATGTAATTCATTGGTGGGAATTTCAGATAAGCGTTTGGAGATGCTTTGTTGCTTCTGAACCTCTGATTTCCTATTGTCTTCATCCAATCATGCATGCTCCCTTCCATGGCAAGCTGTATGTTGGTGGATCACCGTTGTCAATGGCTACCATCCGTCCTCTCAGTGAAAATGGTCTAGGTATGGTTTCTGTACGGCTAATCAACTGTCAGATCTCTCGTCTCGGATGAAAAATACCAGGCACAACTACCGCACGGCTAATCATCTGTCGGTTCTCACTTGTGTCAGAATAGGATCTCTCTATCCTTTTGCACACTATCACTGCGCCCAACATTCGTGAGTTTGAAGCTCGTCACAGTCATCCCGTCCCACATCCTACTCGGAATACCACAGACAAGGTTTAGACTTTCTGGATCTCAAGAATGCTACCAATTGGTTCTAGCCTCTATCACAAGGTTCTAATCTCACGGATTTGAATGCTCTGTTGTCAGGAGAGGCAAGTCAAATCCGTGGATCAGAGACTATACTCCGACTGTCGTCTAATGACTACGTTGAACATCATGTAGACCGCTTGTGGTTGTCAGGCACGCGGATCTTGGCTAAGCGAGTAACGAAGATAGTGGGTGATTGTCACGGGTCACCCCTTCATTCTGACTTAACTAAATTAAGTATGAGAGTATATCTTAGAGAAGAAGTATCTTGCATTAATTCATGAAGAACGGCAGAGCTCAGCACCTTAATCTAAGAGGTGTAGAAACTCCACCGTTGGAAAATACATAAGAGAAAAAGGTCTAGGCATGGCCGAATAGCCAGCCTCCCAAATGTGAACAATGGTATAAGATGATAAAAGGTCCCAATACAATAGGAAAGACTAGTATTTATACTAAACTAGTTACTAAGGATTATAGAAATTGAGTAATTAAGTGCAGAGAGTGCAGAAATCCACTTCCGGGGCCCACTTGGTGTGTGCTTGGACTGAGCGTTGAGATTTACACATGCATAGGCCTTTTTTGGAGTTAAACACCAGCTTGGATGCCAGTTTGGGCGTTTAACTCCAGTTCTGGTGTCAGTTCCGGCGTTTTACGCCAGAAAAGGGTCTCTATCTGGTGTTGAATACCAGTTTGGGCCATCAAATCTCGGGCAAAATATGAACTATTATATATTTATGGAAAGCCCAAGATGTTAGCTTTCCAGAACAATTGAGAACGCGCCAATTGGACTTCTGTAACTCCAGAAAAATGTGTTTGAGTGCAGGGAGGTTAGAATCCAACAGCATCTGCAGTCCTTTCTCAGCCTCTGAATCAGATTTTTGCTCAGGTCCCTCAATTTCAGCCAAAAAATACCTAAAATTACAAAAAAAAATACACAAACTCATAGTAAAGTCCAGAAATATGATTTTTGCATAAAAACTAATAAAAATATATTAAAAAGTAACTAAAACATACTAAAAATTACCTAAAAACAATGCCAAAAAGCGTATAAATTATCCGCTCATCACAACACCAAACTTAAATTGTTGCTTGTCCCCAAGCAACTAAAAATAAAATAGGATAAAAAGAAGAAAAAATATAATAAATTTTAAAATATCAATGAAGCTTAGTTCCAATTAGATGATCAGGACTAGTAGCTTTTTGCTTCTGAACAGTTTTGGCATCTCACTTTATCCTTTGAAGTTCAGAATGATTGGCATCCTTAGGAACTCAGAATTCAGATAGTGTTATTGATTCTCCTAGTTTAGTATGTTGATTCTTGAATATAGCTACTTTATGAGTCTTGGCCGTGACCCTTAGCATTTTATTTTCCAGTATTACCACCGGATACATAAATGCCACGGACACATAACTGGGTGAAACTTTTCAGATTGTGACTCAACTTTGCTAGAGTCCCCAGTTAGAGGTGCCCAGAGTTCTTAAGCACACTCTTTTTGCTTTGGATCACGACTTTTACCACTCAGTCTCAAGCTTTTCACTTGGACCTTCATGACACAAGCACATGGTTAGGGACAGCTTGATTTGGCCGTTTAGGTCAGGATTTTATTCCTTTGGGTCCTCCTATCCATTAATGCTCAAAGTCTTGGATCCTTTTTACCCTTGCCTTTTAGTTTAAAGGGTTATTGGCTTTTTGCTCTTGCCTTTTGGTTTAAAGAGCTATTGGCTTTTTCTGCTTGCTTTTTCTTTTTCTTTCTTTTTCTTTATTTTTCGCCCTTTTTTTATTTTTTTTTGCAAGCTTTGTGTTTTTCACTACTTTTTCTTGCTTCAAGAATCAATTTTATGAATCTTCAGATTATCAATAATATTTCTCTTTTTTCATTATTCTTTCAAGATCCAACAATTTTAACATTCATAAAATTCACTATAAAAAATATGCACTGTTCAAGTATTCATTCAGAAAACAAAAAGTATTGTCACCACATTCATAGCTTTAAGACATAGACACTAAACACTAATGATCATGTAATGAAGACAAAAACATAGTCAAAACATAAAGCATAAAAACCAAAAAACAGAAAAGAAAATAAACAAGGAGATTAAAGAACGGGTCCACCTTAGTGATGGTGGCTTCTTCTTCCTCTTGAAGAACCAATGGAGTTCTTGAGCTCCTCTATGTCTCTTCCTTGCCTTTGTTGCTCCTCTCTCATGGCCTTTTGGTCCTCTCTGATTTCATGGAGGATGATGGAGTGCTCCTGGTGCTCCACTCTTAGTTGCTCCATGTTGGAACTCAATTCTCTTAAAGAGGTGTTGAGTTGCTCCCAATGGTTGTGTGGAGGGAAATGCATCCTTTGAGGCATCTCAGGGATTTCTTGATGAGGGACTTCCTCATGCTCTTGTTGAGGTCCATGAGTGGGCTCTCTTGTTTGCTCCATCCTCTTTCTAGTGATGGGCTTTTGAGATGAATCTCTCCATCTCCCATGACTCGGAGTTGGAAGCAACTGCCTTCCCTTTCTTCTTCCTAGAGGTTTTTCTGGCCTTAGGTGCCATTAATGGTTATGAAAAAACAAAAAGCATAGCTTCTTCCCACACCAAACTTACAAGGTTTGCTCGTCCTTGAGCAAAAGAAGAAAGAAAGGAGGAGGAGAAGAAGAAGAAATGGAGGAGATAGAGGGGTGTTTTGAATTCGGCCAAGGGGGTTTAAGTGTTTATGATGTGTGAAATTGAAGGTGGTAAGGAGGGGTATTTATAGGGTAAGAGAGAGAGGGAATTCGTGTAAGACGGGGTTGGGTTTGGGAGGAAAATATTTTGAATTTGAATGGTGAGGTAGGTAGGGTTTTATGATGGGTTTTTGGGGAATAGTGGATGGATGTGAGTGGTGAAGAGATTATGGGGAAGAGGGTAGGACTTGATAGGTAAATGGTGTGTGGGGAATAGGTATTGATGTGATTGGTCAAGGGTATTTGGAGAAGAGTGTTATAGAAAGGTGTGAAGAGGAGAGAGAGTGAGTTGGAGTAGATGGGGATCATGTGGGGTCCACAGATCCTGAGGTGTCAAGGAATTCTGGTCCCTGCACCTTTCTGGCATTTAAACACCCCTGGACAGCCCTTTCTAGCGTTTAAACGCCAGTAAGTCTGTCCTCCAGGGTGTGCTATTTTTGATGCTGTTTTTGATTTCGCTTTAATTCTGCAGCTATTTTTGTGACTCCACATGATCATCAACCTAAAGAAAACATAAACTAACAGTGGAAAATGAAATGAAAAAGTAATTAACATAGATAAATAAGATTAGGTTGCCTCCCAATAAGCGCGTATTTAATGTCAATAGCTTGACAGTAAGCTCTTATAGAGCTTCACAGATACTCAGAGCATGATTGTGGCCTCCTAACACCAAACTTAGAGTTTGAATGTGGGGGCTCTACTTGACTCTGTATGGAGAGAATTGGATGAAGCTTTTCATGCTTCTTCTCCATGTTTACAGAAGAAGATCCTTGAGCCTTAAACACAAGGTAGTCCTCATTCAATTGAAGGACTAACTCTCCTCTGTCCACATCAATCACAGCCCTTGCTGTGGCTAGGAAGGGTCTTCCAAGGATGATGGATTCATTCTCATCCTTCCCAGTGTCTAGGATTATGAAGTCAGTAGGGATGTAAAGGCCTTCAACCTTCACTAAGACATCCTCTACAAGTCCATAAGCCTGTTTCATTGATTTGTCTACCATCTCTAGTGAGATTCTTGCAGCTTGTACCTCAAAGATCCATAGTTTCTCCATTACAGAGAGTGGCATGAGGTTTATACCTGACCCCAGGTCACACAGAGCCTTCTCAAAGGTCATGGTGCCTATGGTACAAGGTATTAAGAACCTTCCAGGATCCGGTTTCTTCTGAGGTAATTTCTGCTAAACCAAGGTATTCAGTTTATTGATGAGCAATGGAGGTTCATCCTCCCAAGTCTCATTACCAAATAACTTGGCATTCACCTTCATGATTGCTCCTAGATACCGAGCAACTTACTTTTCAACAATATCTTCATCCTCTTCAGAGGAAGAATACTCATCAGAGCTCATGAATGGTAATAGTAAGTTCAGTAGAATCTCTATGGTCTCTGTATGAGCCTTAGATTCCTTTGGTTCCTCATTAGGGAACTCCTTAGTGGTCAGTGGACGTCCATTGAGGTCTTCCTCACTGTAAATCACTGCCTCTTCCTCCTCTATAGGTTCGGTCACTTTGGATATATTGATGGCCTTGCACTCTCTCCTTGGATTCTCTTCTGTTTTGCTTGGGAGAGTACTATGAGGGATTTCAGTAACTTTTTTACTCAGCTGACCCACTTATGCCTCCAAATTTTTTATGGAGGACCTTATTTCAGTCATGAAACTGAGAGTGGTCTTAGATAGATCAGAGACTATGGTTGCTAAGTCAGAGAGGCTCTGCTTAGAATTCTCTGTCTGTTGCTGAAAAGATGATAGAAAAGGCTTGCTATTGCCAAACCTATTTCTCCTACCATTATTATTATTGAAGTCTTGTTGAGGCTTCTGTTGATCCTTCCATGAGAAATTTGGATGATTTCTCCATGAAGGATTATAGGTGTTTCCATGGGATTCTCCCGTGTAATTCACCTCTTCCATTGCATGATTTTCAAGGTCATAAGCTTCTCCTTCAGAGGAAGCTTCTTTAGTACTGCCGGATGCAGCTTGCATTCCAGTCAGATTCTGAGAAATCATATTGACTT
This sequence comes from Arachis hypogaea, assembly GCF_003086295.3. Taxonomy (NCBI): domain Eukaryota; kingdom Viridiplantae; phylum Streptophyta; class Magnoliopsida; order Fabales; family Fabaceae; genus Arachis; species Arachis hypogaea. The sequence goes on from NC_092055.1 coordinate 101,360,888, forward strand.
TCTGCGTCAATATTTTATTCTGAGCCAATATGACATTCAGAGTATCAGTCTCAAGAACTCCTTTCTTCTGAGTCATCCCATTATTCACAGGATTTCTTTCAGAAGTATATATGAATTGGTTATTTGTAACCATTTCAATGAGTTCTTGGGCTTCTGCAGATGTTTTCTTTAGATGAAGAGATCTACCAGTAGAGTGGTCCAATGACATCTTGGACAATTCAGACAGACCATCATTGAATATACCTAAGATGTTCCATTCTAAAAGCATGTCAAAAGGATATCTTCTGATCAATTACTTGTATCTTTCCCAAGCTTCATAGAGGGACTCACCTTCCTTCTGTCTGAAGGTTTAGACTTTCACTCTAAGCTTGCTCATCTTTTGAGGTGAAAAGAATTTAGCCAAGAAAGTATTGACCAACTTTTCCCAAGAGTTTAGGCTTTCTCTAGGTTGTGAGTCCAACCATATCCTAGCTCTGTCTCTTACAGCAAAGGGAAAAAACATAAGTCTGTAGACCTCGGGATCAACCCCATTGGTCTTAACAGTGTCACAGATTTGTAAGAATTTAGCTAAGAACTGATAAGGATCTTCCAATGGAAGTCCATGAAACTTGCAATTCTGCTGCATTAGAGAAACTAATTGAGGCTTAAGCTCAAAGTTGTTTGCTCCAATTGCAGGAATTGAGATGCTTCTTCCATAGAAGTTGGAAGTTGGTGCAGTAAAGTCACCAAGCATCTTCCTTGCATCTCCATCATTGTTCTCAGGTTCGGCTGCCATGTCTGCCTCTTTTTTGAAATTTGCTGTAAGGTCCTCTCCGGAGTGTTGTGCTTTAGCTTCTCTTAGCTTCCTCTTCAGAGTCCTTTCAGGTTCAGGATCAGCTTCAACAAGAATATCTTTATCCCTGTTCCTGCTCATATGAAAAAGAAGAGAAGAGAGAAGAGAAACCCTCTATGTCACAATATAGAGATTCTTTTATGTGTCAGAGGAAAAGAAGAATAGAAAAATGAGGCAGAGAGAATAAGAAGAATTCAAACACAGAGAGAGGGAGAGGGTTTGAATTATTAGATGAGTAGAAGAGAAATGTTAGTAAATAAATAAAATAAATAGAAAGAGATGAGAGAGAGAGTATTCGAATTTTAAGAAGAGGGAAAAGAAAAATATTTTTATTTTTATTTAATTAATTAAGTTAGTTTCAAAAATTTGAAAAAAATACAAGAAAATTAAAAACTAAAACAATTAGTTAATTAAAAAGATTTTTGAAAAAGTGGTTAGTAATTTTCGAAAATTAGAAGTGAAAAAGTAGTTAGGTGGTTTTGAAAAAGATAAGAAATAGTAAACTTTTTAAAATTAAAACAAACAAGTCAAGTAGTTAGTTAAAAAAGATTTGAAAATAAATTTTGAAAAGATAAGAAGTTAGAAAAGATTTTGAAATTAAAATTACAAAAAGATATGATTGAAATTTATTTTGAAAAAGAATTGAAAAAGAAATTAAAAAGATTTGATTTTTAAAATTAAAGTTGATGACTTGACTAATAAGAAACTAAAAGATATGATTCTAGAATTTAGAGATTGAACCTTTCTTAATAAGAAAGTAACAAACTTGAAATTTTTGAATCAAAACATTAATTGTTAGCAAGGATTTTCGAAAATATGAAATAAAATTAAGAAAAAGATTTTGAAAAATTAGTTTTAAAATTTTTGAAAACATTAAAAGAAAAATGAAAAAGCTTTTGAAAAATTTTAAGAATGAAATTCGAAAATAAAAAAAATGAAAAAGAATTGATTTTGAAAAAGATTTGAAAAGATAATGTTTTTTTTTTTAAATTAAAATTTTGACTTGACTAACAAGAAACAACTAAATTTTAAAAATTTTTGACCAAGTCAACTCAATTTCGAAAATTATGAGAAGAATAAGGAAAAGATATTTTTTTGACTTTTGAATTTTTAATGAGGAGAGAGAAAAATAACAAAATGAAACAAAACATAAAAATTTAAGATCAAAACAAATCATGCATGCAAGAACACTTTGAATGTCAAGATGAACACCAAGAACACTTTGAAGATCATGATGAACATCAAGAACATATTTTTGAAAATTTTTTTAAGAAAAGAAAGACATGTAAGACATCAAACTTAAGAACTTTTGTACTAGGGACACTAACAATTTGAAAATGCATATGAAAAACAAGAAAAGACACAAAAAAAGAAAATGTAAAGATCAAACAAAGAAAATCATCAAGAACAACTTGAAGATCATGAAAAACATAATGCATGAATTTTCGAAAATTTTAAGAAAATTAAAAAAAATGCAATTGACACCAAACTTAAAATTTGACACAAGACTCAAACAAGAAACACAAAATTTTTTTTGGTTTTTATGATTTTATTAATTTTTTTTGTATTTTTTTCAAAATTATTTTGGAAAAAGAAAATAAAGAAATTCAAAATTTTTAATAAGAATTCCAGGATTCATGCAATGTTAGTCTAAAGTTTCGGTCCAAAAGAATTAGACATGGCCAAATCGCCAACCAAGCTTTAGCACAGAATTATAAATGAGAATCCAAAGGCTCCTCCAATAGCTGCAATGATAAGTGGAAGCTTGATAAATCACTATTTTATGGTTTATATTGTGTTTAATTGTATGGTTTTATCAATTCTTTACCCACTTATTCATATGATTAGCATGCATTTATAATTCTTTCCCAAAATTATTCCATGATTGAAAATTTGCTTCCTAGGGATTTTTTAATTATGTATTTTAATTCTCCTTTATTCCATTCGATGTCGTGATCTGTGTGTTAAGTGTTTCAGGCTTTATAGGGCATGAATGACTTAGAGATTGGAAAGGAAGCTTGCAAAAGTGGACAGAACACAAGAAATGGAGGAGATGACCAGCGAGAAGTGACGCGGACGCATGGCTCACGCGACCGCGCGGATCGGAATTGCAGAAGTGATGCGGAGGCGTGGACGACGCACACGCGTGGCAAGGCAAAACGCCGGATGACGCGTCCGCATGAATGACGCGATTGCGTGACACGCGCGATCTGCAGAATCTGCAGAATTCACTGGGGGCGATTTTGGGCCCTGTTTTGACCCAGTTTTCGGCCCAAAAAAGCAAACTAGAGCCAGGAAACATGCAGAAAGGAAAAAGAACATTCATTACAGACAATTCTCAGTTTTAGATCTAGTTTTTACTCCTCCTCTAGGTTTTCTCTCTACACATTCATAGTTCTTAGGATTTTATTTTTATTGCTTTTCGCATTGGGATATTGAGAAGAGTTATTACCTCAGCAAGACTTCGTCATTCTCGTTTGTTTTCTTTACCTGTCTCTTACTCTTCCATGTCCTCTGTTTACTCAGAATTATTATTGGATTATTTTTAGAATTTATTAATACAAGAACTATTTTTATTTCTAATTGATCCCTTTGATTATTATTTATCATGTCTTTCTATATTTTCCTTTTCTATGTTATGAATTCTACATTTACAATGAGCGAGTAGTTCCATAACTTGGATGGGAGTTGATTGAAAGGAAGACCTTGAGTTGGAATGCTTAAAAGAAAAATTGTAATTGGGTTTATTGTTGGATTGCCCTCTAGTCACTGACACCAATCTTTTTCAATTGAGCGGATTGGAATTTGTGAATAGAAATAGCTTTCCAACTTGCTTGACTTTCCCTTACCTAGTAAGGGATAACTAAACAGAACAACCCTTAATTATCAATTAATCTTGAGAGTACTCCAACAAGAATAGGGCTTCCAACTAATCTACTCCGAGTCAAGATTTTTATTTAAAATTACATAAATTCTCCAATTTAATTTCTTGTTATTCAACTCAAACCATTTTTGAAAACATCTGATTAATAAAATAGCACATCTCTCTGTAACTCGTTGGGAGACGACCTGTGATTCATACTCCTAGTATTTTAATTTAAATTTTGTGAAAACCCTTCTAAATTGATAAGCGAATTTTTGGTTGGTTAAGAACTGTACTTGCAACGTATCTCTTATAATAATTTCTTAACTCGCCAATTTCTGCCACGTCAATTTTTGGCGCCGTTACCGGGGAGTTGCAATAGAGTGCTAAACTTATTAATTGGGATTTATTTATTTGCATTTTATTTTATTTTGCTACTATGAGCTTCATGTTTCTTTTGTTAAATGACGCGTTCACTTCCTGATCCAAGCTTGCCAGTATTCGATCCTGAGATTGAAAGAACTATTTCACGAATAAGGCAAGCTCGGCGTCGGTTAGTCCTCTCTGAGGGCGGATCTGAATTGTCACTTGAGGAAGAAACAGGCTCCCTTTCTGTTGATTCGGTTGATTTATGTGCAGGTGACATGGCAGCACCTAGGAGAATTACTATCCAGGAGGCTGGAGCCCCTGATTTTTCAATGCAACCGTTTTAAGCGCATCATCCAGCGGTGGCTACAGGCTTTGAAATAAAAATAGCACTGCTCAATTTGATGACCAAGTTTCATGGCTTACCTGCTCAAGAGCTTATCAAGCACCTTAGAGACTTCCAAGCAGCCTGTTCTACTATCAGGCGTGATGGTGCAGATGAAACTTCCATTTTGTTAAAAGCCTTCCCATTCTCTCTTGAGGAAAAGGCGAGAGAGTGGTACTACACTCAACCCGCAGCAACTGTATCCGACTGGAATACACTTAGAAGAGAATTTTTGGAAAAATTCTTTCCAGCTGAAGTTACTGATAAACTGAGGAAAGACATTTCCATGATTGTTCAGGATGAATCCGAGACTCTCTATGAATACTGGGAGGCGCTTCAACAACCTTCTGGAAGCATGCCCCCACCATATGATTGACAATATAGTATTGCTCGGCTACGTCACACAGGGCATGAGGCCCCAAGATAAGACCACGTTGGAAAGTGCTAGCAATGGGTCTATGAAGAAGTACAAGACCACTGATGAGGCATGGCAATTGATCAGCGACTTAGCTGAATCTACTCGGAATCACAGGCAGAAACAAGGCCGTTCAAAAGCTGTTGCAAAAGTATCCTCTAGCAGAGAGACTGCTGCTCTAACTCAGAGTATCTGTGAAATGACCAACTTACTGAAGCAGATGCAATTGAATCAACAACAAGTTCAGCAAGCTCAACCTTCTCCACCACAGTAAAGCCAACAGTTAGTCCCACAGAGAGTTTGCAAAATCTGTGCTGATTATAGCCATTATACTGATGAATGTCCGCAGCTCCAGCAGGAAGATAACACCGTGGCAGCCACTCATAACTTCTATGACCACCCCAACCAAGGGTACAATCAAGATAGCAGTTACAGCCATGGATGGCAGGATAATTCTAACCAGAATTGGAGGGACAACAATAACAGAAGAGGCAGAGATAGTCAGGGAAATCAGAGGTGGAATAATAACAACAACAGGCAGCAGAACCAGAACCAGCCTTACAGAGCACCTCACCTGAGGCAATTCCAAGGATCACAGCACAACCAACAGCAGACCTCTCAGATCACTTACCCCTCTTCAATCTTCTAATGATGAGTTACTACAATCTATTGATCGGAGACAACAGGCCATGGAAAATAACCTTAATTCTACTCTAAATGGTCTGAACTCTACCTTGCAAGCTCTTATCTCACAGATTGGATCAATGAATAACTCCAATAACCAGCCTTTGAGCTCTAGTGGAATCCCCTCTCAACCATTACCTAATCCAAAGGGTGACATTAATGCCATCACCCTAAGGTCCGGAACCACACTGCAGGAGAGGAATCAGGAGGAGCCAAACCCACCAGAACACGCCTCAGCTGAAGAGGTAGTGGAAGTAGAAGATGTTGAAGAGGAAGAGGACATACAGGACATGGTTGATGAAGAAGAAGTTCAACCACAGGAAGAAGCACCAAAGGACACTGAAGCTGTGAAGGACGCCATTCCTATTCCATTTCCACAAATTGCAAGGAAGGCCAGGAAGCAGATGGAACCTGATCCCAAAATGGTAGACATATTCCAAAAGATTGAGGTAACTGTTCCCCTTTTTGATGTTATACAGCAGGTACCTAAGTACGCAAAGTTTCTAAAAGATTTATGTATACATAAAGACAAAATTAATGAATTAGAAACTATTCCTTTAGGTAGTTCTATATCTGCTTTAATGGGAGGTATACCTGAAAAGTGTAGTGATCTAGGTCCATGTATGGTTAATTGTATTATTGGTGGTGTGATATTTTTTGACTGCATGTGTGATTTAGGAGCATGTGTTAGTATAATGTCTTTGTCTATATATGATAATTTGAGGCTCCCTCCCTTAAAAAGGTCGGCAGCTCATTTTGTGTTAGCAGATAAAAGCATTATTATAGTGGTTGAAATCGCTGAAGATGTATTAGTGGGCATTAAGGGGCTCACCTTCCCCATTGATTTTTATATCCTGGAGATGCCCCAAAATGACTCAGAGAAGCCATCATCAATCCTGCTTGGAAGACCATTCCTAAAAACCTCAAAGTTCAAATTGGATGCTTTCTCAAGAACATACTCTTTTGAAATAGATGGCCGAGTAGTAATCTTCAATCTGAATGGAGCTATGAAGCATCTTTCGGAGGATCATTCTATCCTCCAGTGTGACATCATAGATGAAACCGTGGCTGAAATTCACCAGGAGGAATTTGAAGAGAAGTACATAGGACAAAGTCCGAGTGTGGGGACACTTTCTGAGGATAATGACAGTGCTTTACCATTGTTACCAGCTCCAAACAACCCAGAGCCTGACCATGAGCATAAGTTAGAATTGAAACCCCTCCCTCCATACCTCAAATATGCTTACCTTGAGGACAAGCAGAAGTTTCCAGTTATCATTGCAAGGGAACTCACTTCTCAACAAGAAGAGCAGCTACTTAGTGTGCTGAGGAGGCACAAGAAGGCAATTGGTTAGAGTTTGGCAGACATAGTAGGCATCAACCCTCGAGTTTATGAGCACAGAATATTCTTAGAAGAGGGAGCAAAGCCTGTCCGTCAACCCCAGAGAAGACTAAACCCCACTATCTTAGAGGTTGTCAAGAAGGAAGTGACCAGACTACTGGAGGCAGATATCATCTACCGCATCTCAGACAGTGAATGGGTAAGCCCATTACAAGTGGTGCCCAAGAAGTCTGGAGTCACTACAGTGAAGAATGAGCATGGAGAGCTCATGGCAACCAGAGTTCAGAACGCCTGGAGGGTCTGCATTGATTACAGACGCCTCAACCAGGCCACTCGTAAGGATCACTATCCTCTTCCATTCATTGATCAAATGCCCTTTGGCTTATGCAATGCACCAGCTACTTTCCAAAGGTGCATGATGAGTCTTTTCTCTGATCTTATTGAGGATTGTATGGAGGTTTTTATGGATGACTTTAGTGTATATGGTGATTCCTTCAATCTTTGCTTGGATAGTTTATCTAGAGTGTTAGATAGATGTGTCAGTACAAACCTTGTATTGAATTTTGAAAAATGTCACTTTATGGTTAAACAAGGGATTATACTAGGACATGTTGTGTCTAATACTGGCATTTCTGTAGATCCTGCAAAGGTAGATGTTATTTCTAGTTTACCTTACCCTTCTTTTATGAGGGAAGTCCATTCGTTCCTTGGCCATACAGGTTTTTACAGGAGATTCATTAAGGACTTTAGTAAGGTAGGTCTTCCCTTATCCAGACTACTGTAGAAAGATATTGAGTTCGAGTTCAGTGAGGATTGCAAACAAGCGTTTGATAAGCTGAAGACCGCCCTGACTCAAGCTCCAATTGTGAGGGGACCAGACTGGAGCCAGCCATTTGAAATAATGTGTGATGCTTCCAACCAAGCAATAGGTGCAGCACTGGCTCAGCGTGAAGGTAAGGACCCCTTTGTAATTGATTATGCGTCTAAAACTTTAGATGCCGCTCAGTCTAATTATACTACTACTGAGAAAGAGCTTCTTGCTATTATTTTTGCTCTGGATAAATTTTGAGCCTATTTAATTGGTACAAAAGTAGTAGTGTACTCAGACCACGCAGCTCTAAAGTATTTATTGGCTAAAAAGGAGTCTAAACCAAGGCTTATACGTTGGATACTGCTACTACAAGAATTTGATTTAGAAATTAAGGATAGGAGTGGTAACCAGAATTTAGTGGCAGACCATTTGAGTCGCCTTGAGCACATTAAGCATGACTCCACTCCTATAGCTGATAATTTCCCATTTGATAACCTGCAAGCAGTATCTGAGGTAATCCCTTGGTATGCACCTGTAGCTAATTATCTAGTTAGCCGCACTTTTCCTCCAAACTTTACTAAGCATCAAAGAGACAAGCTGAAAAGCGAGTCTAAATATTATATATGGGATGACCCATATTTATGGAGATGTGGCACTGACCAGGTAATTAGACGGTGTGTGCCTCAATCAGAATTCTAGTCCATCTTAGAGGCCTGCCACTCATCTGAGAGTGGAGGACATTTTAGCCCTCAAAGAACAGCTAGAAAAATCTTAGACTGTGGATTCTGGTGGCCTACTCTTTTTAGAGACGCTACTGAATTTTGTAAATCTTGTTTTCCATGCCAAAAATTTGGTAATATATCCATGAGGGATGAGATGCCTCAACAAATTATGCTTTTCTATGAAGTTTTTGATGTTTGGGGCATTGACTTCATGGGTCCATTTCCAAATTCTAATGGTTACTTTTATATATTGTTAGTTGTGGATTACGTTTCCAAATGGGTGGAAGCAATTCCTACCCGCACTGATGATACTAACACTGTTGTTTCCTTTGTTAGAAACCACATTATTTGTCACTTTGGATCCCCACGAGCAATCGTGAGCGATCAAGGCACCCATTTTTGTAACAGGAGACTAACAGGATTAATGAAGAAGCATGGGATAATTCATAAAGTTGCAACCGCCTACCATCCTCAGACTAATGGGCAAGCCGAGGTGTCAAACAGAGAGATAAAACGTATATTGCAGAAGATAGTCAAACCTCATAGGAGAGACTGGAGCACCAGGCTACAAGATGCACTTTGGGCATACAGAACAGCATACAAGACACCCATTGGGATGAGTCCCTTTCGCTTAGTTTATGGAAAGCCTGTCATCTCCCAGTTGAAGTAGAGCACAAAGCCTTTTGGGCAGTAAAAGAGTGCAACATGGGGTTTGAAATAGCCGGAGCTGAAAGGAAGTTGCAGCTGCAAGAATTAGAAAGCCTTCGCCTGGAAGCTTATGAGAACTCGAGGCTGTACAAGGAGACGATGAAGGCTGTACATGATAAGCACATTAAGAGGAGAGAGTTCCAACCTGGGGACTTAGTCCTCCTTTACAAATCTCGATTGAGGCTCATGCCAGGCAAGTTGAGATCAAGATGGGAAGGTCCATATAGAGTAGAGAAGGCCGAGCCGTACGGAGTTTTTCACCTAAGTCATCCTTCAAGCTCTGAACTCATCAAAGTTAATGGACATCATTTAAAGCTGTACTATGGCGAGAAGTTGAAGAAAAACAAGGAGCTCGAGATCTTCCTCTTGGAAGATCCACACATAGCCGAAGACTGAGCTAGTGGAGCGTCCAACTTACGGACGTTAAAGCAAAGTGCTAGGTGGGAGACAACCCACCATGGTATGATCGTTCTTTTCTTTATTCGCAGTTTTCTTTTTCAATAAATCTTCTCCTTATTCGCACATTTAGCTTGCATCTGCATTTGCATATTTTTATTTTGAAAAAAAAATTCACGTGACGCGACCGCATCAATGACGCGTCCGCGTCGCAGGTGGCTCAGTAAGAATAAGAAAGCGAACAGAAAGTCACGCGAGAGCATGCCTGGAGGCGTGCCTCTAGCACAAATCGCCCCACGTGACCGCGTCGCTGACGCGTCCGCGTCAGGTGGGAAAATTTTCCTCCCACGCGCCCGCGTGACCTGGTAATCGACGTGAAAAGGGTGCATAGCCGAAAGTTATGCTGGAGTGGTGCTGGACTAGTGCTAGACGCACAGTCCCTACCACGCGAACGCGTGCCCCACGCGTCCGCGTCATATCCCAATATTGGCCACTCACGCAATCGCATGACCCACGCGATCGCGTCACCCATATTTTGGCAAAATAATATTTCGAACAGAGACTTGTGCGAGCGCGAGGCTGCCCTCGCGCCAGTCGCATAAAACGAGTCACGCGACCACGTGACCGACGCGACCGCGTCAATCCATCTAAGTGCATTCGCACGAACGCGTCACCCACGCGTCCGCGTCGCTTGCGCCGCACAACTTACTCTGATTTGCCAAATATCTTATCTTTCTTTTCCCCAAATCCTATTTTCTCTTTTCCCTCCTTATTTCTTCCTTCTTCCTTCTTCCTTCTTTCTCACTTTCTTCTCTCTCTCTCTCATCCCCATTATCAAGGTTTTTCTTTTCTCTTCCTTCCTTACTTTTCTATTATCCTTCTTATTTTTTATGTTTTATTCTTTTCTTTTCTTTTTACTTTCATTATCCATATTTTCTTTTTTCTTTCTTTTTTTTCCTTTCAATTGGTGTTAGAAATTTAATTGAGTCATTATTTCTTATTATATGCTTATGGATTATTACAAAATTATTTGGCAATTATATATTACTTTTTTTTAAAAGGGTTGCTTGCATGTTCAATTTATTATTTTCAATAGTTTATTCATCATGCATGTTATGTGTTTGTGAAAAAGCCCATATGGCATTATGCATTTTTCTACGTTATTCTATTCTACTATTCAATGCTTGCTTTTCATAAATTCCCTTTACTATTTTATTAATTGAATTTAATTGTCAATACAAACGTGATGGCTAGTTTGTTACGAGTGATAACATATTTAACAAATTAAATGCTTCATCTATGCTACTCATGCCTTTGCCTGCATGCCAATAAACACCTTGCATTTAATTACCTTCACATGCACTGCTATATTTCCATTGATGAACTTTTCACATGTAGTCATGACCATGTGTTAACGACATCCTTCTTTACTGTGCATTGTTATCACCTGTACCACCCTTTTCCTTGCTCTATCCCTTTAACTTCAAAGTTACTTTCTTTTTCCCTTTTCAAGATGGCCACCAAGAAAGGTAAAGAGAAAGCTACTCCTAAACCACCAGCAAGACGAGGAACAAAAAGAGCATTAGTGGCAGAACCCTCTTCAACTACAGTAAAGCCCTCAACAAAGAGAGTTAAGCAGATTATAAAGGTTGATGAAAAAGAGAAAGCCTTCCCAGCAAAGGACACTGCGCGATTTGTCAATCGCTACTGCGAGCAGATGTTCCGTATCCTGGCAGAACGGAGCTACAACAACGAATACCTTCTTATCCTCCCGCCCAATATTGCTACCTTTGTTGAGCCGCAAATTGCCCGAAGACAATGGGGTTTCCTACAGAGACAGCCAAGGCAGGTTAATCTTTCTTGGGTAGTTGAGTTCTACTTTAATTTCCACTTGCCAACCCTGCAGTCTGTCTATGTCCGTCAGAAGTAAGTCCCCATTACAGAAGAGGCCATTCAACAAGCTCTAGATCTTCCCCCTGCTCCAGAAGGATTGGACGCCTTTCAAGAAGCCGCACTCGAGTGCCAGATGTACCAATTTGATTGGGACGCCGTTCTCAGAGTTATCGCACAACCTGGCAGCAGATGGATCTACGGATACCATGGTTCCCGCCCTAAGGGAATATCGGTATCAGCACTTACCTTGGAGGCTCATGTATGGGCACAGATCATGTCCCATTACGTCTTTCCGAGCATTCACGAGTCCTCCTTCACTGCAGACATGGCCGTTCTACTATGGTGCATCCTTACAGACCAGCCTCTGAACCTACCAAGATACATTCGGAATGCCATGGGACACGTACAGATTGTGAACAACTTACCTTTTCCCGCCTTGGTCTCAGATCTCATCTCAGCAGCCGGAGTCTCCTACAGAGCTGGGGACACCAAAGCCATGCTTCCACGGGATGATCAGTACGTCCCTAACGGGAAATATATTAGACTCTCAGCAGCCACTACTAGCCAGCCTACTAAACCAGTTGAGGAAATTCCTCCTTCAGTACCACAAGCACCTACAACAAACCAAATGCTCCATCAGATACTCGAAAGGTTGGATCGGCAGGAACGCAAAGCTAAGATGAGAGAGCGCCGTAACAAGCGCCGATTCACATACCTCAAGGAGCTGATTATGGGAAAATTCAAGGACTCAGACACCCCGGACTCCACTTTCTTTACCAGCATAGGGAGCCATGATGGTCCCGACTGTGGAGATACTGCTACCAGCCCACCCTTGTTCCTGACAAATGGCACCGAGGACGATGCAAAGCCTTAAGTGTGGGGAGGTCGGTCAGTACCTGACTTCCGGAGGTAATTTCTCTTCCCTAACACCAATAAATTAGGATATTTAGTTAGTTTTGCTTTTGTAGAATAGGATAAATTGCACAGTAATAGGTTAGTTGCATGCATGTTCTACTTGATTGAAAAGACAATAAGTTTCTTCTAAGACCCTATCTTTAGAACAAAATTCCACTAATTTTAATCAAAACTCTTATGTTAAATTTGCTTGAAGTTGTATTTGGAACATGGTTTTTGAGCTAAAGAACACACAACCTGTGAGATTTGAGCCTTTATGCATGGTTACATTATTTAACCATAATTATTTTATTCTTGTGTGTTTACTTCTCCATGATTGTAATCTATATTTTGTTTCATCCTATATGCCCAATGTTTAATATATTTATATGCTTGCATATGATTGAGGCCATATATTTGTTCGAGCTCACTTATCCAAATTAAGCCTACCCTTTCAATTACCTTTGTTAGCCACTTTGAACCTTTAAATCCCATTTGTTCTGTATTTTACCATATTACTAGCCTTAAGCGGAAAAATAATTATATATTCCCAATTGAATCTGTGGTTAGCTTAAGATAGAATTGTGTGTGTTAATTAAGTATGGGAAATTGTGGGAACAAAAGATAATAAGGGAATGTGTCATGATAATATAATGGAAATTTGGGTACCTACTCATGTGAAACTATAAGAATTAAAAATCTATGTGCATTGATAAGCTATGTTATTTTTATGTTTATGTTAAAAAAAAATCTAAAAATATTCAATAAATAAATAAGGGGACAAAATTATCCCAATGCTAAGTTTAAATTCAGGGATCAATGCACATATGATAAAATTAAAATAAAAGTTGATGCATGAGTATGAAATGTGAAAGAGAAATTTTGGGTGGCTAGATGTGAAATTTAAGTTATATAGAATATATATATATATATATATATATATATATATATATATATATATATATATATATATATATATATATATATGTTGGGTTGAAGCTTGGGTTAATTAAAGATTCAATTTGTAAGCTTACTTAGCTATATATGTATCATTACCCTTACCTTGATCCCATTACAACCTTGAAAAGACCTCATGATGTTTTCATTGGTATATTAATATTGTTGATTGGTTAGGTGAAGAACAAAAATTAGAAAGCATGATTAGAGAAGGATAGAGTGATTGCCCTATACACTAGAGAGATTAGAGCATATATACATCATCAGTGAGAGTTCAATGCTTAAATTCTATGTTCCCTACTTTCATGAGCTACCTTCTTGCATTTTTATCTGTTCTTACTGTATAAGAATTGAATTAGTGGAGTTTGATTTGTGATTGTCTTGAAGAGCCTATTTACTTTTGATCAAGTAGACAAGAATCATATAGTTGCATTCATAATATAGGTTGCATTGCATTGCATGAGTTTTACATGTTCCTACTCATTTATTTTATCCCCTTCAAATAAGCATGAGGACATGCTAATGTTTAAGTGTGGGGAGGTTGATAAACCACTATTTTATGGTTTATATTGTGTTTAATTGTATGGTTTTATCAATTCTTTACCCACTTATTCATATGATTAGCATGCATTTATAATTCTTTCCCAAAATTATTCCATGATTCAAAATTTGCTTCCTAGGGATTTTTTAATTATGTATTTTAATTCTCCTTTATTCCATTCGATGTCGTGATCTGTGTGTTAAGTGTTTCAAGCTTTATAGGGCACGAATGACTTGGAGATTGGAAAGGAAGCTTGCAAAAGTAGAAGGAACACAAGAAATGGAGGAGATGACCAGCGAGAAGTGACGCGGACGCATGGCTCACGCGACCGCGCGGATCGGAATTGCACAAGTGATGCGGAGGCGTGGACAAAGCACGCGCGTGGCAAGGCAAAACGCCGGATGACGCGTCCGCATGAATGACGCGATTGCGTGACACGCGCGATCTACAGAATTCGCTGAGGGCGATTTTGGGCCCTGTTTTGACCCAGTTTTCGGCCCAGAAAAGCAAACTAGAGCTAGGGAACATGCAGAAAGGAAAAAGAACATTCATTACAGACAATTCTCAGTTTTAGATCTAATTTTTACTCCTCCTCTAGGTTTTCTCTCTACACATTCATAGTTCTTAGGATTTTATTTTTATTACTTTTCGCATTGGGATATTGAGAAGAGTTATTACCTCAGCAAGACTTCGTCATTCTCGTTTGTTTTCTTTACCTGTCTCTTACTCTTCCATGTCCTCTGTTTACTCAGAATTATTATTGGATTATTTTTAGAATTTATTAATACAAGAACTATTTTTATTCTAATTGATCCCTTTGATTATTATTTATCATGTCTTTCTATATTTCCCTTTTCTATGTTATGAATTCTACATTTACAATGAGCAAGCAGTTCCATAACTTGGATGGGAGTTGATTGAAAGGAAGACCTTGAGTTGGAATGCTTAAAAGAAAAATTGTAATTGGATTTATTGTTGGATTGCCCTCTAGTCACTGACACCAATCCTTTTCAATTGAGCGGATTGGAATTTGTGAATAGAAATAGCTTTCCAACTTGCTTGACTTTCCCTTACCTAGTAAGGGATAACTAAACAGAACAACCCTCAATTATCAATTAATCTTGAGAGTACTCCAACAAGAATAGGGCTTCCAACTAATCTACTCCCAGTCAAGATTTTTATTTAAAATTACATAAATTCTCCAATTTAATTTCTTGTTATTCAACTCAAACCATTTTTGAAAACATTTGATTAATAAAATAGCACATCTCTCTGCAACTCGTTGGGAAACGACCTGGGATTCATACTCCCAGTATTTTAATTTAAATTTTGTGACAACCTTTCTAAATTGATAAGTGGATTTCTGGTTGGTTAAGAACTGTACTTACAACGTATCTTTTATAATAATTTCTTAACTCGCCAATTTCCACCACGTCAAAGTTTCAGTCCAAAAGATTAGACATGGCTTAATAGCCAGCCAAGCTTCAACATATCTTCATGGAGCTTGATGAGCGGATAATTTATACGCTTTTTGGCATTGTTCTTACATAGTTTTCAGTATGATTTAGTTAGTTTTTAATATATTTTTATTATTTTTTAAATAAAAATCACATTTCTGGACTTTACTATGAGTTTGTGTGTTTTTCTGTGATTTCAGGTAATTTTTGGTTGAAATTGAGGGACTTGAGCAAAAATCAGATTCAGAGGTTGAAGAAGGACTGCAGATGCTGTTGGATTCTGACCTCCCTGCACTCAAAGTGGATTTTCTGGAGCTACAGAAGTCCAAATGGCGCGCTCTCAATTGCGTTGGAAATTAGACATCCAGGGCTTTCCAGAAATATATAATAGTCTATGCTTTACCCGAGTTTAGATGATGCAAACTGGCGTTCAACGCCAGCTCTCTGCCCTATTCTGGAGTTAAACGCCAGAAACAGATTGCAAAGCAGAGTTAAATGCCAGAAACAGGTTACAAACTGGCGTTTAACTCCAAGGAAGACCTCTACACATGAAAGCTTCAATACTCAGCCCATGCACACACCAAGTGGGCACGGAAGTGGATTTCTGCATCATTTACTCATTTCTGTAAACCCTAGTAACTAGTTTAGTATAAATAGTACTTTTTACTATTGTCTTTACATCTTTTGGACGTTTAGTCCCTAGACCTTTGGGGCTGGCCATTCGGCCATACCTGGACCTTCTTCTTATGTATTTTCAACGGTAGAGTTTCTACACACCATAGATTAAGGTGTGGAGCTCTGCTGTTCCTCATGAATTAATGCAAAGTACTATTGTTTTTCTATTCAACTCAAGCCTATTTCTTATCTAAGATATACACTTGCTCTTTAACCTGAGGAGGGTGATGATCCGTGACACTCATCATCATTCTCACCCATGAACGCGTGCCTGACAACCACCTCTGTTCTACTTGCAATCGCTTAAGTGCATATCTCTTAGCCTTCTGGTTCATGACGCATGGTTGCCTCGCCTGACAACCAAGCCTTCCATTCCATGAGATCAGAGTCTTCGTGGTATAGGCTAGAATTATTGACGGCCATTCTTGAGATCCGGAAAGTCTAAACCTTGTCTGTGGTATTCCGAGTAGGATCCGGGAAGGGATGGCTGTGACGAGCTTCAAACTCGCGAGTGCTGGGCGTAGTGACAGACGCAAAAGGATGACTGAATCCTATTCCAGTATGATCGAGAACCGACAGATGAATAGCCGTGCAGTGATAGCGCATTTTGGACCATTTTCACTGAGAGGACGGGATGTAGCCATTGACAACGGTGATGCCCTGCATAAGCTTGCCATGGAAGGGAGTAGGAATGATTGGATGAAGACAGCAGGAAAGCAGAGGTTCAGGAGAAACAAAAGCATCTCTATACGCTTATCTGAAATTCTCACCAATGACTTACATAAGTACCTCTATCTTTATTTTACGTTTTATTTATCTTTTAATTATTAAAACTCCATAACCATTTGAATCTGCCTGACTGAGATTTACAAGATGACCATAGCTTGCTTCAAGCCGACAATCTCCGTGGGATCGACCCTTACTCACGTAAGGTTTATTACTTGGACGACCCAGTGCACTTGCTGGTTAGTTGTGCGAAGTTGTGACAAAGTGTGATTTACGTTTGAGAGCACCAAGTCTTTGGCGCCATTGTTGATGATCACAATTTTGTGCACCAAGTTTTTGGCGCCGTTGCCGGGGATTGTTTGAGTTTGGACAACTGACGGTTCATCTTGTTGCTCAGATTAAGTAATTTTATTTTAATTTTAAGTTTTTTATTTCTTATTTTCGAAAAGTACAAAAAATTTTTTCTTCTTTTTCGTTTTTCCCAAAATAATTTTCGAAAAAAAAATTAATAAAATTATAAAAACCAAAAATATTTTGTGTTTCTTGTTTGAGTCTTGTGTCAAATTTTAAGTTTGGTGACAATTTCATTTTTTTAATTTTTCTTAAAATTTTTGAAAACTCATGCATTTGTTCTTCATGATCTTCAAGTTGTTCTTGATGAATTTCTTTGTTTGATCTTTAAATTTTTCTTGTTTGGTGTCTTTTCTTGTTTTTCATATGCATTTTCAATTTATTAGTGTTTAAGGTTTGAAAATTTCTAAGTTTGGTGTCTTGCATGTTTTTCTTTTCTTAAAAATTTTCAAAAATAAGTTCTTGGTGTTCATCTTGACATTCATAGTGTTCTTGCATGCATCATTTGTTTTGATCCAAAATTTTCATGCATTAAGTCTTTTTGATGTTTTTCTCTTTCTTCATTAAAAATTCAAAAATAAAAAAAATATCTTTCCCTTATTTTCTCATAAATTTTCGAAAATTTGAGTTGACTTTTTCAAAACTTTTTAAAATTCAGTTGTTTCTTATGAGTCAAATAAAATTTTCAATTTAAAAATTCTATTTTTTTCAAATCTTCTTCAAAAATCAAATCTTTTTCACTTTTTCTTTCATAATTTCGAAATTTTCAAAATTTATTTTCAAAATCTTTTTCTTATTTCTATTTCATATTTTCAAAATTAATGATTAATGTGATTGATTCAAAAATTTTAAGTTGTTACTTGCCTAGTAAGAAATGTTCAATCTTTAAATTTTAAAATCATATCTTTTTGTTTCTTATTAGTCAAGTAATCAACTTTAATTTTCCAAATCAAATCTTTTTAAATTTCTTTTTCAAATCTTTTTCAAAATAAATGTCAATCACATCTTTTTCAAAATCAATTTTAAAATCTTTTCTAACCTCTTATCTTTTCAAACTTTGATTTTCAATTTTTTTATTAACTACTTAACTTTTTGTTTGATTTTAAAAGTTTACTATTTCAATCATATCTTTCTCAAAACTATCTAACTAATTCTCTATTTAAATTTTCGAAAATCACCTTCCTCTTTTTTAAAATTCCTTTTTAATTAAATATTTGTTTTAAATTTTAATTTGATTTAATTTTATTTTCCTTTCTTAATTTTCGAATTTTAACTTTAATTTTAAATTAAAACAAAAATATTTTCCTTTTCTTTTCAATTATCTTCGAAAATTCTTCTCTCTCATCTCCTTCTAATTATTTATTTATTTACTAACACTTCTCTTCATCTAAAAATTCGAACCCTCTCTTCCTCTTGGTGTTCGAATTTCTCTTCTTCTATTCTTTTCTTCTTCTACTCATATAAAGGAATTTCTATACTGTGACATAGAGGATTCCATATTTTCTTTTCTGTTTTCTTCTTTTTCATATGAGCAGGAACAAGGATAAGAACATTCTTGTTGAAGCTGATCCTGAACCTGAAAGAACTCTGAAGAGGAAGCTAAGGGAAGCTAAAGCACAACTCTCTGGAGAAAATCTGACAGAAATTTTCGAAAAAGAATGAGACATGGCCGAAAATAATAACAATGCGAGGAAGATGCTTGGTGACTTTACTGCACCAAATTCCAATTTACATGGAAGAAGCATCTCAATCCCTGCCATTGGAGCAAACAATTTTGAGCTAAAGCCTTAATTAGTTTCTCTGATGCAACAGAACTGCAAGTTTCATGGACTTCCATCAGAAGATCCTTTTCAGTTCTTAACTGAGTTCTTGCAGATTTGTGATACTGTTAAGACCAATGGGGTTGACTCCGAGGTCTACAGCCTTATGCTTTTCCCATTTGCTGTAAGAGACAGAGCTATAATATGGTTGGACTCTTAACCTAAAGATAGCCTGAACTCTTGGGATAAGCTGGTCACGACTTTCTTAGCCAAGTTCTTTCCTCCTCAAAAGCTTAGCAAGCTTAGAGTGGACGTTCAAATCTTCAAACAGAAAGAAGGTGAATCCCTCTATGAAGCTTGGGAGAGATACAAAGAACTGACCAAGAAGTGTCCTTCTGACATGCTTTCAGAATGGACCATCCTGGATATATTCTATGATGGTCTGTCTAAATTATCAAAGATATCATTGGACCATTCTGCAGGTGGATCCATTCACCTAAAGAAAATGTCTGCAGAAGCTTAGGAACTCATTGACATGGTTGTAAATAACCAGTTCATGTACACTTTTGAAGGGAATCCTGTGAGTAATGGGACGCCTCAGAGGAAAGGAGTTCTTGAAATTGATACTCTGAATGCCATATTGGCTCAGAATAAAATATTGACTCAGCAAGTCAATATGATTTCTCAGAGTCTGAATGGATTGCAAGCTGCATCCAACAGTACTCAAGAGGCATCTTCTGAAGAAGAAGCTTAAGATCCTGAGAACCCTGCAATAGCAGAGGTGAATTACATGGGAGAACCCTATGGGAATACCTATAGTCTCTCATGGAAAAATCATCCAAATTTCTCATAGAGGGATCAACAAAAGCCTCAACAAGGCTTTAATAATGGTGGAAGAAATAGGTTTAGCAATAGCAAGCCTTTTCCATCATCCACTCAGCAACAGACAGAGAATTCTGAGCAGAATCCATCTAGCTTAGCAAATATAGTCTCTGATCTATCTAAGTCCACTTTAAGTTTCATGAATGAAACAAGGTCCTCCATTAGAAATTTGGAGGCACAAGTGGGCCAGCTAAGTAAAAGGGTCACTGAAACTCCTCCTAGTACTCTCCCAAGTAATACAGAAGAAAATCCAAAGAGAGAGTGCAAGGCCATTGATTTGACCATCATGGCCGAACCTACAAGGGAGGAGGAGGACGTGAATCCTAGTGAGGCAGACCTCCTGGGACGTTCAGTGACCAATAAGGAGTTTCCCTTTGAGGAACCAAAGGAATCTGAGGCTCATCTAGAGACCATAGAGATTCCATTGAACCTCCTTCTGCCCTTCATGAGCTCTGATGAGTATTCATCCTTTGAAGAGGATGAAGATATTACTGAAGAGCAAGTTGCTAAGTACCTTGGTGCAATCATGAAGCTGAATGTCAAATTATTTGGTAATGAGACTTGGGAAGATGAACCTCCCTTGCTCACCAATGAACTAAATGCATTGGATAGGCAAAAATTACCTCAAAAGAAACAGGATCCTGGTAAATTCCTAATTTCCTGTAACATAGGTACCATGACCTTTGAGAGGCTCTGTGTGACCTAGGGTCAGGAATAAACTTAATGCCACTCTCTGTAATGGAGAAACTTGGGATCTTTGAGGTGCAAGCTACCAGAATCTCTTTAGAGATGGCAGACAACTCAAGAAAACAGGCTTATGGACAAGTAGATGATGTGTTAGTAAAGGTTGAAGGCCTTTACATCCCTGCTGATTTCATAATCCTAGACACTGGGAAGGATGAGGATGGATCCATCGTCCTTGGAAGACCCTTCCTAGCCACAGCAAGAGCTGTGATTGATGTGGACAGAGGAGAGTTAGTCCTCCAACTGAATGAGGACAACCTTTTGTTTAAAACTCAAGGATCTCCTTCTGTAACCATGGAGAGTAAGCATGAAAAGCTTCTCTCACTGCAGAGTCAACCAAAGCCCCCAAAGTCAAACTCTAAGTTTGGTGTTGGGAGGCCACAACCAAACTCTAAGTTTGGTGTTAAACCCCCACATTCAAACTCTAAGTTTGGTGTTGGGAGGTTCCAACAATGCTCTGAATATCTATGAGGCTCCATGAGAGCTTACTATCAAGCTATTGACATTAAAAAAGCGCTTGTTGGGAGGCAACCCAATGTTATTTAATTATATTTATTTATTTTCTATTGTTATTTTATGTTTTTTTAGGTTGATGATCATGTGGAGTCACAAAAACTACTGAAAAATCAAAAACAGAATGAAAAATAACTTTAAAAATAGCTCACCCTAGAAGAAGAACTTACTGGCGTTTAAACGCCAATAAGAAGCATCAAACTGGCGTTTAACGCCAGAAAGAAGCATCAAGCTGGCGCTAAATGCCAGAAACAAGCATCAGACTGGCGTTTAACGCCAGAACAGAGCATGAAAGTGGCGTTAAACGCTAGAAACAGGCTACATTTGGGCGTTTAATGCCAAAAACAAGCAGCAAGCTGGCATTTAACACCAGACATGCATGCTAAGGGCGTTTTACATGCCTAATTGGAGCAGGGATGTTAAGTCCTTGACCCCACTGGATCCCTACCTACCCCACCTCTTCTTCTCTCCTCTTCACACCTTTTTATAACTCTCTTCCCCAAATACCCTTAACCACTCACATCCATCCTCTCTTCCCCATAAACCCCACCTACCTCCAAAATTCAAATTATTTTCCCTCCCAAACCCAACCCTAATGGCCGAATCCTACCACCCATCCCACCCCTATTTAAACCCCTCAACACTACTCCATTTTCACACATTACAACCACCACTTCTCTCCCTTGGCCGAATACACATTTTCCCTCCACCTCCTCTATTTTCTTCTTCTTCTACTACTTTCTTTCTTCTTTTGCTCGGGGACGAGCAAATATTTTAAGTTTGATGTGGTAAAAGCATTGCTTTTTGTTTTTCCATAACCATCAATGGCACCTAAGACCAGAGAAACCTCAAGAAAGATGAAAGGAAAGGCAATTGCTTCCACCTCTGAGTCATGGGAGATGGAGAGATTTATCTCAAAGGTCCATCAAGACCACTTCTATGAAGTTGTGGCCAAGAAGAAAGTGATCCTTAAGGTTCTTTTCAAGCTCAAAAAGAATGAGTATCCGGAGATCCGACATGAGATCCGAAGAAGAGGTTGGAAAGTTCTCACCAACCCCATTCAACAAGTCAGGATCTTAATGGTTCAAGAGTTCTATGCAAACGCATGGATCACTAGGAACCATGATCAAAGTGTGAACCCGAATACAAAGCATTGGCTTACCATGGTTCGGGAGAAATACTTAGATTTCAGTCCGAAAAATGTAAGGCTGGCGTTCAACTTGCCAATGATAGAAGAAAATGCACACCCCTACACTAGAAGGGTCAACTTTGATCAAAGGTTGGACCAAGTCCTAATGGACATATGTGTAGAAGGAGATCAATGGAAAGTTGACTCAAGAGGCAAGCCGATTCAATTGAGAAGACTGGACCTTAAGCCTGTAGCTAGAGGATGGTTGGAGTTTATTCAACGCTCAATCGTTCCTACTAGCAGCCGGTCTGAAGTTACTATAGACCGGGCCATCATGATTCATAGTATCATGATTGGGGAGGAAGTAGAAGTTCATGAGATTATACCTCAAGAACTCTATAAGGTGGCTGACAAGTCCTCTACTTTGGCAAGGTTAGCCTTTTCTCACCTCATTTGCCACCTCTGCAATTCGGCTGGAATTGACATAGAGGGAGACATCCTCATTGAAGAGGACAAGCCCATCACTAAGAAAAGGATGGAGCAAACAAGAGATCATGGACCTCAACAAAAGCATGAGGAAGTTCCTCACCATGAAATCCCTGAGATACCTCAGGAGATACACTTTCCTCCATAAAACTATTGGGAGCAAATCAACACCTCCCTAGGAGAATTAAGTTCCAACATGGGACAACTAAAGGTGGAGCACCAAGAGCACTCCATCATCCTCCATGAAATTAGAGAATATCAAAGAGCTATGAGGGAGGAGCAACAAAGACAAGGAAGAGACATAGAGGAGCTCAAGAGAACCATTGGTTCTTCAAGAAGAGGAAGACGCCACCATCACTAAGGTGGACCCATTCCTTAATCTCCTTCTTCTTATTTTCCTGTTTTTTGTTTACTATGCTTTATGTTTATGTTTGTGTCTGATTACATGATCATTAGTATTTAAGTGTCTATGCCTTAAAGCTATGAATGTCCTATGAATCCATCACCTTTCTTAATTGAAAAATGTTCTAAAAACAAAGAACAAGAAGTACATGGTTTCGAATTCATCCTTGAAACTAGTTTAATTATTTTGAAGTAGTGACAATACTTTTTGTTTTCTGAATGAATGCTTGAACAGTGCATATGTCTTTTGATATTGTGGTTTATGAATGTTAAATATGTTGGCTCTTGAAGAATAAGGAAAAAGGAGAAATATTATTTGATGATCTGAAAAATCATAAAAATGATTCTTGAAGCAAGAAAAAGCAGTGAATACAAAAGCTTGCGAAAAAAAAGAAAAGAGAGAAAAGAAAAATGGCAAAAAAAAAAAAGAAAAATAAAAAGCAAGCAGAAAAAGCCAAAAGCTCTTTAAACCAAAAGGCAAGAGCAAAAAGCCAATAGCCCTTAAAACCAAAAGGCAAGGGTAATAAAAAGGATCCAAGGCTTTGAGCATCAGTGGATAGGAAGGCCTAATGGAATAAAATCCTGGCCTAAGCGGCTAAACCAAGCTGTCCCTAACCATGTGCTTGTGGCATGAAGGTGTCAAGCCAAAAGCTTGAGACTGAGCGGTTAAAGTCAAGGTCCAAAGCAAAAAAAGAGTGTGCTTAAGAACCCTGGACACCTCTAATTAGGGACTTTAGCAAAAAAAGAGTGTGCTTAAGAACCCTGGACACCTCTAAAGAGTGTCTGTGGCATTTATGTATCCGGTGGTAATACTGGAAAATAAAGTGCTTAGGGCCACGGCCAAGACTCATAAAGTAGCTGTGTTCAAGAATCAACATACTGAACTAGGAGAATCAATAACACTATCTAAATTCTAAGTTCCTATAGATGCCAATCATTCTGAACTTCAAGGGATAAAGTGAGATGCCAAAACTATTCAAGAGCCAAAAAGCTACTAGTCCCGCTCATCTAATTGGAGCTAAGTTTCATTGATATTTTGGAATTTATAATATATTCTCTTCTTTTTATCCTATTTCATTTTCAGTTGCTTGGGGACAAGTAACAATTTAAGTTTGGTGTTGTGATGAGCGGATAATTTATACGCTTTTTGGCATTATTTTTACATAGTTTTCAATATGATTTAGTTAGTTTTTAATATATTTTTATTAGTTTTTAAATAAAAATAACATTTCTGGACTTTACTATGAGTTTGTGTGTTTTTCTGTGATTTCAGGTAATTTCTGGCTGAAATTGAGGGACTTGAGCAAAAATCAGATTCAGAGGTTGAAGAAGGATTGCAGATGCTGTTGGATTCTGACCTCCCTGCACTCAAGTGGATTTTCTGGAGCTACAGAAGTTCAAATGGCGCGCTCTCAATTACGTTGGAAGGTAGACATCCAGGGCTTTCCAGCAATATATAATAGTCCATACTTTGCCCGAGTTTAGACGACGCAAACTGGCGTTCAACGCCAGCTCTCTGCCCTATTCTGGAGTTAAACGCCAGAAACAGGTTGCAAAGCAGAGTTAAACGCCAGAAACAGGTTACAAACTGGCATTTAACTCCAAGGAAGACCTCTGCATGTGAAAGCTTCAATGTTCAGCCCAAGCACACACCAAGTGGGCCTGGAAGTGGATTTCTGCATCATTTACTCATTTCTGTAAACCCTAGTAACTAGTTTAGTATAAATAGAACTTTCTACTATTATCTTTACATCTTTTGGACGTTTAGTTCCTAGACCTTTGGGGCTGGCCATTTGGCCATGCCTGGACCTTGTTCTTATGTATTTTCAACGGTAGAGTTTCTACACACCATAGATTAAGGTGTGGAGCTCTGCTGTTCCTCATGAATTAATGCAAAGTACTATTGTTTTTCTATTCAACTCAAGCCTATTTCTTATCTAAGATATACACTTGCTCTTCAACCTGAGGAGGGTGATGATCCGTGACACTCATCATCATTCTCACCCATGAACGCGTGCCTGACAACCACCTCCGTTCTACTTGTAATCGCTTAAGTGCATATCTCTTAGCCTTCTGGTTCATGACGCATGGTTGCCTCGCCTGACAACCGAGCCTTCCATTCCATGAGATCAGAGTCTTCGTGGTATAGGCTAGAATTATTGGCGGCCATTCTTGAGATCCGGAAAGTCTAAACCTTGTCTGTGGTATTCCGAGTAGGATCCGGGAAGGGATGGCTGTGACGAGCTTTAAACTCGCGAGTGCTGGGCGTAGTGACAGACGCAAAAGGATGACTGAATCCTATTCCAGTATGATCGAGAACCGACAGATGAATAGCCGTGCGGTGACAGCTCATTTTGGACCATTTTCACTGAGAGGACGGGATGTAGCCATTGACAACGGTGATGCCCTGCATAAGCTTGCCATGGAAGGGAGTAGGAATGATTGGATGAAGACAGCAGAAAAGCAGAGGTTTAGGAGGAACGAAAGCATCTCTATACGCTTATCTGAAATTCTCACCAATGACTTACATAAGTACCTCTATCTTTATTTTACGTTTTATTTATCTTTTAATTATTAAAACTCCATAACCATTTGAATCCACCTGACTGAGATTTACAAGGTGACTATAGCTTGCTTCAAGCCGACAATCTCCGTGGGATCGACCCTTACTCACGTAAGGTTTATTACTTGGACGACCCAGTGCACTTACTGGTTAGTTGTGCAAAGTTGTGACAAAGTGTGATTCACGTTTGAGAGCACCAAGTCTTTGGCGCCATTGTTGATGATCACAATTTCGTGCACCAGAGCTCTAAGGTGGAATTCATTCTTAAAAATTCTGAAGAACATTTTTTTTAAAACACTTTTTTTATTTGAAATATTTTTAAAAACTTTTTGAAAAGAAAATAAAGGTTGAAACAAGAAAGAAGGTTACCTAATCTAAGCAACAAGATGAACTGTCAATTGTCCAAACTCGAACAATCCCCAGCAACGGCGCCAAAAAATTGGTGCACGGAATTGTGATCACACTTTTCACAACTCCGGTACAACTAACCAGCAAGTGCACTGGGTCGTCCAAGTAATAAAACCTTACGCAAGTAAGGGTCGATCCCACGGAGATTGCTGGCTTGAAGCAAGCTATGGTCATCCTGTAAATCTTAGTCAGCGAATTCAATTGGTTATGAGTTTTGATAATTGAAAGATAAATAAAACGTAAATTAAAATAAAGATACTTATGTAATTCATTGGTGGGAGTTTCAGATAAGCGTTTGGAGATGCTTTGTTGCTTCTGAACCTCTGCTTTCCTATTGTATTCATCCAATCATGCGTGCTCCCTTCCATGGCAAGCTGTATGTTGGTGGATCACCATTGTCAATGGCTACCATCCGTCCTCTCAGTGAAAATGGTCCAGGTACGGTTTCTGTAGGGCTAATCAACTGTCGGATCTCTCGTCTCGGATGAAAAATACCGGGCACAGCTACCGCACGGCTAATCATCTATCGGTTCTCACTTATGTCGGAAAAGGATCTCTCTATCCTTTTGCACACTGTCACTGTGCCCAACATTCGTAAGTTTGAAGCTCATCACAGTCATCCAGTCCCACATCCTACTCGAAATACCACAGACAAGGTTTAGACTTTCCGGATCTCAGAAATGCTGCCAATTGGTTCTAGCCTCTACCACGAAGGTTCTAATCTCACGGATTCAAATGCTCTGTTATCGGGAGAGGCAATTCAAATCCGTGGATCAGAGACCTAAGAGACTATACTCTGACTGTCGTCCAATGACTACGTTGAACATCATGTAGACCGCTTGTGGTTGTCAGGCACGCGGATCTTGGCTAAGCGAGTAACGAAGATAGTGGGTGATTGTCACGGGTCACCCCTTCATTCTGACTTAACTGAATTAAGTACGAGAGTATATCTTGGAGAAGAAGTAAGCGTGAATTGAAAGAGAAACAATAGTACTTACATTAATTCATGAAGAACAGTAGAGCTCCGCACCTTAATCTATGAGGTGTAAAAACTCCACCGTTGGAAAATACATAAGAGAAAAAGGTCTAGGCATGGCCGAATGGCCAGCCTCCCAAATGTGAACAATGGCATAAGATGATAAAAGGTCCTAATACAATAGGAAAGACTAGTATTTATACTAAACTAGTTACTAAGGATTACAGAAATTGAGTAACTAAGTGCAGAGAGTGCAGAAATCCACTTCCTGGGCCCACTTGGTGTGTGCTTGGGCAGAGCATTGAGCTTTACACGTGCATAGGCCTTTTCTGGAGTTAAACGTCAGCTTGGATGCCAGTTTGGGCATTTAACTCCAGTTCTGGTGCCAGTTCCGGCGTTTTACGCCATCAAATCTCGGGCAAAGTATGGACTATTATATATTGCTGGAAAGCCCAAGATGTTAGATTTCCAGCCCAATTGAGAAAGCACCAATTGGACTTCTTTAGCTCTAGAAAAACATGTTTGAGTGCAGAGAGGTCAGAATCCATCTGCATCTGCAGTCCTTTCTCAGCCTCTGAATCAGATTTTTGCTCAAGTCCCTCAATTTCAGCCAGAAAAAAACTGAAATTACAGAAAAACATATAAACTCATAGTAAAGTCCAGAAATGTGATTTTTTCATAAAAACTAATAAAAATATAATAAAAATAACTAAAACATACTAAAAACTACCTAAAAATAATGCCAAAAAGCGTATAAATTATCCGCTCATCAATTTGCAACGCCAACCACGAAACATCCTTCTCTTATGCTTCATCCTACAAAGTTTCCTAAGTTGACCATCCGTTTCAAGCAAGCCATACTCAAGTGGGACCATAAAACCAATAGAGATGAATTTTACCCACTCAAGTGTAGAAGTAGATGACAACCTAGGCAAAGAAACTTCCAAGGATCTTGACAAAGCGTATCCTAGCCTCCTTTTTCTAAGGATCTCCACCTCCTCACAAGGTTTCTCAATTTCAATCCTTTGTTCAACAATTTTATCTAACTCTTTTCCCTTACTCAATTCATAAATGGGAGGATGAGAGAAATTTACCTCCATAACGCTTTCAAATCCACCGGGGGAAGGCTCTTCATGCTCAAAGGATTCTTCACCATTAAGACTTGATGCTTGATCTCCATCACCAAGGGAGCTCAATTCTTGCTCTCTCCCATCCAAGTCTTCATATGGGATATGCCTTGGAGGTTGTGCACATTCCTCCTTAGCATCAAATTCAGTCTTCTTGGAGGGGTTTTCTTCAATTCTAGATTCCCAAGGTGGTTCCGCATCTCCTAAGTCTTCGACCACTTCTTCCTTTTCTTCAACAATTGTAGCTTCCTCCAATTGTTCCAATACAAAGCAACTTCCCTCATTTCTCACCGGAGTATCCAATCTCTCCTTCATGCTAGGCTCTTGAGGATTCAAGCATTGGGAGGTTAATCGGTTTGCTACCTCATCTAAGGCGGCCGTGAATTGTTGTACATATCTTTTTATCTCCTCTTGTCCTTGAAGAAGAACACCAAGGATGTCATCCATTGGAGGTTGAGGTGGATGGAAGGGTTCATTATCTTGGGGGAAGGATTCATAGTAGGAAGGTGGTTCATCATAATAAGTATGTGGTAGTTCTATGCTCTCTATTTGTTCTACTTGTTGCCCAACATACTCCAATCCATTGTTCTCAAGTTGAGATTCTACAATCCCCTTCGTACTTTCCTCTTCGATTGCTCTTCCGCAATCATCCGTGGACATGTGGTGTGAGTCCCATGCATCTAACTTTTGACGGACGATTGCTTGAAGCCGATCCATTGCTTCCTTGAAAGATGGACATTCTTCCATGGAGGGTGGTGGAGGAAGGTAGAACTCATCTTGAGGTTGAAAATTCACACACATTGGAGGTGGTTCATCTTGGTCATAATATAGAGGGAGCGGTTCTTGGAAGTATTAAGGTTGGAATTCTGGTTCCATGTATGGCTCATATGGTTCAAAAGGTGGTTGGTATGGTGGATATGGGTCAAGGCCATATGAAGGTGGTTGGTGGGAAGGAGCTTGTGAGTATGGTTGAGGGTTATGTTGAGGATATGGCTCATAGGCATCTGGTGGTGGTTCTTAAAAGTCACAAGGGGATTCACCATAGCCATTTGATTGGTATGCATCATAGAATGGCTCTTGTTCATAGTGTATTGGTGGAGGTTGTTGCCATGAAGATTGATCATATGCATATGGCTCTTCCCACCTTTGATTGTCCCATCCTTGATACACATCCTCATTGAAGCTTCCATTTCCTACAACATAGTTAGAACCAAACTCATAGCCAAAGTGAGAATTCATGATAGGAAGAGCAAATGAAAACAAAAAAATCAAATAAGAAGCAAAGAAAACTAACAAAAACTAACAAAGAGACAAAAGGCAAGCATATTCACAATATTCACATATATACAATAACCAATAACATAGCACCATTGCAATTCCCCAGCAACGGTGCCATTTTGATGAATGGATTATTGATGGTAAAGAATTTCACAAATGAAATCTCGTTGCAATATAGTTTCTAAACCAACAAATAATCCTTTCAAACAAAAGATTGTTTGTCACAAGTACAAACCCCTAAAATTATAAACCGAAGTATTTAAACCTCGAGTCATTCTCCCTAGGAATTGTAATAAAGTGTTCATGTTATTGGTTAGATGTGTGTTTTGGGGTTTTTTGAATTAAGAGACAA
This sequence comes from Arachis hypogaea, assembly GCF_003086295.3. Classification (NCBI taxonomy): domain Eukaryota; kingdom Viridiplantae; phylum Streptophyta; class Magnoliopsida; order Fabales; family Fabaceae; genus Arachis; species Arachis hypogaea. The sequence continues at coordinate 101,390,526 of NC_092055.1, forward strand.
GAAATGTAAATGGCAAAGGAAATAAACTAACAACTAGAAAAGCTCTTGACAAGGTATGAGAACTAGAAGTTCTATCCTAGCTATCCTTATCAATTGTGACAACAATTGTTCATTGCTCCCACTTAGTTAACCTCTAACTATGGAGGAAAGTCAAGTGGATAAATCAATTTGATTCCTCAAGTCCTACTTAACTCCAAAGGAAAGACTAGCTTTAGAGGCATTCAAATCAACTAGCAACTTCTAATCATCAATCAACAAAATCATTAGATAACTCAAGAGTCACTACATACTCTACCTAGGCCAAGAGGAGAAAATCTATACTAAAATCTAACCAAGCATTTCATCAAATATTTGGAAGGCATAAAAGGAAAGTAAAATGAATTAAACAACAACAAAGCAATTAAACAATAAAGGAGCATGAATCATAAATTGCATTAAAAGAGAAATAGAAGAAACAAAAGTGCATCAACACAAAAGTAGAGAATTACAAGAATTAAATACTAAACTAGAGAGAGGAAAGGTAGAAGAAGAAGAAGAAGAAATTGCAAAGGAATAGTAAATCAAATCATGAATTAAACCTAGATCTAAGAAATTCTAATCTAGATCTAACCTAGAGAGAAGAGAGAGCTTCTCTCTCTAAAAACTAACTTTCCCTCCAAAACTAAACTAAACTAAAACTAATGGTAACTAGCTTGTTAATTCCTCTTCATTCCTTGGGTTAAATAGCATCAGAGGTGAGTTGGATTTGGGCCTGGAAAGCCCAGAAATTGCCCCCAGCGGATTGCCTTTAAGTGAGTCACGTGCGAGTATCGATGCGTACGCGTCGCCATGCGACCTCACAATCCACGCGTGCACGTCTTCTGTGCGTGCGCGTCGTTGATCTCATCCCAAATCATTTCTTTTCCATAAATTCTCTACTTTGCATGCTTTTCTCTCCACTCCTTTGATCCATTCCTAGCCTTTTCAACCTGAAATCACTAACAAACATATCAAGGCATCTAGTGGAATCAAAGATGAATAAAGATCAACCAATTAAGGGCCTAAAAAGCATGTTTTCACACTTAAGTACAAAGTAGGAGACAATCATGAAACCATAGTATTTTATTGAATAAATGTGAGAAAAAGGTCATAAAATCCCCCAAATTAAGCACAAGATAAACCCTAAAAATGGGGTTTATCAAATATCAAAAACAGTTATGCTAAAATAGCATCCAAGTAATGTTAAGCAGCAATAAACAACAAACAAAATTAATAATCCAATACTTATCATGAAAACAAAAATTAAACAAAAATTAAACTAACTAAATAACTAACTAACTAACTAACTAACTAACAACTAACAAACTAAAGAAAATGATGGTAGATGGTGATTGGTAGTGTTGGATGATGTTTGAAGGGTGGAAAGAAAAGAAGAGAAGAGAGGAGAAGGAAAGGAATGGAAAGAAGAGGAGAAAAGAAAGTGGGTGAAACAGGGCAGTGGTGTCACACGTACGCATCATGTCACGCGTACGCATCGGCGATGCGCACGCGTGAGTGAAGAGAGAGATAAGTGACGCGTACGTGTGGGTTACGCGTACGCGTGGGTGAAAATTATGCCAGAGGCACAATTTCAGCACACTCCACGCGCAACTCTCTGGTTTTTGTACTGGCCCTGAAAAAATTTGGATGTCACGCGTATGCGTGGATGAGGCGTACGCGTGGGTGGTTGAAAAACTCGGAGTCACGCGTACACGTGGGTGACGCGTACGCGTGGGTGACGCGTACGCGTGGGTGACGCGCATGCGTGGCATGGTGCTCTGTTTTTTTCAAAAATTTTTCAAGTTCTTGCACCAAACCAAGCATTCCAAACCTCCAAATAGCTACCAAAACATCATAAAACCTTATTTAACATACTAGACTCCCAAATAAATTCAACAAACTAAACTAAACATAAAATTAAACTTATTTTACCAATATTTACAAAAAGGAAAAATGAAAAGATGTTACCATGGTGGGGTGTCTCCCACCTAGCACTTTTATTTATTGTCCTTAAGTTGGACTTATGTGGAGCTCTCATCAAAGCAGCTTGTGCTTGAATTCATCCTTGAACATCCACCAATGCTTGAATCTCCAATAAGCTCCATCATTCCAAGTCATTTGTATCAAGCTTTGATGGAGTTCTTCACAAACCATGAGCTCCCAAAAGTGATCCTCTTCTTGTAATCCGGGATCCTACACTTTGTTTTCACACCCGTCTTCAAGTTGATCATCATGATTCCATCTGGGTGGCAAGCAATCCAAATTCTCATTTAATCTTCCAAACATCTTCCTAGGCCCAAGCAATCTAGCTCTACACCAAACCTTGCAATCAAACTTTGAACATGCAACCATCATGAACATCGAGTGGTGTTTCCAACTACTAACCATCTCCCTTTTGCTCTTATAGCCACAAAGAGCTCTAAGTTGCCCATCCGTCTCAAGCAAACCATATTCAAGTGGGATAATAAAGCTTAGAGATAAGAGATTTACCCACTTGAATGAAAGGATGGATAATGATGGCTTGGGGAGAGGTGTCTCCAATGATCTTGCAAGCTCCACTCCCTTATGCTCTTCTTGATTTACCTCCACTTCTAGGCAAACTTCTTCAACTTCCACCTCTTCCTCTTGCTTGACAACTTCTTCAAAACCTTCCTCTTGGTAGCTTCCTTCCGATTCAATTTTCTCTTTATCATTTACCAAGGATTTTGGAGATTGTATATCTTCTTCTTTGATCTCTATGTCGAGTCCAATGGGAGAGGATTCAATTGTAGATAAGAATTCATCAATGATTTCATCCATCTCTTGATCAACCTCTTCAAAGTCTTCAACCATGATATGCTTTGGAGGTTGTACACCCTCCTCAACATCAATGTCAAGCTTCTTGGAAGAGGGCTCTATAATTCTACATTCCCATGGACTCTCAACATCTCCTAAATTTTCAACCACTCCTTCCGGCTCAATTATCTCTACTTCCTCCTCTTGTTGTGATTTTTGCTTCAACTTCTCTTCTTCACCTTGAAGCTCCAAATTCTCCTTCTGATTGTGCTCCTCAACTAATCCCCCACATTTAACAATAAGGGTGTCTTGGATAGTTGAGCACAATGATGCCAGTTGGCTCATCACTTCAGTTAAGCTAGCCACAGCTTCCCTTTGCTTTTGGCAACGAGTTAGAAGTTCTTGTTGTTCTTGCATTAGGGGTTGGAGAGATTGGTCCAATGAAAGTGGTGGTGGAAGAGAGAGTTCATTGTTTGAGGAAAAGGGTGAAAATTGGAAGGTGGTTCATCTTAGTAAGGGTATGGAGATGGTGTATATTAAGATGGTTCTTGAGAGTAATTGTGTTAGAATTGTTGTGGTTCTATGTATGGTTCATATGGCTCATGAGGTAGTTGGTATGGTGGATAAGGATTAGGGTCATATGGAGGTGTTTGGGGGTAGGGGGCTTGTGAGTATGGTGGTTCAAAACTATATTGAGGAGGTGGTTCATAGGCATATGGTGGTGGTTGTTGACAACCACAATGAGGATCACCACATCCGTTAGGTCGATATGTATTAGGAGTTTGTTGCCAAGAAGAGTGATCAATTCCTTGAGGCTCCTCCCATCTTTGATTGTTCCATCCTTGATGCATGTTGTCATTGTAGTTCCCATTTTCTACAACGTAATTTGAACCAAACTCATAGCCAAAGGGATGAGAATTCATAGTAGCAAGAGAAAATGAAAACAAAAACTAACAAGAAACAAGAAAAATAAGATGCTACAACTAACAAAAACTAGCAAACAAACCAAAATCAAGCTATTCACAATGTTAACATATATACAATAACCAATAACGGGCACACATTGCAATTCCCCGGCAACAGCGCCAAAAACTTGAAAGGAGGATTTATACCAGTTCGGAATTTAACAAAATAATTTCGTTGTGAGCATAGTCCAAACCGATAATCGATCCTCAAATCAAAGTTTAATTTTGGTTGTCACAAGGTCAACCCAATAAAAATAACCGAGAGCATTAGTCCCGAGTTGTCTTCTCAAGGAATTGCAGTGAGGTATGCATATTATTGGTTATGGTATCCAAGGGGTGGGTTGGTTGATAAAAGGGCAAGAAAATAAAAGACAAGAAATGTAAAGCAACCAACTAAAAAAAGAAAATACTAAAGAGAGACATTCATGGCAAGGATTGAGAATATAGGCTTTCTATCCTAGTCACTAATCATATCACAATAATTATCAAGAATATATCCTATTAAGTCATCTCCAACGAGAGAAGGTACAATGTCATCTCCAACACTCGAAGAAAGTCTAATAAGACTAGTTAATCTCAATCCAAAAGTCCTAATCAACTTACTAATTGAATTATCAAAAGATTAGCATCAATAGAAACAATATTAACTAACAACTCAAGATCACCAACCTAAGTTGGGTATTAATGACTCAAGATTGCTTAATTTCTCTTTCCAAGCCAAGAATGCTCAAAAAGCTACTCTAACATCCAACCAAGTCTTTTGTCAAACACTTGGAAGGCATAAAAGGAAAGCATCATAAATTGCAAGAAATAATAAAATCTACAACTACCCAAATGCAAAGAAACAATAACAACAACCCAATTAAATAATAAAGGAACATAAACATGAATTGCATTAAAAGGAAATCCAAACCCAATCAAAAGTTTATGAACATAAAAATGACATAAAAGAAAAATTAACAAGAGAACTAAGAGAGCAAAGATGTAATAACAAGAAATTGAAAGGAAAACAAGATGAAAACAAGAAATTAAACCTAGATCTAAGAGAAATTAAGCTAATTCTAACCTAATTCTAGAGAGAAGAGGGAGCTTCTCTCTCTAGAAAACTACCTACAACATGATGCTAAGCTAACTAATTGCTCCCCCCTTGTTCCCTCTTGAATTCTGCATGAAATAGCCTCAGAAATGAGTTGGATTTGGGCCTGGGCAGCTCAGAAATTGCCCCCGGCGTTTTCACTTTAATGAGGTCACGTGCTGATTGTGACGCGTACGCATGGGTCACGCATATGCATCGTCTGGCTTTTTCTTGTCACGCGTACGCGTGGACGACCTCCTCTTCACGCATGCGCATCTGTCACACGTGCACGTCACTCTAAGCACTCCAAATCCTTATTTTTCCATGAATTCTCTATCTTGCATATTTTTCTCTTCACCTCTTCCATCCAATACTTGCCTTATGAATCTGAAATCACTCAACATACATATCAAGGCATTGAATGAAATTAAGGTGAATTAAATTTAGCTATTTTAAGGCCTAAAAAGCATGTTTTCACACTTAAGCACAAAATTAGGGAGAATTACAAAGCCATGCTATTTCATTGAATAAATGTGAGATAAGTTGATAAAATTCCCTAAATTAAGCACAAGATAAACCATAAAATTGGGGTTTATCAGTTATTTTAAGGAGTATGGTGATAAAAGTGTGGTTTTGATTTGGAGGCAAGTTTAGTGAGTTGTTTGAAGGTTATACTTGAAATTGAGATGTGATTTAGTGACAACTGGTTTTGGTTAAGGTCGGATAATAATTTCGAGGTTGGGAGAGGATAATGATTAAGTATGATTGAGGTATGGTGATGATTTTGATTAATTATAGTGATGTGGGGTGATGACTGTAGTTGATGATAATGGTTATGTAATCGATGACAAGATTTGTGATGAATGAGACATGATTGAGAATAACGTGGATATTGATGAATTATGATTGAAATATTCACATGTCTTATTGGTGCACGAAATCGTGATTGTTCATTCCTTGGTAACGGCGCTAAAAACTTAATACGCACGTTCATAATTTTAGTTCTCTTCACAATTTCGATACAACTAACCAGCAAGTGCACTGGGTCGTCCAAGTAATAAACCTTACATGAGTAAGGATCGATCCCACGGAGATTGTTGGCTTGAAGCAAGCTATGGTCACCTTGTAAATCTCAGTCAGGCGGATTCAAAAGGTTATAGAGTTTTAATAATTAAAAGATAAATAAAACATAAACTAGGATAGAGATACTTATGTAATTCATTGGTGAGAATTTCAGATAAGCATATAGAGATGCTTTCGTTCCTCTGAACCTCTGCTTTCCTGCTGTCTTCATCCAATCATTCCTACTCCCTTCCACGGCAAGCTTTATGTAGGGCATCACCGTTGTCAATGGCTACATCCCATCCTCTCTATGAAAATGGTCCAATGCGCTGTCACTGCATGGCTAATCATCTGTCGGTTCTCGATCATACTGGAATAGGATTTACTATCCTTTTGCGTCTGTCACTACGCCCAGCACTCGCGAGTTTGAAGCTCGTCACAACCATCCCTTCCCAGATCCTACTCGGAATACCACAGACAAGGTTTAGACTTTTTAGATCTCAAGAATGGCCATCCATGGGTTCTAACTTATACCACGAAGACTCTAATATCTCGGACTCGGTCCTCTGTATTAGATATCTAAGAGATACTCATTCTAGCTTGTTTGCATGTAGAACGGAAGTGTTTGTCAGGCACGCGTTCATAGGTGAGAATGATGATGAGCGTCACATAATCATCACATTCATCATGTTCTTGGGTGCGAATGGATATCTTAGAATAGGAATAAGCTTGAATTGAATAGAAAAATAGTAGTACTTTGCATTAATTCATGAGGAACAGCAGAGCTCCACACCTTAATCTCTGGTGTGTAGAAACTCTACCGTTGAAAATACATAAGTGATGAAGGTCCAGGCATGGCCGAATGGCCAGCCCCCAAACGTGATCTAAAGATCAAAAGATAATCCAAAGATGTAAATACAATAGAAAAAATTCCTATTTATACTAACTAGTTACTAGGGTTTATAGAAATGAGTAAATGATGCAGAAATCCACTTCTGGGACCCACTTGGTGTGTGCTTGGACTGAGCATTAAGCTTTACACGTGTAGAGGCTTCTCTTGGAGTTGAACGCCAGTTTGTAACCTGTTTCTAGCGTTTAACTCTAGAATCCAGTATAGAACTGGCATTCAACGCCAGTTTGCGTCATCTAAACTCGGGAAAAATATGAACTATTATATATTTCTGGAAAGCCCTAGATGTCTGCTTTCCAACGCAATTGAGAGCACGCCATTTGGAGTTCTGTAGCTTCAGAAAATCCACTTTGAGTGTAGGGAGGTCAGAATCCAACAGCATCTGCAGTCCTTCTTCAACCTCTGAATCTGATTTTTGCTCAGGTCCCTCAATTTCAGCCAGAAAATACCTGAAATCACAGAAAAACACACAAACTTATAGTAAAGTCCAGAAATGTGAATTTTAATTAAAAACTAATAAAAATATACTAAAAACTAACTAAATCATACTAAAAACTATGTAAAAATAATGCCAAAAAGCGTATAAATTATCTGCTCATCACTTATTTATTTGAATTATCTGAGACACAAGTTTTCCTGGGTAGATGCAGTGGCTTTCCACCACTCGCTCCAGGTTGAGACTTAATACTCTGTTGACCCTCCATCACAAGATGTGACCGGGCACTTTAACTCCCCGGGTTCCCCCATGGGTATGCGTAAATATATGAAATATTATATTATTGAGCTTTGAGTTTAACTCCATGGAATATTATATTTGAGCTTGGAGTTTGACTCCATGGATATTATTTTTGAGCTTGGGGATGCGCGCATAGAGGGACTATCCATTGGTTAGCTACCAGGACATGTCGGGTTGGCTGTATAACCGACATATGAGACTCATCAGCCATAGGACATGCTTACATCATATGCATTTGTATGTTTTGCTTGAGTGTGCATTATCTTGTTTGCCTAAATGATTAAACGTGTCTATTTGCTACTTGTTCTACTTGCTATATCTGTGATCTATTTGTGATTTCTTTATTTGATTTGTATGTGTATGCTTATCTGAGAGACTCTCTTTGGTGGAGGCGTGATGATGGTGGTTTCTGATCTGTGGTGATGGAAGTTGAGGTAGAATGGACTAGGTGTTGTCTTATCATTCTAATTTATGTATTAGTTAGATGAGAATGAGTGAAGTAAGTTGATGGGTAGAAAGTCCTTTGACACATCTTTGGTCCTTTTCTTTTCTTTAAACTTTTACCTTACTGATTTGAAAATTAAAGGAATTTCTTTACGACTTTTTAAAATAAGTTTTTACATAAAACTTTTTCAAAAGGCTATTTTATGGATGAACTATTTTTATAAGGAAATTAATTCTATTTGCAAGTACTTCTTTGCTTTGATGGTATTCTCTTCCCTACTGAGAACATGTGGTTTGTTCTCACTCCAAAATCTTCCACCCTTTCAGTGACACAAATTCGAAGACTCAGTTTGAAGCTGCGGGTGATTATTTGACTTTATTTATGAAGTAAGTTACTTTCATAGAGTTCCCTCACTTGTTGCTTAAGATTTTTACTTTATACAGAGGGATAGGAGCTGTATCTAAGTTTTATTTTGATTTACTTGTATACGATTTACTATTATTAGTAATTATGTGATTATCATTACTTGGTGAACTTTGACATATGATTTTGATAAATAAAAACAAAATTATCTGGCATTTTCTTAAATATTGAAACGTGATATCGCACTAAAGGCTCAATATTAAATAGTTAATAAGGAAAACAGGTTAGTAACGCCTTACTTTTGGTACGATCATGACGTACCGAAAGTTGGGTCGTTACACCCTACGTGCGCACATCCCCAAGAGTTATTCACATACATATTCATCCATTCATCATCTCATTGGGGGAATTATCCGGAAAGTTAAAGTATCCGGACACATCTTGCAACGAAAGGTCAACATAGTATCGAGTCTTGACCTGGTGCAAGTGGGGGCAAGCCACTGCATCTACCCAAGAAAACTCGTATCTTAGATATTTAAATGCACATGCCATTTAGATTTTTAGATTATATTTCATCAATATCATCATCGCCATCAATCATATCTCATTCGGCATTATCAATGCCTCATTAATTCAATTATTCACTTTGCAAATCTCCTTCAATATCAATTTAACTCCCTTTATATGTTCGCTCTTATTCCGAAGCCTAAAAACTAGCTATCAACCTTAAACAAGGGTTACAGAGGTGAAAAAGCAGGCTGGATAGGCTAAAACAGTTGAAAACAGCATTTCTTGAAAAACAGGATATTCGTGTGTATGCATGGCTAGTGCGTACGCATGAACCCCTTTTTGTACGTACACGCGAAACACGAACGAAAAAGGTTCATCTCTGAAAGGCAAGTTGTGAGTGCACATGGGTCATGCATACGCATGACCTTGTTTTTTGTACATACGCATGGTATGTGCACAACACGCGCACAAGGCTCTTTCACTTCTGTAACATACATCATGCGTACACATGACTTCAATTTTCTACAACTTCTGCAGAATTTAGTTTTTAACCCTAAACTTCAAACGCGCATAAGTTTTTCATTGAAAATCATTTTTCGTCCGTTCTTCAAACATTATAAACTACTCAGACCCAAGTTTTAATTAAGACAACTTCCACAAAATTTGAGGATCCGAGATCCAAGTTTTATCTAATTACGCAAACACTCATTTTTAACCAATTCAACAATTTAAATCAATCAAAACTACTCCCTTACCATTTTTTTTAAGCCTTCCAAACATTCATTCGTCAATTCTTAACTATTACAAGCCTAATCTAACCAATTCCAATTCATTTATCACATTCATTATCAAGCAAACCATGACCAAAACCATACTCCAATTCAATCCAATTTTCCAATTCAATTCTCATAAAAAAATCAATATCAACAATCCACCACTAACTCAATTCCATAATTTTACCACCAAATAGATCATACATACATATACATATACATATATTCATTTACTAACCACATCAATCAACCAATTCATACCATTCAAACCTATCTCAAGGGCAACTAGCCTAAGTTTCACACATTATATATTATCTACCAGAAATCAAAATCATAGCTTGGCCGATTTCTCCCAAGCTCAAAACACCACAATTCAAGCTTCCAAGATTCCCAATCAAATCCAATAAGTTTCAGCCACTAAAGCTTTATTCCAAGTACTCCAATTCACCAATTTAACTCCAATCAACAAGAAATTCAATCTAGTTCATACAATTTATCACAAATCAATACTAGGGTTCATGGTAGAACGAATCCCTACACTTTCGTACTATTGTACCAGCAAGTGAACTGGGTCGTCTAAGTAATACCTGAGCGAGTTAGGATCGATCCCACGAGGATTGTTGTTTGAAGCAAGCTATGGTTATCTTGCAGGTCTTAGTCAGGTAGATAAGAAGGTTTATATGTTTTCATTCATAAAGAGAAACTATTTAATGGAGGAATAAAGAAAAAGAGGTAGAAAATACTGATAGGAATAGGGTTAAGGATTGAAATTTCTTTGTCTTTCTGAATTAACTCCAGTACTACTGTCTTCTTTGCTTGTGAATGATCTTCTTCTATGGCAGGCTATATGTGATCAATGCCATGGGCCGTGGTCATTGATCTCCTCTGCTATAGATTAAACGCCATTGGCCGTGGTCATCTAATCTGACAAAGGGTGAAGCGCATAGCAGTCCATTCTCTTGGCGATCCTACTCAAAACGCCACAGACAAGGTCGAATCTTCTGGATCAGACGATGCTGCTTCTTAAGATTTTAGCATATACCACGGAGACCCTAATCTCCTTGGAAATCGGCTGAACTGGTGTCTCGAGAAGTCCCCAACGAAGTTGTGGATTAGCCGTCTGAGAGATGCATAAACATAGTTGTTGGCTCGTGCTTTCGAGTCACGTATTCACACGAACCCAAGTAGACGCAGGTGTTTGTCAGGCACGTTCATCTTAATGTGATGAACATAGCTAATTGGTTAGATCATCCTATTCACCATGATGAAGATCGGATTATACATCTTAGAGATAGATCAAACACGGATCGAAGAAGAAACAATAGTACTTTTATTAATTCATAGGACTCAGCAGGGCTCCTCCCCTCAACCTAGGAGGTTTAAAAACTCATACTGATAGTAAAACGTGTATAATGTTGAATGGTGTCTAAGAATGTGATCAAAGGTCGAATTACATAAACATAATCCCTTAAATACTAAATAAATGACTAGTAAGGGTAAAACAGTCTATCTAGTGCTAAAATTCACTTCTGGGGCCTACTTAGTGAGTGTTTGGGCTGAGCTTGATGAGATCCACGTGCTATGAGGTCTCTTGGGCATGGAACGCCAGCTAGGGGGTCCTCTTTGGGCGTTTGTACATTGGTCTCTACTCCTTGGGCGCTGGACACCTGGAAGGGAGCAAGTAGCTGGCGTTGGACGCCAGTTTTGGGCCTTCTAATCCGAAGTAAAGTATAAACTATTATATATTTCTGGAAAGCTCTGGAGGTCAACTTTCCATAGCCATTGAGAACGCTCCATTTAGACTTTTGTAGCTCCATAAAATCTCTTCCGAGTGTAGGTAGGTCAGATCCGGACAGCATCTACAGTGCTTTCTCTATCTCTGAATCAGACTCTTGCTCCAGCTCCTCAATTTCAGCCAGAAATACCTGAAATTGTACAAAAACATAAAAACTCATAGTATAATTCAAAAATGTAAATTTAACACTAAAACCTATAAAAACTTAATAAAAGCTAAATAAAAACTACTAAAAACTATATGAAAGTGATGCCAAAAAGCGTATAAAATATGCGCTCATCACAACACCAAACTTAAACTCTTGCTTGTCCCCAAGAAACTAAAAACACAGTAGGATAAAAAGAAAATTAAGATACAATAAATTTCAAAGTTTCAAATGAAGCTTAGTTACAATCAGATGAGCAGGACTTAGCAACTTTTTGCTTCTGAATAGTTTTGGCATCTCACTATCCATTGAAACTCAGAGATGTTGGCATCTTTAGGAACTTAGAATCCAGATGATATTATTGACTTTTCTAGTTAAACTTATTTTGATTCTTGAACACAGCTTTCAGAGTCTTGGTCATGACCCTAAGCACCTTGTTTTCCAGTATTACCACCGGATACAATAATGCCACAGACACTTTAACTGGGTGAACCTTTTCAGATTGTGACTAAGCTTTTCTAGAGTCCCCAGATAGAGGTGTCCAGAGTTCTTAAGCACACTCTTTTTACTTTGGACCACGACTTTAACCACTCAGTCTCAAGCTTTTCACTTGACACCTTCACGCTACAAGCACATGGTTAGGGACAGCTTGGTTTAGCCGCTTAGGCCAGAATTTTATTCCTTTGGGCCCTCCTATCCATTAAAGGGTTACTCACTTTTTCAATCTACCCTCCTTTTCCTGCATTTTTGGACAGTAATGGATTTTTCTGCTTTTTATTATTATTTTTTTGCCATTTTTCTTTCTTTTTTGTATGCATATAATTTTTTTTCTTTTGCAACATGCTTTTTCTTTTGCTGCTTTTTCTTGCTTCAAGAATCAATTTTCAAGTTTTTTAGATTATCAATAATATTTTTTCTTTTTTCTTATTCTTTCAAGAGCCAACATTCTAAAATTTTAACTTCAAATATGCACTGTTTAATCATACATTCAGAAAACTAAAGCAAATGACATCACATCAACATAATTGAACTACTCTTATTTTAAACTTGAAATTCATGCATCTCTCAATTCTTTATAGAAAGTTTTATTTAAGCAAGGTGAGAGATATATGGAATATTTTACAACTTAAAGACATCAATGCAAAATGATCATGCAACTAGAACAAGAAAACAGATAAATAAATAGATAGAAAATAGAAAAAAAATAGGAAAGGGGTGTAAAAGAGAACGAATCCACCTTTAAGGGCGGCGTCTAGTGCTCTTCCTTGAGGATCCAATTTGATGCTTGATCTCTTCTATGTCATCCTTTTGCCTTTGTTACTCTTTCCTCATAGCCCTTTGGTCTTCCCTTATGCCTCTTTGGTCTTCTCTTATTTCATTGAGGGTGGTGGCATGTCCTTGATGCTCTATCCTCAATTACTCCATGTTAGTGCTTAATTCTCCAAGAGAAGTTTGCCATTGATCCCAGTAGCTTTGGGGAGGAAAATACATCCCTTGAGACATCTCAGGAATCTCATGATGAGGCGGATTCACAGGCTCTTGTGCATGCTCTCTGGTTTGCTCCATCCGCTTCTTAGTGATGGGCTTATCCTCCCCAATAGAGACATCTCCATTTATGAAAATTCTAGCTGAATTGCATAGATGACAGATGAGGTGTGGGAATGCCAACCTGGCATTGGTGTGAGGCTTCTCAGCTACCTTGTACAATTCTTGAGGAATCACCTCATGTACTTCCACTTCAGTTCCAATCATAATGCAATAGATCATGATGGCTCTTCAATAGTCACTTCTGACCGATTGCTAGTAAGGATGATGGATCTTTGGATGAATTCCAACCATCCTCTAGCTATGGGTTTTAGGTCAACCCTTCTTAGTTGAATGGGTGACGAACGGATTTCTTCTAGTAAAGAATTTCACAAAAGTAATCACGTTGTAAGTATAGTTTCTAAACCAACAATAATCCTTTCGTACAAAAACTTGTTTGTCACTAAAGCAAACCATATAAAAATAAACCGAAGTATTTAAACCTCAGATCGTCTCTCAAGGAATTGCCGGAAGGTGTATTTATTATTGGTTATGAGATTGTATCTTTTTGGTTTTTTTGAAATAAGAAAACAAGAAAAAGTAAATGATAATAAAAATCAAATGATAAAGAGGTCTTGGCAAGGTATGAGAATTAGACGTCCTATCCTAGTTATCCTTATCAATTGTGATGAGAATTGTTCATTACTCCCACTTAGTTAACCCTTACTAAATAAAGGAAAGTCAAGTGGACGAATCAATTTGATTCCTCAAGTCCTAGTCAACTCCTAAGGAAAGACTAGCTTTAGATGGATCCAAATCAACCAGTAACTTTCAATTAACAATCAACAAAGAAGTTTGATAACTCAAGCATCTCCAATTAATCAATTCAAGCTAAGAATGTAAAAAGCTAAATTAAAATCATAAATATGAAATACCTCAAATTGCATTAAATAAAGAAATGAAATCTAACATGGAGTTCATAAACTAAATTATCAACATAAAGTAATCAACAAGGAAAAGAAATAAACTAGAATGCTAGAACAATTAAAAGTAGAAGAGAAACTAAATTAAAGGAACATTGAACCTGGAATTGAGAAGAAATAAACCTAAAACTAAGAGAAATCCTAAAACATAGAGAGAGGAAAGAGCCTCTCTCTCTAGAAACTACAGCTAAAACCTAAAATTATGTGAATGAAAGTTGTGTGTTGAGTCTCTGCTTGTCCCCTGGCATTAGTCTGTGTTTCTGGGCCGAAAACTGTATCCAAACTCAGCCCAAAATTGCCCCCATCATTTTTTGTGATTTCTGTAGGTAGCGCATGTCACCCGTACGCGTCAGTCATGCGTACGCATCGATTGACAAAAATCCTGGTCACGCATACGCGTCAGGTACGCTCACGCGTCATCGTGCAAACTCCAATTCACGCGTACGCATCAGGTATGCGCACGCGTCGATCCTTGCTGGTTGTCTCCTTTATTTCTTGTGTTCATTCCATTTTTGCAAGCTTCCTTTCTATTCTCTAGGCCATTCCTGCCCCATAAAGCCTGACAACACTTAACGCACAGATCACAGCATCGAATGGTAATGAGAGAGGATTAATAATTAACAATTTTAAGGCCAAAGAAGCATGTTTTCAATCATAGCACAGAATTAGGAAGGAAAATGTAAAGCATGCAAAATATATGAATAAGTGTGAGTTTAGTGGATAAAATTCACTCAATTAAGTACAAAATACACCACGAAATAATGGTGCATCAATGGGCTTGCCTTGGGAATCCCTTTTTCCACTGTGCTCCTTCCATGCAGATATCAGAGAGTACTTGATCCAATCTCTTATCAAAGTTGACTCTCCTAGTGTAAGGATGTGGATCTTCTTGCAATAGAGGTAAGTTGAACGCCAAACTCACACTTTCTAGGCTGAAATCTAAGATTCTTCCTCGGACCATTGTGATCCAATTCCTTGGATTTGGGTTCACACTAGTGTTATGGTTTTTAGTAACCCATGCATTAGCATAGAACTCTTGCACCATGAGAATCCCAACATCCTGAATGGGATTAGTTAGGACTTCTCAACCTCTTCTCTGGATCTCTCTTTGGATTTCCGGATACTCATTCTTCTTGAGCATGAAAGAGACCTTAGGGATCACTTTCTTCTCGGCCACTACTACATAGAAGTGATCTTGGTGGACTTTGGTAATGAATCTTTCCATCTCCTAAGATTCAGAGGGATTGGTTATTGCCTTTCCTAAACCCTAAACCCTAAACCCTAAACCTCTTTCTAGAGGAGTCTCCAACCTTGGGTGCCATGAATGGTGATGAGTGGATAATTTATACCCTTTTTGGCATTGTTTTTACATAGTTTTTAGTATGTTTTAGTTAATTTTTATTATATTTTTATTAGTTTTTATTCAAAAATCACATTTATGGACTTTACTATGAGTTTGTGTGTTTTTCTATGATTTTAGGTATTTTCTGGCTGAAATTGAGGGACTTGAGCAAAAATCTGATTCAGAGGCTGAAAAAGGACTGCAGATGCTGTTGGATTCTGACCCTACTGCACTCGAAATGGATTTTCTGTAGTTACAGAATCCCAATTGGCACGCTCTCAATTGCGTTGGAAAGTAAACATCCTGGGCTTTCCAGTAATATTTAATAGTCCATACTTTGCCCGAGATTTGATGGCCCAAACTGGCGTCCAAAGACAGCCTAAAACATCTTGGCGTAAAATGCCCAAACTGGCACCAAAGCTGGCGTTTAACTCTAGGAACAGCCTATGCACGTGTAAATCTCAATGCTCAGCCCAAGAACACACCAAGTGGGCCCTGGAAGTGGATTTCTACACTATCTGCACTTAGTTACTCATTTTCTGTAACCCTATGTTACTAGTTTAGTATAAAAACTACTTTTAGAGATTTATTTTATGTCTTTTTGACCATCTTTGGAATATCTTTTGATCACTTTGATCTTGGAGACCATTGTTCACGTTTGGAGAGGCTGGCCATTCGGCCATGCCTAGACCTCTTTTCACTTATGTATTTTCTACGGTGGAGTTTCTACACCCCATAGATTAAGGTGTGGAGCTCTGCTGTTCTTCATGAATTAATGCAATTACTACTGTTTTCTATTCAATTCACGCCTACTTCTTCTCCAAGATATACTCTCGTACTTAATTCAGTTAAGTCAGAATGAAGGGGTGACCAGTGACAATCACCCAATCTTCGTTACTCGCTTAGCCAAGATCGCGTGCCTAACAACCACAAAGCGGTCTACATGATGTTCAACATAGTCATTGGACGACAGCCGGAGTATATTCTCTTGGATATCTAATACACGGACCGAGTCCGTGAGATTAGTATCTTCGTGGTATAGGCTAGAATTATTGGCAGCCATTCCTGGGATCCGGAAAGTCTAAACCTTGTCTTTGGTATTTTGAGTAGGATCCGGGAAGGGATGTCTGTGATGAGCTTCAAACCTGCAAATGTTGGGCGCTAGTGATAGTGTGCAAAAGGATCAATGGATTCTATTCCGACGCTAGCGGTCTGATAGATGATTAGCCATGCGGTAACTGTACCTGGTATTTTTCATCCGAGACGAGAAATCCGACAGTTGATTAGCCATGCAGAAACCGTAGAGGACCATTTTCACTAAGAGGATTCTACAGCTTGCCATGGAAGGAGGTAACGCATGGTTAGAAGAAGGCAATAGGAAAGCAGAGATTCAGAAGCAACAAAGCATCTCCAGACGCTTATCTAAAATTTCCACCAGTGAATTACATAAGTCACTCAATCTTATTTTATGTTTTATTTATATTTTAATTATCAAAACCTTATAACCATTTGAATCCGCCTGACTGAGATTTACAAGAATGACCATAGCTTATTTCAAGCTGACAATCTCCGTGGGATCGACCCTTACTCACGTAAGGTTTATTACTTGGACGACCCAGTGCACTTGCTGGTTAGTTGTGCAGAGATGTGAAAAGTGTGAATCAAGGTTTCTGTGCACCAAGTTTTTGGCGCCGTTGCCGGGGATTGTTCGAGTTTGGACAACTAACGGTTTATCTTGTTGCTTAGATTAGGTAATTTTATTTTATGTTTAAGCTTTTTTTATTTTCGAAAAAAATTACAAAAAAATATATATTTTATTTTCGAAAAATTCATAAAAATTTTCAAAAAAAATTTTCTTCTGAATTTTTAAGAATGAATTTTAGAGTTTCATAAGATATGTTGAATCCTAGCTGGCTGTTAAGCCATGTATAATTTTTTTTGGACCGAGGTTTTCACTTATCATTGCAGGAGCTTTTGATTCCCATTAATTTGGCTGTTGTATGTAATGCTCTGCTAAAGCTTGGCTGGCTATTTGGTCATGTCTAATCTTTTGGACCGAAGCTTTCACATAAAGCTTGGCTGGCTATTTAGCCATGTCTAAATTTTTGGACCGAAGCTTTAGACTAACATTGCATGATTCCTGGAATTCTTATTAAAAATTTTGAGTTTTTTATTTTTCTTTTCCAAAATAATTTTCGAAAAAATATACAAAAAAAATTTAATAAAACCAAAAAAAATTTGTGTTCTTTGTTTGAGTTTAGTGTCAAATTTTAAGTTTGGTGTCAATTGCATCTTTTTAATTTTTCTTTAAATTTTCGAAAATTCATCATGTGTTCTTCATGATCTTCAAATTGTTCTTGATGATTTTCCTTGTTTGATTTTTAATTTTTCTTGTTTTGTGTCTTTTCTTGTTTTTCTTGTGCATTTTCGAATTATTAGTGTCTAAAGTTTAAAAATTTCTAAGTTTGGTGTCTTGCATGTCTTTCTTTTCTTAAAAATTTTTAAAAATATGTTCTTGATGTTCATCATGATCTTCAAAGTGTTCTTGGTATTCATCTTGACATTTAAAGTGTTCTTGCATGTATTATTTGTTTTGATCTTAATTTCTTATGTTTTGTGTCATTGTTGTGTTTTTCTCTTTCTTCATTAATTCAAAAAAATCAAAAATAATATCTTTCCCTTATTTTACTCATAAATTTCGAAATTTTGGATTGATTTAGTCATAAATTTTCAAAATTTGGTTGTTTCTTGTTAGTCAAGTCAAAATTTCAATTTAAAAATTCTATCTTTTCAAATATTTTTAAAAATCAAATCTTTTTCATTTTTCTTCTTAATATTTTCGAAAATTTTAAAATTGATCAAAATATTTTTCTTATTTTTACTTCATATTTTCGAAATTATTACTAACATTTAGTGTTTTGATTCAAAAAAATTTTCAAGTTATTACTTGCCTATTAAGAAAGGATCAATCTTTAAATTCTAGAATCATATCTTTAAGTTTCTTGTTAGTCAAGTAATCAACTTTAATTTCAAAAATCAAATCTTTTTAATTTCCTTTTCAAATCTTTTTCAAAATGAATTTCAATCATATCTTTTTCAAAATTTAATTTCAAAATCTTTTTCTAACTTCTTATCTCTTCAAAATTGATTTTCAAATCTTTTTCAATTAACTACTTGACTTTTTGTTTGTTTTACTATTTCTTATCTTTTTCAAAATCACCTAACTACTTTTCTCTCTCTTATTTTCGAAAATCACTAACCACTTTTTCAAAACTCTTTTTAATTAACTAATTGCTTTAAATTCTAATTTTATTTTATTTCTCTTTTTAATATTCGAATTCTAACTCAAAATTAAAATAAAAACAAAAACATTTTTCTATTTTAAATTAATATTCGAATTTCTTCTCTCTCTCATCTCTTTCTATTTATTCTATTTATTTACTAACACTTCTCTTCTTCTTAAAATTCGAACCCTCTCCCTCTCTCTGTGTTCGAATTCTTCTCCTCCCTTCTTCATTCTATTTTTTCTATTCTTCTACTCACATAAAGGAATCTCTATACTGTGACATAGAGGATTCCTCTTCTTCTCTGTTCTCTTCTTTTTCATATGAGCAGGAGCAAGGATAAGAACATTCTTGTTGAAGCTGATCCTGAACCTGAAAGGACTCTAAAGAGGAAGTTAAGAGAAGCTAAAGCACAAAACTCTGGAGAGGACCTAACAGAAATTTTCGAAAAAGAAGAAGACATGGCAGCCGAAAATAACAACAATGGTGGAGATGCAAGGAAGATGCTTGGTGACTTTACTGCACCCACTTCTGACTTCTATAGCAGAAGTATCTCAATTCCTGCAATTAGAGCAAACAATTTTGAGCTTAAGCCTCAATTAGTTTCTCTAATGCAGCAGAATTGCAAGTTTCATGGACTTCCATTGGAAGATCCTCATTAGTTCTTAGCTGAATTCTTGCAAATCTGTGATACTGTTAAGGCCAATGGGGTTAATCCTGAGGTCTACAGACTTATTCTTTTCCCCTTTGTTGTAAGAGACAGAGGTAGGACATGGTTGGACTCACAACCTAAAGAAAGCCTGAACTCTTGGGAAAAGTTGGTCAATGCTTTCTTGGCCAAATTCTTTCCACCTCAAAAGTTGAGAAAGCTTAGAGTAGAAGTCCAAACCTTCAGACAGAAGGAAGGTGAATCCCTTTATGAAGCTTGGAAAAGATACAAGCAATTGATCAGAAGGTGTCCTTCTGACATACTTTCAGAATGGAGCATCTTATGTATATTCTATGATGGTCTGTCTGAATTGTCCAAGATGTCATTGGATCACTCTGCTGGTGGATCTCTTTATCTGAAGAAGATGCCTACAGAAGCCCAGAAACTCATTAAAATGGTTGCAAATAACCAGTTCATGTATACTTCTGAAAGAAATCCTGTGAATAAAGGGACAACTCAGAAGAAATGAGTTCTTGAGATTGATACTCTGAATGCCATATTGGCTCGGAAAAAAATATTGACTCAGCAAGTCTATGATTTCTCAGAATCTGACTGGAATGCAAGCTGCATCCGGCAATACTAAAGAAGCTTCCTCTGAAGAAGAAGCTTATGACCCTGAGATTCCTACAATGGAAGAGGTGAATTATATGGGAGAATTCTACGGAAACACTTACAATCCTTCGTGGAGAAATCATCCAAATTTCTCATGGAAGGATCAACAGAAGCCTAATCAAGGCTTCAATAATAATAATGGTGGGAGAAATAGGTTTGGCAATAGCAAGCCTTTTCCATCATCTTCTGAGCAACAGATAGAGAATTCTAAGCAGAGCCTCTCTGACTTAGCAACCATAGTCTCTGATCTATCTAAGACCACTCTCAGTTTCATGACTGAAATAAGGTCCTCAATTAGAAATTTAGAGGCACAAGTGGGTCAACTGAGTAAAAGAGTTACTAAAATCCCTCCTAGTACTCTCCCAAGCAATACTGAAGAGAATCCAAAAAGAGAGTGCAAGGCCATCAATATAACCAACATGGTCGAACCTATAGAAGAGGAAAAGGCAGTAATTTCCAATGAGGAAGACCTCAATGGACGTCCACTGACCCCTAAGGAGTTCCCCATTGAGGAACCAAAGGAATCTGAGACTCATATAGAGACCATAGAGATTCTACTGAACTTACTATTGCCATTCATGAGCTCTGATGAGTATTCTTCCTCTGAAGAAGATGAAGATATTATTAAAGAACAAGTTGCTCAATATCTAGGAGCAATCATAAAGCTTAATGCCAAGTTATTTGGTAATGAGACCTAGGAGGATGAACCTCCATTGCTCATCAATGAACTGAATACCTTGGTTCAACAGAAATTACCTCAGAAGAAACTGGATCCCGAAAAGTTCTTAATACCTTGCATCATAGGCACCATGACCTTTAAGAAGGCTCTGTGTGACCTTGGGTCAAGTATAAACCTCATGCCACTCTCTGTAATGGAAAAACTAGGGATCTTTGAGGTACAAGCTGCAAGAATCTCACTAGAGATGACAGATAATTCAAGGAAACAGGCTTATGGACTTGTAGAAGATGTCTTAGTAAAGGTTGAAGGCATTTACATCCCTGCTGATTTTATAATCCTAGACACTGGGAAGGATGAAGATGAATCCATCATCTTTGGAAGACCCTTCCTAGCCACAGCAAGAGCTGTGATTGATGTGGATAGAGGAGAGCTAGTCCTGCAACTGAATGAGGACCACCTTGTGTTTAAGGCTCAAGGATCTTCTTCTGTAACCATGGAGAGGAAGCATGAAAAGCTTCTCTCAGTACAGAGTCAAACAGAGCCCCACACTCAACTTCTAAGTTTGGTGTTGGGAGGCCATTATCAAGCTCTGAATCTTTGTGAAGCTCTCTAAGAGCTCACTGTCAAGCTATTGACATTAAAGAAGCTCTTATTGGGAGGCATCCCAATGTTATTTAATTATATTTATTTGTATTTAATTGTTATTCTATATTTTCTTTATATTGATGATCATGTGAAGTCATAAAAATAGCTGCAGAAATAAAGCAAAATGAAAAATAGCACCAAAAATAAAACACCCTAGAGGACAGGCTTACTGGCGTTTAAACGGCAGTAAGGATAGCAGAATGGGCGTTTAACGCCCATCCTGGCAGCATTCTGGGTGTTAAACGCCAGAATAGGGTGTCTGGCGTCTGGCTGGCATTAAACGCCAGAAAAGGGCAGCAGACTGGCGTTTAACGCCAGAAAAGGGAAGCAGACTGGCGTTTAACGCCAGGAAAGATAGCAGAGCTGGCGTTTAATGCCAGAATTGGCACACAGAGGGCGTTTGAACGCCAAAATGGTGCAGGGAGCAGAATTTTTTGACACCTCAGGATCTGTGGACCCCACAGGATCCCCATCTACCCCACCTCTTCTTTTCTCCTCTTCACACCTTTCCACAACACTCTTCCCCAAATACCCTTGACCAATCCCATCAATAACTCTCCCTAAATACCCTTCACCTATCAAATCTTACCCTCTTCTCCATAATCTCTTCACCACTCACATCCATCCATCATAAAACCCCACCTACCCCACCATTCAAATTCAAACCATTCCCCTCCCAAACCTAACCCTTCATGACCGAATTCCCTCTCTCCCTTACCCTATAAATACCCCTCCTCACTACCTTCAATTTCACACATCATACACACTTCTTTCCCCCTTGGCCGAACCACTCACCTTCCTCCATCTCCTCCATTTCTTCTTTTTCTACTCCTTTCTTTCTTCTTTTGCTCGAGGACGAGCAAACCTTTTAAGTTTGGTATGGAAAAAGCTAAGCTTTATTTTGTTTTTCCATAACCATCAATGGCACCTAAGGCCGGAGAAACCTCTAAAAAGAGGAAAGAGAAGGCAATAGCTTCCACCTCCAAGTCATGGGAGATGGAGAGATTCATCTCAAAGGTCCATTAAGATCACTTCTATGAAGTTGTGGCCAAGAAAAAGGTGATCTCCGAGGTCCCCTTCAAGCTCAAAAAGAGTGAATATCTGGAGATCCGACATGAGATTCAAAGAAGAGGTTGGAAAACTCTCAACAACCTAATCCAACAAGTCAGAATCTTAATGGTTCAAGAGTTCTATGCTAATGCATGGATCACTAGGAACCATGATCAAAGTGTGAACCCGAACCCAAAGAATTGGATCACAATGGTTCAGGGGAATTACTTGGATTTTAGTCCGAAAAATGTGAGGTTGGCATTCAACTTGCCAATGATGCAAGGAGATCCTCACCCTTTCACTAGAAGGGTCAACTTTGATCAAAGGTTAGACCAAGTCCTCATGGACATCTGTGTAGAAGGAGCTCAATGGAAGAGAGACTCAAGAGGCAAGCTGGTTCAACTAAGAAGGCTTGACCTTAAACCCGTGGCTAGGGGATGGTTGGAGTTCATCCAACATTCTATCATTCCCACTAGCAACTGGTCTAAAGTTACAATAGACCGGGCTATCATGATCCATAGCATCATGAATGGAGAGGAAGTAGAAGTTCATGAGATCATATCCCTAGAACTCTACAAGGTGGCGGACAAGCCCTCCACTTTGGCAAGGTTAGCCTTCCCTCATTTCATTTGTACCCTATGCAATTCAGCTGGAATTGTCATAGAGGAAGACATCCTCATTGAAGGAGACAAGCCCATCACTAAGAAGAAGATGGAGCAAACAAGAGAGCCCACTCATGAACCTCAACAAGATCATGAGGAAGTTCCTCATCTAGAAATCCCTGAGATGCCTCAAGGGATGCATTTTCCTCTACAAAACTATTGGGAGCAAAGCAACACCTCCTTAGGAGAATTGAGTTCCAACATGGGACAACTAAGGATGGAACACCAAGAGCATTCCATCCTCCTCCATGAAATTAGAGAATACCAAAGAGCCATGAGGGAGGAGCAACAAAGGCAAGGAAGAGACATAGAAGAGCTCAAGCACTCCATAAGATCTTCAAGAGGAAGAACTAGCCGCCATCACTAAGGTGGACCCGTTCTTTAATTTTCTTGTTCTTGTTTTTTCTATTTTTCAAAAATTATGCTTTATGTTTTGTCTATGTTTGTGTCTTTATTACATGATCATTAATGTCTAGTGTCTATGTCTTAAAGCTATGAATGTCCTATGAATCCTTCACCTTTCTTAAATGAAAAATGTTTTTAATTGCAAAAGAACAAGAAGTGCATGATTTCGAATTCTATCTTGAAATTAGTTTAATTATTTTGATGTGGTGGCAATACTTTTTGTTTTCTAAATGAATGCTTGAACAGTGCATATTTTTGAATTTGTTGTTTATGAATGTTAAAATTGTTGGCTCTTGAAAGAATAAAAAAAAAGAGAAATGTTATTGATAATCTGAAAAATCATAAAATTGATTCTTGAAGCAAGAAAAAGCAGTGAATGGACAAAGCTTGCGAAAAAAATATGAAAAAAAAAATAAGAAAAAGAAAAAGCAAGCAGAAAAAGCCAATAACCGTTTAAACCAAAAGACAAGGGTGAAGAGGATCCAAGGCTTTGAGCATTAATGGATAGGAGGGCCCACAAGAATAAAATCCTGGCCTAAGCGGCTAAACCAAGCTGTCCCTAACCATGTGCTTGAGGCGTGAATGTGTCAAGTGAAAAGCTTGAGACTGGGCGGTTAAAGTCGTGGTCCAAAGCAAAAAGAGTGTGCTTAAGAGCTCTGGGCACCTCTAACTGGGGACTCTAGCAAAGCTGAGTCACAATCTGAAAAGGTTCACCCAGTTATGTGTCTGTGGCATTTATGTATCCAGCGTTAATACTGGAAAACAAAATGCTTAGGGTCATGGCCAAGACTCATAAAGTAGCTGTGTTCAAGAATCAACATACTGAACTAAGAGAATCAATAACACTATCTGAATTCTGAGTTCCTATAGATGCCAATCATTCTGAACTTCAAAGGATAAAGTGAGATGCCAAAACTGTTCAGAAGCAAAAAGGCTACAAGTCCCGCTCATCTAATTGGAACTAAGTTCGTTGATAAGTTTGGAATTTATTGTATTTTCTCTTCTTTTTATCCTATTTTGTTTTCAGTTGCTTGGGGAGAAGCAACAATTTAAGTTTGGTGTTGTGATGAGCAGATAATTTATACCCTTTTTGGCATTGTTTTTACATAGTTTTTAGTATATTTTAGTTAATTTTTATTATATTTTTATTAATTTTTATTCAAAAATCACATTTCTAGACTTTACTATGAGTTTGTGTATTTTTCTGTGATTTCAGGTATTTTCTGGCTGAAATTGAGGGACCTGAGCAAAAATCTTATTCAGAGGCTGAAAAAGGACTACAGATGCTGTTGGATTCTGACCCTGCTGCACTCAAAATGGATTTTCTAGAGTTAAAGAAGCCCAATTGGTGCGCTCTTAATTGTGTTGGAAAGTAGACATCCTGGGCTTTCCATCAATATATAATAGTTCATACTTTTCCCGAGATTTGATGGCCCAAACTGGCGTCTAAAGGCAGCCTAAAACATCTTGGCGTAAAACGCCCAAACTGGCACCAGAATTGGAGTTAAACGCCCAAACTGGCACCAAAGCTGGCGTTTAACTCTAGGAACAGCCTATGCACGTGTAAAGCTCAATGCTCAGCCCAATCACACACCAAGTGGGCCCTGGAAGTGGATTTCTGCACTATCTGCACTTAGTTACTCATTTTCTGTAACCCTAGGTTACTAGTTTAGTATAAAAACTACTTTTAGAGATTTATTTTACGTCTTGTTGACCACCTTTGGAATATCTTTTGATCACTTTGATCTTGGAGACCATTGTTCACGTTTGGAGAGGTGATAAACCCCGATTTATGGGTTTATCTTGTGCTTATTTTAGGAGATTTTATCACCTTTTCCCACATTTATTCAATGAAATAGCATGGTTTTCTAATTCTCCCTTGAATTGAGCTTAAGTGTAAAAACATGCTTTTTAAGCCCTTAAATTGATGATTTTAATTCACTTTAATTCCATTCGCTGCCTTGATGTGTTTGTTGAGTGATTTCAGGTTCATAAGGCAAGTATTGGATGGAAGAAATGAGGAGAAAAGCATACAAAGTGGAAAATGCATGAAGAAACAAAGATTGGAAAAGCATCAATGGGCGCGCACGCATACAAGGCACACACGCGCTGAAGTGATTTCGCATAGAGACGCGCACGCGTACATGCCGCGTACGCGCGGGTGAAGAAACAGCCAATCGACGCGCACGCACACACGGCGCGTACGCGCCGATACTTGCACGTGGCCCACTTAAAGGCAAAACGCTGGAAGCGATTTCTGAGCTGCCTAGGCCCAATTTCAACTTGTTTCTGAGTGTATTTCATGCAGAATTGAAGTCCAAGCAAAGGGGGAGCAATTAGTTAGTCAACAAGAGCCTTTAGTTAGTTTTCTAGAGAGAGAAGCTCCCTCTTCTCTCTAGAATTAGGTTAGGATTAGGTTAATTTTTCTTAGATCTTGAATTAATTACTTGATTTCATCTTGTTTCTTCTACAATTTCTCATTTCTACATCTTGATTTTCTTAGTTGTAGTGTTAATTTCCCTCTTTGCTTTCTTTTGTGATGATGAACTCATGTTGGATTTGGTTTACATTTAATGCAATTTGATGTTGATATTTCTTTTATTGATGAATTAAGTTGTTGATTTACTTTTCTTGCAATTATTAGTTGTTAGATTTATCATTCTTGCACTTTTACCATGCTTTCCTTTATTACCCACCAAGTGTTTGACAAAATGCTTGGTTGGGCTTTAGAGTAAACTTTGAGCATTCCTGGCTTGGAAGGAGTAATTAGGCAATCTTAAGTCATGAAAACCCAACCTATGTTAGTGATCTAGAATTGTTAGTTAATATCATTTCCATTTACTCTAACCCTTACTAATCCAATTGGTGAGTTGATTAGGATGTTTGGATTGAGATTAGCTAATCTTGTTGGACTTTCTCTCATGGAAGATAACCTATATCTTCTTCCATCATTGGGGATGACGTAATAAGATAAATTCTTGTTAAGCATTACTATGATTAATGACTAGGATGGAAAGCCTATGATCTCAACCCTTGCCATGAATGTCTCTTTTTACTTATTGCTTTTCTTAATTTTGCTTCCTCTAATCGCTTGCTTGATTTACCTTTTCTTGTTCCTTTTATCAACTAACCCCCATACCCCTTCATATCCAATAATTTACCACTTCATCGCTATCCTTGTGAGATGACCCGGAGTCTAAATACTTCGGTTAATTCTTATTTGGGGTTTGTACTTGTGACAAAACCATATTTTTAATTTGATGTGGGAGTTGTTTGTTGGTTTAGAGCTATGCTCACAACGAAGTAATTCCTTTCTTTTGGAAGAAAATCTAGAGCGACAACAATTTTTGTATCAAGAGGCTGGCCATTTGGCCATGCCTAGACCTCTTTTCACTTATGTATTTTCTACGGTGAAGTTTCTACACCCCATAGATTAAGGTATGGAGCTCTGCTGTTCTTCATGAATTAATGCAATTACTACTGTTTTCTATTCAATTCACGCCTACTTCTTCTCCAAGATATACTCTCGTACTTAATTCAGTTAAGTCAGAATAAAGGGGTGACCAGTGACAATCACCCAATCTTCGTTACTCGCTTAGCCAAGATCGCGTGCCTGACAACCACAAAGCGGTCTACATGATGTTCAACGTAGTCATTGGACGACAGCCGGAGTATATTCTCTTGGATATCTAATACACGGACCGAGTCAGTGAGATTAGTATCTTCGTGGTATAGGCTAGAATTATTGGCAGCCATTCCTGGGATCTGGAAAGTCTAAACCTTGTCTGTGGTATTCCGAGTAGGATCCGGGAAGGAATGACTGTGACGAGCTTCAAACCTGCGAATGTTGGGTGCAAGTGACAGTGTGCAAAAGGATCAATGGATTCTATTCTGACGCTAGCAGGAACCGACAGATGATTAGCCATGCGGTAGCTGTACCTGGTATTTTTCATCCGAGACGAGAAATTCGACAGTTGATTAGCCGTGCAGAAACCGTAGAGGACCATTTTCACTGAGAGGATCCTACAGCTTGCCATGGAAGGAGGTAACGTGTGGTTGGAAGAAGGCAATAGGAAAGCAGAGATTCAGAAGCAACAAAGCATCTCCAGACGCTTATCTGAAATTCCCACCAGTGAATTACATAAGTCACTCTATCTTATTTTATGTTTTATTTATATTTTAATTATCAAAACCTTATAACCATTTGAATCTACCTGACTGAGATTTAGAAGAATCACCATAGCTTGCTTCAAGCCGACAATCTCCGTGGGATCGACCCTTACTTACGTAAGGTTTATTACTTGGACAACCCAGTGCACTTGCTGGTTAGTTATGCGGAGATGTGAAAAGTGTGAATCACGATTTCCGTGCACCAAATGGTAATGGAAAGAAAAAAAGCAATGCTTTTCCCATACCAAACTTAAAACTTTGCTCGTCCTCGAGCAAAATTAAAGAAAGGAGAAGAATGGAGTAGAAGAAGAAGAAAATAAAAGGATAAAGAGGGAGAGAGAGGGCTCGGCCTTGTGGGTTATGAGTGGTGTGTGTATGAAGGGTTATGAAGTGGGGTATTTATAGGAAAGAGGTAGGGTTAGGTTCGGCCATAGGGTGGGTTTTGGGTAGGAAATTTGATTTTGAAGTGTGTGGGGGTTAGTGGTAGTTATGATGGTTTGGAGAAATGAAATGGATGTGATTAGGCTAGGGTTTCTAGAAAAGTGTGTATGGGAAAGTGTGAAAGTAAGTGGGGTAGGTAGGGTAGGTGAAGATGCTGTGGGACCCACAGGTCCTGAGAGGCTAGAGAATCCAGATTCCCTACTTCTCTGCACTGGCGTTTGAACACCCAAAGGCTGCTCCCTGTCTGGCGTTCAACGGCAGCAATGCTGCCCATGATGGGTGTTGAACACCCAGTGAGGGCTTCCTCAATGGCGTTCAA
The DNA here is from genome assembly GCF_003086295.3 of Arachis hypogaea. Taxonomy (NCBI): domain Eukaryota; kingdom Viridiplantae; phylum Streptophyta; class Magnoliopsida; order Fabales; family Fabaceae; genus Arachis; species Arachis hypogaea. Next base: position 101,418,923 of record NC_092055.1, read on the forward strand.
CTTTGTCACTCCATCCAGAGTGCTCTGTTTTCATTACTGTGAAATTCTGTCTCTTGACTGATGTATATGATCATGACTCTAACAACTGAAAGAAAAACAAAATGAAAGAAAATAAATATGGTTTAGTAAGGTTGGGTTGCCTTCCAACAAGCGCTCTTTTAACGTCACTAGCTTGACCTTTAGCTCCTTACGGAGGTGAGTATGGGCTCAAATTTTCACCCCCTTGCAGTGAATCTTCTTCCTGTCCTCTCATGAATGAGCTCTACATGCTCTAGAGATAGGACACGACTCACTGTGTGTGGTAAGACTGGCTTCTTAGTGAAGACAACTCTCATGCCAGGTGAGAGGCCTTCAGTTGGAACTTTCTTGTCCCTCCAGCCTTTAGGTACTTTCTTTTTAGTACCTTTGTGCTTAGAGCTTGTTGATGGCTGCCCAAAACCAAACTTAGAATTGATGTCTGGGGGATCGGTAAAGCTTTGCACAGAAAGAAAGGGTTGGAACACAAGGTGTTGCACAGTTGTCTCTTTCTTATCAGAGGGAGAATTGGGATTGGACATCTTGAATAAGATATAGTCCTCTCCTAATTGGAAAACTATTTCTCCCTTAGCTACATTAATCAAGGGTTTTGCAGTAGCTAAGAAGGGTCTTCCAAGGATGACACAGTCATCCTCATCCTCTCCAATATCCAAGACTATGAAATTTGCAGGGATGTAGTAATTTTCAACTTTTACCAAGACATCCTCTACTAAGCCATATGGCTTCTTCATTGTCTTGTCTGCCATCTCTAGTGAGATGTTGGCAGCTTTCACCTCAATGATGCACAGCTTCTCCATTACAGAGAGTGGCATGAGGTTAATGCTTGACCCTAGGTCACACAGAGCTTTTTCAAAGGTCATGGTACCTATGGTGCAATGAATCAGAAAGTGTCCAGGATCTAGAAGCTTCTGAGGTAGTTCTTGCTGAACCAAAGCATGGAGTTCTTTGGTGAGCAGTGGAGGTTCTTCCTCTAGAGACTTTGTACCAAATATATTGGTATTCAGCTTCATTAGAGGTCCTAGGAAACGAGCAACTTGCTCTTCCCTAGCGTCTTTGATAAACCACTATTTCATGGTTTACCTTGTGCTCAATTGAGTGGTTTTTATCAACTCTTTACCCACTTATTCATACTATTCGCATGTTTTACATTTTCCTTCCTGATTTTGTGCTATGATTGAAAACATGCTTCTTTAGCCTTTAAATTACTAACTTTAATCCTCTCTTATTATCATTCGATGCCGTGATATGTGTGTTAAGTGATTTCAGAGATTACAGGGCAAGAATGGTTTGGAAGATGGAAAGGAAGCATGCAAAAGTGGAAGGAATACAAGAAGTTGAAGGAACTGCAAAGCTATCAACCTGACCCTCTCACACTAAAACGGTCATAACTTGAGCTACAGAGGTCCAAACGATGCGGTTCTAGCTGCGTTGCAAAGCTAACGTCTGGGGCTTCGATTTGATATATAATATGCCATAGTTGCCCTGACGCTAGGTGACACAAACGCGTGTTCTACGCGGACACATCGCAGTGACAAAAATCAGCATAGCAGATTTCTTCTCCAGTGATTTTTGGGCTGTTTTTGACCCAGTTTTCGGCCCAGAAAACACAGATTAAAGGCTATAAAGTGAGAGAATCCATTCATTCATAATTATCAGCTCATAATTCATAGTTTTTAGTTTTAGATGTAGTTTTTAGAGAGAGAGGTTCTCTCCTCTCTCTTAGGATTTAGGATTAGGATTTCTCTTAATTTTAGGATTACTTCTCTTCAAGTACAGGTTTAATATTCCTTTAATTTATTTTCCATTTTTATTTATTACTTTAATTATTATTTATCTTTTCAACTTGACTTATACTACATTCATGTTATGATTTTCTTATTTAATACACATTATTGAGGTATTTCAGATTTAAGATTGCTTTGCTTTATTTATATTGATACTTTTAATTTAATTTAGATATTTTCTTCCTTTTGGCTTTGGTTAAGTAATTGGTAATGCTTGAGTTGTCAAATAAAGCAGTGGTTGAAATTAGGAGTTGTTGATTAATTTGTACTCCAATAACTCTAGTCTTTCCATAGGGATTGACTAGGACCTGAGGATCAAACTAATTAGTCCACTTGACTTCCCTTTCCTTAGCAAGGGTTAACTAAGTGGGATTAAAACCCAATTCTCATCATATCTGATAAGGATATCTAGGACAGGACTTCCAAATTCTTATACCTTGCCAAGAGATTTTATTATTATTAATTTATTTTTCTTGTCATTTAAATTACCTGTTCCTTATTTTAAAAACCAAAAATTCTACCTTTTCCATAGCTAATAATAAGTCATACTTCCCTGCAATTCCTTGAGAAGACGACCCGAGGTTTAAATACTCGGTTATCAATTTTACTGGGTTTGCTTAAGTGACAAACAAAACTTTTGTAAGAAAGGAATTGTTGTCGGTCTAGAAGCTATACTTACAACGCGGTTATATTTTTGTGAAAATTCTAGATCGCGTGAGAGTTACGTTCTTCAAAATGGCGCCGTTGCCGGGGAATTGCAAACGTGTGCCTTATTATTGGTTATTGTAAATATTTGCTTTTTACTTGTTTATTTGTTTTTATTTTTCTTTTTATTTTTTTTTCGTAAATTAAGAGGTTATTGGTTTTTATTTAGTTATTAAAAAAAATTTTAAAAATTTGTTCTTGGTGTTCATTTTGATCTTCAAGTTGTTCTTCATGTTCATCTTGACCTTCAAGTTGTTCTTAGTTGTTTTCTTCGTTTTGATCTAAAAATTTTAAGTTTAGTGTCATTTTATTATTTTTCTCTTTCCTCATTTAATTCAAAAAAATATCTTTTCTCTTTATTTGAATTGAATTTTCGAAATTTGCAAAAAAAAAAAAATCAGATTTTTATTTTAAAATTTTTATCTTATCTTATCTTAGTTTTAAATTTCAAAGTTCAAATCTTTTTCAAAAATCATATCTTTTTCAAAATCTTATCTTATCTTATTTCAAAATCAAATTTCAAATTTCAATTAAATTCCAAAATTCAAATTTCAAATTTCAAATTTCAAATCTCAAAATTCAACATTCAAAATTCAAAATTCAAAATTCAAAATTCAAAATTCAAAATTCAAAATTCAAAATTCAAAATTTAAAATTCAAAATTCAAAATTTAATTTTTAAATTCAAAATTTAAATTTCAATAACCTTTTAATTTAAATTTGTTTTTATTTTCGTTTTTAATTTTTATTTGCTATTATGAGTTCTCACCCCCATCGCTTTGAGTTTGGTCCCAATGCTATTGCAAGGAATGGAAATTATAACAGGAACATGCGTCAAAGTCAAAACAATCAGAGATGGAAGGAGCCACGAGGATCTGATCAACCCTTTCGGCAATATCACCTTCCAAGATACCATGGACAACGACCATCCTACAATGCATGCCAAGACAATAGATATGGTGGACCCCCTTGTAGTTACCAGAAAGCTCCATCATATGCCAATGAACCACCTCCTCAAAATAGCTTTGGACCACCATACTCACAAGCCCCTTTTCACCATTCACCTCCATATGACCCTAACCCTCAACCACCATACCAACCACCTTATGAGCCAAATGAACCGTACATAGAACCACCCACATTCCAACACAATTACTCTCATGAACCACCACCTCAATATACACCATCTCCTTATCATTATCAAGATGAACCACCTTCCTACCATGAACCCTTTCTCCCAACAAATAAACCCTCCTATCCACCCCAAACCTCCATGGAGAAAGCACTTATCGATCTAAACTCTACTATACAAGCTCTCGTCACCCAAATCGGACCACCAATTACCTTCAACAATCAACCCTCAAGCTCTAGTGCACTTCCTTTTCAACCACAGAATGATCTCTCTATCCCATCACCACTATCCATGGAAGAGCACCCACATCCATCAATCCAAGAGCAACATGATCCCAATGATGCTATTGACATGGAACAAGAGAGAAGGGATCATCTTCGCGAATCCATACTTCATAAGGAGCTAGAGGAGGCCCTAAAGGTGAAGGTAGTAAAGACCCTTGAAGTCGAAGGAGTAGTTGAAGAATTAGTGAAGGAAGACATCAAGGAGGAGTCTAATTTTGTCTTAGAGCAAGAGGAGGCCCAAAATATGGAGATAGGAGAGACCCTTGAAGATGAAAGAATAATTGAAAGGAGTTTTCATGGAAAGAAAATCATCAAGGATGAGTACGATTTTATATTAAAACTACTGGACAAAGCAGCAATTATTAAAAAGAAAAAAGTGGTTGCAGACTTAGGAGATGCTGAACCTCCATGGGAAAGTCAGGTTATAGAACCTCCTTCCAAGACGGTTGCATTTGATGTTGAGGAGCGTGTACAACCTCCAAGGCATGTCATGGTTAAGGACTTGGAAGAGGTCGATCAAGAGATGGAGATTAAAGAAGAAGAAGCACAGCCTCCCATGCCCTTGGTGAGCAATGAAGAAGAGATTGAATTAGAAGAAAGCTACCAAGAGAAAGAGGTTGATATTGAAGAAACTTGCAAAGAGGTGGAAGTTGTCAAAGAATAGCACAAGGGAGTGGAGCTTGCAAATTCATTAGAAATACCTCCCCCAAAGTTGCCATCATCCTTCACAACATTCAAGTGGGTAAAATTCATATCCCTTAGCTTTCTAATTCCACTTGAATATGGGCTACTGGAGACGGATGGTCAACTTAAAGCTCTTTGTGGCATTAAGAGTAAGAGAGAGATGGTTAGTGGTTGGAGTTGTCAAGCAAGGTTCAACATGGTTGTGTGCTCAAAGTTTAAATGTAAAGGTTGGTGTAAAGCTCAACTGCATGGGTCTAGGAAGTTGTTTGGCCGCTTTAGTGAGAATTCAGATTACTTGCTACCCGGATGGAATCATAATGATCAACAAGAAGACGGGTGCAAAAGTAAGATTTGGGACCCTGGAATTCATTCTGGCAATCAACACTATTGGGGCCTTGTCACTTGCCTTAACTTACTTGAAGGCTTTCTGCGCCTAGTTTGGGATCCCGGAGGCCATTGGAATTACAAACATTGGTGGGGATTCAAAGATCAGTACAAGCACAAGCCACCATAACAAAGGACCCCACAAATGTCCAACTTAAGGACTTTAACTAAAAGTGCTAGGTGGGAGACAACCCACCATGGTATGATCGTTCCTTTTCCATTTCTTCAATTTTGATTTTATTTCGTTTTGTTTGTTTTTGAGTTTTATTTTATTCTATTTTCATTGAACCTGGAATTATTCATAGCATCCACACTATCATTGCATTTTGCATCCTGCATAAAAAAAAATCGCACGCGACGCAATAGCGTCGCCGACGCGTCCGCGTCATATGTGCGTTGGGAAGAAAACAAGATTGAACAGAGAGTCACGCGAAAGCGTGGCTGGAAGCATGCCTTTGGCACAAATTGATCCACGCGACCGCGTCGCTGACGCGTCCGCGTCATGTGGGAAAAATGCCTCCCACGCGTCCGCGTCACCCACGCGAACGCGTGGCCCTGTAAAATCGACGTAAAGAGGTGTATGGCAGAAAGTTCTGATGAAGTGGGGCTGGAACCATGCTAGAAACATAAGGCCTACCACGCGAACGCGTGCCCCACGCATTCACATCATTTTAAAAAAAACGGCCATTCACGCGATCGCGTCAACCACGCGATCGCGTCACCCAAATTTTTTGCAATATGCATTTACAACAGAGAGTTGCGCAAACGCGAGGCTGCACTCGCGCCAATCGCACAAATCAGGCCACGCGATCGCGTGACCCACGCGTCCGCGTCACCTGACCTTATCGCGCACCACGCGACCGCGTCACTCACGCGTCCGCGTCGCCTGCGCCGCACAGCTTATCCAAATCAGCGCCAAAAAATCTTATCTTTTCTTCCCCAATCCTAATTTTTCCTCCCTCCTTTCTTACTTACTTCTTCTTCCCTTCTTTCCCTTCTCATTCCTCTTATCTTTGATTTTATTTTATTTTAATTCATTTTCATACTTTCATTCATTACATTTTAATTTAGTGCATATTTTTATTTTTCTTTTCTAAATTCATTATTTTTCCATTAGTGTTAAATTTTCTTATTCAACTGTTACATCTTTTCTTGAATTATTCTGGTGCTTCATGACTTGTTTTATTCTGATTGGGTATTATCAATTATATGTCACTGCTAATTTTTATAATACTGGTATTCCTTTTGCATTGACATGAATTTATATTGTCTTTCATTACCCACAATTCTCCCCCATTTGTTGCAACTTTTGCACCACTTGCATGTCATTTGCTCCCACTATTTTCTCACTTGCATGTTGTAGCTACCATGTAATTGAGACCTTTATTATTTGGAATTAACACCCATATTTTATTTATGTTCTTATCTTTATTTCTGGGTTACTTTCCTTCTTTTTCTCTTCTTTCAGGATGGCCACTGAGAAAGGAAAAGGGAAAGCTTCTAACTGGGGAGACAGGCAAGTCAATCTGCACAATCTATAGAGAAAGACATCAGTTGGAGCAGTCCGTCCACTTGTACATCTTAGCATGCACCGAGGATGGTGCAATCTTTAAGTGTGGGGAGGTCGATACCGATCTCCATGGGTTAGTTACCTTCTTTCCAAAACCAATACTCTATTTTCTTTGTTTGTTCATTATTGCATTTGCATATTTGATTGCATATTTGTTTGATTTTGTGCATTTAGTTACTACTTGGTTGAAGTAATATTTTCTTTTTCAAGAAAATTTTATAGTATTTCACTAATTTAAATTGAAAAATTTTTTGTGTTAAACTTGTTTGGAAGTTGTATTTGGAACATGGTTTTTGAGCCAAAGAACACGACCTGTGAGATTTTGAGCTTATTTACATAACCACATTACTAGCCTTAAGCAGAAAAACAAAATAAAAATCCCAAGTTGAATCCTTGGTTAGCTTAAGAAAGATATTGTGTATAATTTAAGTGTGGGGAATTTTATGGGAACATGGGATGATAGAAAAAAAAGGGAATTAAATTGAATAAGTTATTTCAAGTTTGGGAAGCATGCTCATGTGAAGTCAAAATAATTAAATTACCATGTGCATTGAAAAAAAATATAATAATAAAAAATTAAAAAAATTAATTAAATTTTTAAGTAATTGAATAAGGGGACACAAAAATTTCCCAAATGCAAAATAAAAAGAATCAATGCACATGGGACAAAATTCAAAAATAAGTTTGATACATGAGCATGTAATACAAAAGTGGGAAATATTTGGGTAGCTAGGTAAAGCATTTTAATTTATAAAGTATGTATATGTTAGGTGAGATCTTAGACTAATCAAGGATTTACTTTGTTAGCTCACTTATATATATATATATATATATATATATATATATATATATATATATATATATATATATATATATATATATATATATATATATATCCTTACCTTTACCTCAGCCCCATTACAACCCTGAAAAGACCTCATGATGTTTGCATTGGTACATTAAATACTTGTTGATTGGTTAGGTGAAGAAAAAAATTTAGAAAGCATGACTAGAGAAGAGTAGAGTGAATTACCCTATACACTTGAGTGATTATAGTGCATATACACCACCAGTGAGGGTTCAGTGCTTAATTCTATGATCCCTGCTTTCATGAGCTATCTTTTTACAAATTTACTTGTCTTTTATTATATGATTTGAATTAGTGAAATCTGATTTATGTTTGTCTTGGAAGATTTATTTACTTTTAACCAAGTAGGTAGAAACATTTTTGCATGTAGTTGCATTCACATAGATAGGTTGCATTGCATACTCTCTATCATTCCTCTTCACTTCTTTATATAGCTTCTCTTGAGCTTAGCATGAGGACATGCTAATGTTTAAGTGTGGGGAGGTTGATAAACTACTATTTCATGGTTTATCTTGTGCTCAATTGAGTGGTTTTTATCAACTCTTTACCCACTTATTCATACTATTCGCATGTTTTACGTTTTCCTTCCTGATTTTGTGCTATGATTGAAAACATACTTCTTTGCCCTTTAAATTACTAACTTTAATCCTCTCTTATTATCATTCGATGCCGTGATATGTGTGTTAAGTGATTTCAGAGAATACAGGGCAGGAATGGTTTGGAGGATGGAAAGGAAGCATGCAAAAGTAGAAGGAATACAAGAAGTTGAAGGAACTGCAAAGCTATCAGCCTGATCCTGTTGCACTAAAATGGTCATAACTTGAGCTACAGAGGTTCAAACGACGCGGTTTCAGTTGCGTTGGAAAGCTAATGTCCGGGGCTTCGATTTGATATATAATATGCCATAGTTTCCCTGAAGCTAGGTGATGCGAACGCGTGTTCCACGCGGACACATCGCAGTGACAAAAATCAGCGTGGCAGATTTCTTCTCCAGCGATTTCTGAACTGTTTTTCGACCCAGTTTTTGGCCCAGAAAACACAGATTAGAGGCTATAAAGTGGAGGAATCCATTCATTCATAATTACCAGCTCATAATTCATAATTTTTAGTTTTAGATGTAGTTTTTAGAGAGAGAGGTTCTCTCCTCTCTCTTAGGATTTAGGATTAGGATTTTTCTTAATTTTAGGATTACTTCTCTTCAAGTACAGGTTTAATATTCCTTTAATTTATTTTCCATTTTTATTTATTACTTTAATTATTATTTATCTTTTCAACTTGACTTATACTACATTCATGTTATGATTTTCTTATTCAATACACATTATTGAGGTATTTCAGATTTAAGATTGTTTTGCTTTATTTATATTGATGCTTTTAATTTAATTTAGATATTTTCTTCCTTTTGGCTTTGGTTAAGTAATTGGTAATGCTTGAGTTGTCAAATAAAGTAGTGGTTGAAATTAGGAGTTGATGATTAATTTGTACTCCAATAACTCTAGTCTTTCCATAGGGATTGACTAGGACCTGAGGATCAAACTAATTAGTCCACTTGACTTCCCTTTGCTTAGCAAGGGTTAACTAAGTGGGATTAAAACCCAATTCTCATCATATCTGATAAGGATAACTAGGACAGAACTTCCAAATTCTTATACCTTGCCAAGAGATTTTATTATTATTAATTTATTTTTCTTGTCATTTAAATTACATGTTCCTTATTTTAAAAACCCAAAATTCTACCTTTTCCATAGTTAATAATAAGTCATACTTCTCTGCAATTCCTTGAGAAGACGACCCGAAGTTTAAATACTCGGTTATCAATTTTATTGGGTTTGCTTAAGTGACAAATAAAACTTTTGTAAGAAAGGAATTCTTGTCGGTCTAGAAGCTATACTTACAAACGCGATTATATTTTTGTGAAAATTCTAGATCGCGCGAGAGTTACGTTCTTCAGTCTTCATACTCATCTGAGGATGAGTAGTCATCAGAACTCATGCACTGCAGAAGTGCATTCAAAGGAACCTCAATTGTCTTTATGCTTTCCTTTGGTTTGGCTAGAGAGTTCTTGAGTGGGCTTTAAGAACTCAAAGGGTGTGCTTTGACTGGCGTTCAACGCCAGCTTTGTCAGCTTATTGGGCGTTGAACGCCCTTGCTGTCCACCCTGACTGGCGTTAAACGCCAGTCCCTCTAGCATTCTGGGCGTTGAACGCCCAGCAGGGATGTCCTTGCTAGCATTCAACTCCAGCTTCCCCGGGTGGTACCCCTCACTGGGCGTTCAGCGCCAAAATGGCTGCATGGTTGGGCGTTGAATGCCCAGTGAGCGGTTCCCCACTGGCGTTCAACGCCAAGAAGCATGTATATTTGGGCATTGAACGTCCAGCCAATGCTCCCTGGCTGGCGTTCAACAACAGTTCTTCTGCCAGGATGGGCGTTAAACGCCCAGTGAAGGGTTCCTCATTGGCATTTAATGCCCAGCTTGCTGCCATTGTGGGCGTTGAACGCCCAGTGAAGGCTTCTTCACTAGCGTTCAACGCCTTCCCAATCTCCCCTGATTCGGCCTCTACCTCCATGGTCATGGCCTTGCACTCTTCTCTAGGATTAACCTCAGTATTACTGGGAAGAGTGTAAGGATGAGTCTCAGGGATCCTCTTACTCAGTTGACCAACTTGTACCTCCAAATTTCTAATGAAGGATGAGAAACCCCATTTTTAGGGTTTATCCTGTGCTTAATTGAGTGGATTTTATCCACTATTCTCACACTTATTAATAGAATTCGCATGTTTTACATTTTCCTTCCTAATTTTATGCTGTGATTGAAAACATGCTTCTTTGGCCTTAAATTTGCTAATTTTAATCCCCTCTTATTACCATTCGATGTCGTGATATGTTTGTTAAATTTTTTCAAGGTTTATAGGGCAGGAATGGCTTAGAAGATGGAAAGGAAGCATGCAAAAGTGGAAGAAATACAAGAAATTGAAGGAATTGCTAAGCTGTCAAGCCTGTCCTCTTCGTACTAAATCGATCATAACATGAGCTACAGAGGTCCGAATGAGGCAGTTCTAGTTGCGTTGGAAAGCTAACATCTGGGGCTTCGAAATGATATGCAATTTGCCATGGTTGCCATGCTTTTAGGCGATGCGCACGCGTGGATCACGTGTACACGTGACCTTGCAAAAGTTCAGAGACGCGTATGCGTGGGTGACGCGTACGCGTGACAGAGCCACATGTTGTACGTATCAGAATTTGCTGGGGGCGATTTCTAGGCTGTTTTTAGCCCAGTTCCAAGCCCAAAAACACAGATTAGAGGCTGCAGAGTGGAGAAATCAGGCATACGACTTTTATTCATGTAATTTTAGGTTTTAGATGTAGTTTTCTAGAGAGAGAGGCTCTCTCCTCTCTCTAGGTTTTAGGATTTTTAGGTTTAGTTCTTCTCAAATTATGAATTCTATCTTATTTCAATTTAGTTTCTCTTCTACTTTTATTTGTTCTAGTACTTTAGTTTATCTATTTCTCTTGTTGATCTCTTTATGTTGCTATTTTAGTTTATGAATTCTCATGTTATATTTGATTTCTCTTTTAATGCAATTTGAGGTATTTCATGTTTATTGTTTCTTTCTTCATTTATTAGTGTTGATTCTTTGCTTTGGTTGTTTAGATTTGATTATTCCTTGTTAATTTTCTATGCTTTTATTTTGTGCCTTCCAAGTGTTTGATAAAATGCTTGGTTGGATTTTAAATTAGCTTTTTATGTTTTTAGCTTAGATTGAGTAATTAGAGACTCTTGAATTGTCAAAGTCTCTTATTGGTTGGTGATTGAAAGTTGCTAGTTGACTTAAATTCCACTAACTCTAGTCTTTCCTTAGGAGTTGACTAGGACTTGAGGGTTCATGTTGATTTTCTCACTTGACTTACCTTCAATTGTTAGAGGTTAACTAAGTGATAGCAGAAGGCAATTACCATCACAAGTGACTATGATAATGGGGATAGGAATTTCAATTATCAATCTTTGCTAAGACTTTTCTAAATTATTATTTTATTTCCGTGTCATTTAAATTCCTTGTTCAACTTTTCAAAACCCAAAAAGATACTTCCTCATAACCAATTATAAGTACACTTCCCTGCAATTCCTTGAGAGACGACCCGAGATTTAAATACTTCGGTTGATTTTTATTGGGTTTGCTTAAGTGACAAACAAATTAAATTTGATTGAGGTTTAATTGTCGGTTTAGATCTATACTTGCAATGCGACTACTTTTGTGAAATTCTTTACCGACGATTTTTCCTCCATTAATTTTTGGCACCGTTGCCGGAGAATTGCAAATGTGTGCCTTATTCTTGGTTATTGTGAATATTGTGAATAATTTTGCTTTTTCGTTTCTTTGTTAGTTGTTTCTAGTTTTAGAAGTTTAATTTCATTATTCCTTATTAGTTTTTGTTTTTATTTTCTCTTGATACTATGAATTCTCACCCCTTTGGCTATGAGTTTGGTTCAAATTATGTTGTAGGGAATGGAAGCTATAATGAGAACATGCATCAAGGTTGGGACATTCAGAGATGGGAGGAGCCACAAGGATTTGATCAACCCTCTTGGCAACAACCTCCTCCAACTTACTATGAGCAAGAGCCACTCCAAGGTGCATGCCAAGACAATGGATATGGTGGACCCCCTTGTAGTTACCAACATATGCCTATGAACCGCCTCCTTAACATAGCTTTGAACCACCATACTCACAAGTCCCTTTCCACCATTCACCTCCATATGATCCTAACCCTTATCCACCACACCAACCACCATACGAACCATATGAACCATACCCAGAACCACCATCTCAATATACACCATCTCCATACCCTTATCAAGAAGAACCACCTCCGTATTATGAGCCTTTTCTCCCAACAGATGAACCCTCCTATCCACCCCAAGCTCCCATAGATGATACCTTTAGTGTTATTTGCCAAGGGCAACAGGAGCTTCAAACCACACTTATCTCTGCTCTCACCGGTCTCACCTCTACACTCAAAGCTCTTATATCCTGTGTGGATCCATCCTTTACCCTCAATACTCAATTCTCAAGCTCTGGTGCACTTACTTTTCACCCATATCCATCAATCCAAGAGCAACATGATCCCAATTACGCTATTGACATGGAACAAGAGAGAAGGGATCGTCTTAGGGACGTCATAGATCGGGTTTATGCATACATACTTCAAGAGAAGCAAGAGGAGGCCCAAAAAGTGGAGGTAGGAGAGACCCTTGAAGATGAAGGAGTAGTTGAAGAATTAGGAGGAATCGAAGAAAGTTGTCAAGAGGTGAAAGTTATCAAGGAGGAGTTAGATTTTGTACTAAAGCAAGTGGAGAAAACCGAAATTATCGAAGAAAAGGAAGTGGTTGAGGACTTAGGAGATGCGGAACCTCCATGGGAAACTCAATTCATAGAGCCTCCTTTCAGAACGTTTGAATTTGATGTTGATGAGGGTGTACAACCTCCAAGGCATATCATGGTTGAAGACTTTGAGGAGGTCGATCATAAGATGGGTTCAATAATTAATGAGTTTTTACCTACAATTAAACCCTCTCCCATTAAACTAGAGGAAGAGGTTAATGTTGCAGAAGCTTGTCTAGAGGTGGAGATTGATCATCAAAGAGGAGCCCAAGAGAGTGAAGCATACATTGGCAAGGCCGCCACTGGAAATACCTCCCCCCAAGCCATTACCATCCAACACGACATTCAAGTAGGTAAAATTCTTGTCCTTAAACTCTACCTTCCCACTTGAATATGGTCTGCTTGAAATGGATGGACAACTTAGAGCTATCTGCGGTTTTAAGAGTAAAAGGGAGATGGTTAGCGGTTGGCAACACCATCCTAGGTTCGTTATGGTTGGAAGCTCAAGGCCTAATTGCAAGGGTTGGTATAATTCTCAATTGATTGGGTCTAGGAGGATGTTTGGGTGCTTAAATGAGAATTCCAAGGCTAAACCACTCGGATGGAATCATGATGATCAACTTGAAGACGGGTGTAGAAACAAGATCTGGGATCCGGACATACAAGAGGATCAATTTTGGGAGCTCAAAGCTTGTGGAGAACTTCATCAAGGCTTGGTGAATTTATTTGGAGATGTTGAAGCTTATTGGAAGTCCAAGCGTTGGTAGAAGTTTCAAGATGAGTTCAAGCACAAGCCACCATGACACGGAGCTCACCAAATGTCCAACTTAAGGACAGTAAATAAAAGTGCTAGGTGGAAGACAACCCACCATGGTATGATCTTTCCTTTTATCAGTTTTAATTCATTTATATCAGTTTTAATTTCTAGTTCTACATAATTACTTTTATTTTGCTTTATATCTAAAAAAAAATTTCTGCGATCGACGCGTAAGCGTTGATGACGCGCACGCGTCACATGCAGGTTCGCAATATTAATGAAAGGAACAGAGAGTTGCGATTGAGACGCGCGGGAGGGGTGCATGGTGCACAAGCCACCCCACACGCACGCGTGGGCGACGCTTATGCATCGCATGGCCGGTTCCGTTTTCACGCGCACGCGTGATGTATGCGCACGCATCGCGCCCTGTTTTTCATTTCTTACTTCTTTCTTCTCTCCATTTTCCTTCTTTCTTCATCCTTCCTTACTTTCTTCTTCTTCATTTCTTTAACTTCTCATCTGTATTCTCTTTCATTCTATTTTCCTTATTGCATTTACATACTTTCACTCATTGCATTTTAATTTTGTGCATGTTTTTATTTTCTTTTCTAAATTTACTACTTTTTCTTCGGTGTTGAATTTTCTTGCTCATCTTTTGAATATCTCTTGCATTATTCTGGTGCTTCATGACTTGTTTATTCTGATTGGTTGATATTATTTAAATCAATGCTAATCTTTTATGATACTTGTATTCCTTTTGTATTGACATGAATTTATATTGTCTTTCATGACCCATTATCTCTTCCTCTTTTGTTGCAATTTTTGCACTATTGATATGCCATTTGCTTCTACTGTTCTCTCATTTGCATGTTGTAGGTATAATGGGTGGAAATCAGATTCTAAAACTCACCGGCAAGTGTACCGGATCGCATCAAGTAGTAAAACTCACTTAGAGTGAGGTCGATCCCACAGGGATTGATGGATCAAGCAATTTTAGTGAGTGATTAGTTTAGTCAAGCTAACATTGGTAAATTGAATGAAAGTGAAGCAACAGAGAGTAAATTACTGAGAATTGTAAATGACAGAATGTAAATAGGCAGAAAACTTAAAGAGCAAGGAATGTAAAATTACAGTAAATGTAAATCAGTAGGATGTAGATTGGACAGAAGCTTAAAGAGCAAGAAAAGTAAATTGCAGCAAAATGTAAAGGGGGCTGAGTGCTAGAAATTTAATGAAGCAGTAGAACAAAGCTTAGAACAATTGCAGAGAAATTAAATTGCAGGAATAGTAAATTCAAAGTAAATGGAATAGAAGATTTAAATTCAGGCTCAATGTAAACTGAAGTGTATAATTGCAGAAAAGTAAAAATAGCAGAAGAGGAAATCAGCAAGAAGACTTAGATCAATTTTGAAATCTCAAAGAGAAACTAACAATTTCAATGAAATAGTAAAAACAAAAAGAAAGTCAAGAGCTCAATTGCTCTCTCGATCAAAACAGAAAGGAAATTACCGAGGAAGGAAAATGAAATAGAAAGGAAAAGAAAACCCATATCTGATTTCCAATTCTCAAGTTCACAAAGAAAAATTTAAACAAAGAGCTCTCTATTCTAATCCTATTCCTATTGCTCTCTAGCAGAGCCAGCCTCTTTTCTAAAATGGAACAGATGCCTTTTTATAGGCTTTTACAAAATTAAAATGAAATTGAAATTAAAAACAAATTACAATTAAATGAAATTCCTATTCTAACTATCTCTTGTGCCTTTAAGTGATGATAATGGGCTTTACTTGCTTTGGATTTGAAGAGGAGTGGATCTGGATGGCTTGGTTCAAATGGCATGGGTCAGGGTTGCTTGGTTCAATTTTGGTTGGAGGCATGCTCCAGTGGAGCGCTCAGTGAGGATTATCAACGTAGCGCTACATACTCCTTGTGTGCCTCCCTTCGAGCCTTGGTTGATCCTCCTTGTGCCAATTTTCTTTTGCCCATAGCGCTCAGTTGGAAGTTGCAACGTAGCACTCCCTTGGTGTGAGGTTCCCTCTTCGAACCTTGGCTGTTTCACTTTGGGAGTGCCGCGCCTTATTTTTCTTTGTTGAGGCCACGAAAATGTTGAAATGTTTCAACATAACGCTCCTTTGGTTTGAGCGCTGGTGCCTTGTTTTTGAGCTTCCTTGTAGCGCTCAGTTGGGACATTCAACGTAGCACCCTTGCTTGGTTAATGAACGCTTGCTCCTTGGCTTTGTAGCGCTCTCTTTATGTTTGAACGCAGCGCTGATACCAATTGGCTTTAATAATGCCAATGCATTCATTCCTTTTCACTTGGCCTTGGCATTAATTAAATGATTCATGCATGCAAGCCTTATTAATTCCTAATGCCAATTACGTAGATTCATTCTTAATTGGCAATATCAATTTAAATGCATGCATGCTTTCATTTGCCTAATTTAATTAGTAATGCCATTTGCTTATCTTTAGCGTTCATTCCTTGGCATTATTAATTAAATGTTTCATGCATGCATAAGCATTAATAATCATATGCATGCTTTATTAATTCACTTAGCAATGCCGTTGCCACTTCATACATGATTTCATTATTAATTCATGCATGCATAAGGCATTAATGCATGATAGTAAGGCCAAGGCTTCATGGTCATGGGCTATGATGAGCGGATAATTTATACGCTTTTTAGCATTATTTTTAGGTAATTTTTAGTATGTTTTAGCTACTTTTTATTATATTTTTATTAGTTTTTATTCAAAAATCATATTTCTGGACTTTACTATGAATTTGTATATTTTTCTATGATTTCAGGTATTTTCTGGCTGAAATTGAAGGACCTGAGCAAAAATCTGATTCAGAGGATGAAAAAGGACTGCAGATGCTGTTGGATTCTGACCTCCCTGCACTCGAAGTGGATTTTCTGGAGCTACAGAAGCCCAATTGGCGCGCTCTCAATTTTTTTGGAAAGTATACATCCTAGGCTTTCCAGCAATATGTAATAATCTATACTTTGTCTGAGATTTGATGGCCCAAACTGGCGTTCAAAGTCAGCCCAAGGAATTCTAGCGTAAAACGCCCAAACTGGCACCAGAATTGGAGTTAAACGCCCAAACTGGCACCAAAGCTGGCGTTTAACTCCAAGAATAGCCTATGCACGTGAAAGCTTCAATGCTCAGCCCAAACACACACCAAGTGGGTCCCAGAAGTGGATTTCTACGTCATTTACTTATTTTTGTAAACCCTAGGCTACTAGTTCATTATAAATAGGACCTTTTACTATTGTATTTTCATCTTCAGATTATTTTTGAGACTATCTTTGTATCACTTTTGATCTCTTGATCACGTTTAGGGGGCTGGCCATTCGGCCATTCCTGGACCTTCATCACTTATATATTTTCAACGGTGGAGTTTCTACACCCCATAGATTAAGGTGTGAAGCTCTGCTGTTCTTCATGAATTAATGCAAGTACTATTGTTCTTCTATTCAATTCACGCATACTTCTTATTCTAAGATATTCACTCACACTTCAGCCTGATGAATGTGATGATCCGTGACACTCATCATTATTCTCACTTATGAACGTGTGCCTGACAAACACTTCCGTTCTATCTGCAATAGCTTGAGTGTGTATCTCTTAGCCTCCTGGTTCACAACGCATGGTTGCCTCTCCTGATAACAGAGCCTTCCATTCCGTGAGATCAGAGTCTTCGTGGTATAGGCTAGAACCATTGGCAGCATTCCTGAGATCTGAAAAGTCTAAACCTTGTCTGTGGTATTCCGAGTAGGATCTGGGAAGGGATGACTGTGACGAGCTTCAAACCTGCGAATATGGGGTGCAAGTGACAGTGCGCAAAAGGACAATGGTCCTACTCCAATGCTAGCGGGAACCAACAGATGATTAGCCCTGCGGTGACAGCGCATATGGATTTGTTTTCATCCGAGAGGATCATACAGCTTGCCATGGAAGGAGGTAACGCATAGTTGGAAGAAGGCAGTAGGAAAACAGAGGTTCAGAAGCAACAAAGCATCTCCATACACTTATCTGAAATCCCACCAATGAATTATATAAGTATTTCTATCTTATTTTCTGTTTTAATTATATTTTAATTATCAAAACTCATAACCATTTGAATCCGCCTGACTGAGATTTACAAGATGACCATAGCTTACTTCAAGCCGACAATCTCCGTGAGATCGACCCTTACTCACGTAAGGTATTACTTGGACAACCCAGTGCACTTGCTGGTTAGTTACGTGGATTTGTTTTAAAGATGAGATCATGTTCTCCCACACCAAGTTTTTGGCGTTGTAGCCAAGGAACGAACAATCACGATTTCACGTACCAGGCTACGCTTTTAAAAGCATGGCCTAAGGTCCAAAGCGTGCTCAATCTTCAAAGCGTGCCACAAAATTCTTCTTTTCTTCTTTTGAGCTGATTTTGTGCTATTTTGCTTCTTTTTCCACTTATTTCCTACAAAATTTATAAAATCAAAAGATCAAGGAAATATACTATTTAAGCACAAAAGAATACAATATTTAGACACTAATCATCAATTTCTTGTATGAAAAAACATAGAAAAACATGACATGATGACATGTCATCACAACACCAAACTTAAACCTTGCTTGTCCCCAAGCAAGAAAAGAATCATGCAATAAAGATTGACAACCCAAGGTAAGAAGAATAGCAAGTTAATGTTCATGGTAGGCTAGTTTTCTATGCATGCCACAATCACAAAAAAATGTAAATGATTGATGCTTCTATCTAGCTCAATTTATGAAATCTTTTCCTTATATTTCTTCCTTGAAACAAGCTTTTGATTTTCTTATTAGCTTCTCCTTTTGGGTGTTTTACCCCCATGAGTTGATAATAAAGCTACGACTTCTAAATGCTTTGTTTTCAAGTATTACCACTTGATACATAAGCACCACAAGCATTCAATTAGAGGACTTCATTAAGCTCATTTGTTTCTTTTCTTGACTCTCTAATCATTGATGCTCAGAGCCTTGAGCTTTGAGGGAGTGCTTTTGCACTTGAGCCTAGCATTGACTCTAAGTGTTTTGTTTTCAAGATTTTTGCTTGATACATAAATACCACAAATACTTAACAATGGAATTGTCATTGGTACTCAGAGCCTTCAGCTTTCTCATTCTTTCCCTTTTGCTTTTCTTGCCTTAATTTGCAATTGCTTCTTCAAGGTTTTCATGATTTCAAAAGATTTCACAAAATGTCCTAGATGAAAACTTCAATTAAATAAGATCTAATGCAATTGAGCAACAGTTAACCATACTAGCCTTCTAATACTTGTATGCACATGCTAAATTCTTCTTTAATGACCCTGTTTGTTTATGATCATGATACTTTATTGCTTTTGAATTCACAAAACTCAAGTTGGTAGTCATAATGTCACAGCAACATGTTACAAATCAAGATTCAGGCTATGCTTATTCATACCACACATGTATATAGAGAAAATAAAGACACTCATGCAATTTACAGTGCTGGAAGTAATTAGGAGGAGAAAGGAGCATTACCACCTTATGGTCTATCTTTCTTGTTGTTGTCCTTTTCCTCTTATTCTTCCCTTCCCCTTGCCAAACTCAGAATGCTTGCTCATCCTCAAGCAATAATTAGAACAATGGCTATGGGGGCTAAGATGGATCATGAATGTCTTACACAATGGAATGTTAGCAGTACATGTGTTTTAAGCAAGCAAAATTAAAGATAATAATCAAGGCACAAAAGACAGAGACATTGTGATTGCATAGATAAGAGGGTGTGCACAATACATTGCATAAAAGATAAGTGGCACACCAAACTTAGTGTGACACTTTCACTTGGAATTGATACAAGTATCCAGTAAAGATTGGAAGCAAATTTTGTTGCATAGCAATACCAAACTTAGAATGCAATCCTATGTCCATTTTATTTGAACTAAGACTAAATGAAACTGTTGTATGTTAAATACAATCACCAAGCCAAGAATCTGTCATGAATAAGGATTTCTTGGTGATGTATTAACAAAAACAGTTAATAACAGAAAGCATTAAAAACAAGAAAATGACTAAAACAAAGAGAAAACTAACATTGTCTAACTAAAAGAAAGATAACACTACAAGGCATTATGATTATGCAAACAAGTGGTGCTGCTGAATAGATTGCATAGGAAATAAGTGGCACACCAAACTTAGAATCTTAGTGTGATACTTTCATTTTTGATTTGATGCAATCATTCAGAAGGATTGAAAATAAATTGTTGCAGGGCAACACCAAACTTAGAATGTAATCATATGCCAATTTATTGAAATTTAAACAAAGCAAAGAAAGAAAATAAACTAAGTAGAGAGATGACATGTTACCTAAGGTTGGGTTGCCTCCCAACAAGCGCTCTTTTAGTGTCATTAGCTTGACATGTTGTTCTTCACTTTCTTCCTCTTCTTCTAGTTTGTTAAGAGGAATGACCTCAAGGGGGGAGAAGATTCAGCTATTGTCCCCTGTCTTGGTCTCTCCTCAGCAAGCTTCCTTTTGTTATTTGCTGAATTTAACTTGCTTGCTGGATCAGGGGGAGGATTGTGTGCAGTTGACCTTTTCTTGAATGCTATCCTTGATATCTTGGTCACAATCCTCTTCTCGGTGCTCTTGTTAGTTGCCTTCACTTCTTGGATGTTAAGAGTTGGTGGTTGTGTGATTGTTGGAGTGTTTTCTTCATCAAGAGCCTTTTGAATTAGTGGTTCAATGAGCCCTTCATCGATGCACTTCTCTGCTTCAATTGAATGTGAATTTCTTTTATTGTCTTCCTCCATTTTTTCTTTATGACTTTCCATTAAGTCCTTTGGGAGGGAATCTTCATGTTCTATTGTCACTTCAATTAGCTTTTGTGAATGTAAAAATCCTTGGCTCATGTTCCTCGTCCTTCATTGTAATTTCACTTGACATAGGGACCTTTTGTTCTTGTTTTCCACTTCCTCACCCACAAATTGGTCTTCATCCTCACTGTTTGATGGTTCTAAGTTCTTTCTTGTTTGCTCTAAGGGCCCATTCATCTTCTTGAAGAGGATTTCTTTCCAGGATTGTTTGTGTCTTTCCAAGAGTTGTCCTTGTATTTCAATGGCTTGGCATCGGCTTTCTAAGGGTTCTTTGGACCATTGAAGGTAATCCTCAACTACTAGTTCAAGAGATGAAGGTTGAGAGTAATTTTGGTGACATGGATGTGTTGTGGTGAAGTCGTGGGATGAATTTTGTGGTTGGTAGGATGACTTTTGTGGTTGGTGGGATGACTTGTATGGATCTTAGAGGAAACTTTGTGTTGAGGCATAATCAAGTGATGAAGAACTTTCAAATGAGAAACTGGGAAGTGAGGGTAGACAATTTTTCATAGATGAATTAAAGGTCTGCTCAAGTGATGATTGATGAATCCAATTCACACCCCCATTCAAAAAATGGTGAATTAGTTCTTTTGGCAAGCACACCAAAATTATCGTCAAGTAATAACCCACAGTGGAGTGGGATCGTATCCACAGAGATTGGTAAATTTGAGCAGTTTTAATCAATTAATGAATTAGTCAAGTGAAACAGATAGATTGTGATTTGCAGAATTATAAATGGCAGAAATGTAAATGACTAAAATGTAAAGGAAAGCGATAAAGTGCAGAAATGGAAATAATAGAATGTAAAGTACAGAATCATAAATGACTTGAATGTAAATGGGAATGGGGAATTGCAGAATGTAAAAATAAGCTATAAAGAAAGTGGTAAATAAGAATGGGGAAATTCATTGAGATTAGGAGATGTTGTCTCTTTGGATCAACTTCAGCTTATATCCTCTTCAATCATGCAACTCATTGACCTCTTGGCAATCATGATTGATTGATCCCCAATCCCTTGGTGACTCAATCTCTCAGATCTTGATCAATATCCAATTCCTTGGTCTAATTGTTCATGAAGAGAGATATGATTGGTCCCTGATTATACCACACATTATCATAGGTCCAAGTAGAGGGAGGATTATATGTCACCATATCCAAACACCAAAACCCAGATCCTACTCAATTGTGAGAAGGGATTTCAAGCATGGTTTCATGTTTCCTTTTCCAAGGTTCCCATGAAACCCATTTTGCATTCAATCTCTTTCCCAAGATAATTGAACACTAAGCATTAAGAACGAAATTCCTTCTAGCAAATCAAAGAGAAGATGAAGAGAAGAAGCATTTCACTATCATCAATCCATCAAGTACAACAGAGCTCCCTTTCTCAATGAGAGGGAATTTAGCTACTCATAGCCCAAAGAAAAGTACTCAAAAGTAAAGAAGATGATGAAGTATAAAAGTAAATCTAAAACTGCTACCTCTAACTGCTTAACCCCCTTCTTCAGTACTTCTTGGGGGTATTTATACTACTCCTAGCAAAAATAAAAGAATTACAAAAGTGAAAAAGGAAAATTATATTTTGGAGGAAAAAGAAACTCAATAAGCATGACTTCCCAGCTGGCGTGTGATTGGCGCTTCAGTGGCGTGTCATGTGCTCCCTCAATTCTGGCTTGGCGTGCCACACCCAGTCCCTCAAGTGACACGCTCGTCTTTATAACAACCTTGGCATGCTACGCCTTCGAGCTCAAGTGGCACGCCTTAGCCTTTTTCCACTTCTATTTGCCTCTGGAAACTTGTACTAGCGTGGGACGCCCAGGGTATGGCGTGCCACGCCCTTGTTGCATGTTTGACCAAGCTCTCTGGGAAGTTGAACTAGCGTGGCACGCCCAGGGTCTGGCGTGCCACGCCCCTTTGTGATCAAGTGATTCCTCTGTTTGGCGTGCCACGCCACGAACTCAAGTGGCACGCCCCAATGGTTCTTTGCTCTCTGAATGACACTGGCGAGCCATGCCTGGGGTTCAAGTGGCACACCCAAGTAAGGAATAGTGGATGGCATGCCACGCCTTTGACACCAAGTGGCACGCCCCATGTATTTGGCCTCCTTCACCCTCTCTGGAAACTTATACCAGCGTGCCACGCCTAGAGGCTGGCATGCCACACCCATAATCTTGCCTTGGTTTCAGTAGCTGGCGTGCCACGCCCAGTACTCAAGTGACACGCCATAGTGAGATTCTTGGGTTGGCGTGCCACGCCTTCGACATCAAGTGGCACGCCCAGTCCTTGCTTTGGCCTTTTTGTGCATTGGCGTGCCACGCCTGGTCGCTCAAGTGGCACGCCTAAGTGAGATTTATAGTCTGCCGTGCCACGCCTTCGACACCAAGTGGCACGCCCAGTCTTCAATTGCCTTCAGCCCTTTCTCTGGATTTTTGTACTAGCGTGCCACGCCATGCTGTTCAAGGGGCACGCCCATACATTTGTGGACTCTTCAAGCTTGGCGTGCCACGCCTGGATCCTCAAGTGGCATGCCTAAGTGACTTTTTCGGAGTTGGCGTGCCACGCCTTCGATACCAAGTGGCACGCCATAGTGAAGGTTCCCCCTGGAGTGATGAGTTGGCCTGCCACGCCCCTTGGCTCAAGTGGCACGCCCATAGTGGCTAATGGGTTAGGCGTGCCACGCCCAACCTGGCGTGCCACACCCCTTTTGTGTTCTTCATTGTTGCTCTCTGGAACTTTGTACTAGCGTGCCACACCCAGTTCCTGGCGTGCCATGCCCAGCTCCTGGCGTGCCACGCCAGTGCATTTTTGTGGCGTTTGTTCCAAGTGGCACGCCAGTCTCACACGCCCAGCTTCTTTGTTGCTTTTTTCCCATTTTTTATGTCTTTTTCACCTGAAATTCAGCACAGCTCATCTCAAAGTAGTGTACCATAATATCCATCAAATAATGCATGAATTGTACTGATCAAATGAGATTTATGTTCTTTTATGGTCCTCTTTATGCAAGAAAGAAGGGTAAATGATGCAAGTCATCAATGATGCACTATCAAATGCTCTCTGGCTTTGCTCCTTCCATCCACAATGTGAGTCATTAACGAATTCATCACAGTATGGATCATCTTTTTGCCTTGGTAGACAATTTTGCATGACTTTATTGAGAGTATACTCCAGGAAAGATGTCTCTTGATGAACAAAGTATGGATCATCAAGATTCCTTTGATTTTGACTTTCCCAGCCACAATATGAGTGGCTGTTATAGCAATACGAGTCATCTTGTGGTTCTGGGAGGTGTTCATACTCTTTCAATTCTTGGTGATACTCCCAACCACCATTAGAATAATGACTTGAATCATTTTGTGGTGGTGGGAAGTATCCCATATGATTCTCTTGCTCATCTTGTGGTTCTGAAACATATCTCCATGGATTGGAGTGCTCAGGATCTGTAATTTATTGGTGATATTCCCAACCATCATTAAAAATTGGTGATGGTGGGTAATATCCCATAAAATTTGTTTGATCATAAGATGAGTTGAATTCCATTTGAATTTTGTAAAACACAACACCAACGAAAAGTGAAATTCATATCTCAGAGAATAATTTCTTAGTGAGGTAATAACTCAAACACCTTGCTATCAACTTAAAACAGAGAACAAAAACAAAGAAAATGCTTAATCTAGACTTCTCACCCACTTAATCATTGTTGATCTAAATCAATCCCCGACAACGGCGCCAAAAACTTGATGGGTGGAAATCAGATTCCACACCAAAACTCACCGACAAGTGTACCGGGTCGCATCAAGTAGTAAAACTCACTTAGAGTGAGGTCGATCCCACAGGGATTGATGGATCAAGCAATTTTAGTGAGTGATTAGTTTAGTCAAGCTAACATTGGTAAATTGAATGAAAGTGAAGCAACAGAGAGTAAATTGCTGAGAATTGTAAATGACAAAATGTAAATAGGCAGGAAACTTAAAGAGCAAGGAATGTAAAATTGCAGTAAATGTAAATCAGTAGGATGTAGATTGGACAGAAGCTTAAAGAGCAAGAAAGTAAATTGTAGCAAAATGTAAAGGGGGCTGTGTGCTAGAAATTTAATGAAGCAGTAGAACAAAGCTTAGAACAATTGCAGAGAAATTAAATTGCAGGAATAGTAAATTCAAAGTAAATGGAACAGAAGATTTAAATTCAGGCTCAATGTAAACTAAAGTGTATAATTGCAGAAAAGTAAAAATAGCAGAAGAGAAAATCAGCAAGAAGACTTAGATCAATTTTGAAATCTCAAAGAGAAACTAACAATTTCAATGAAATAGTAAAAACAAAAAGAAAGCCAAGAGCTCAATTGCTCTCTCGATCAAAACAGAAAGGAAATTACCGAGGAAGGAAAATGAAATAGAAAGGAAAAGAAAACCCAGATCCGATTTTCAATTCTCAAGTTCACAAAGGAAAATTTAAACAAAGACCTCTCTATTCTAATCCTACTCCTATTGCTCTCTAGCAGAGCCAGCCTCTTTTCTAAAATGGAACAGATGCCTTTTTATAGGCTTTTACAAAATTAAAATGAAATTGAAATTAAAAACAAAGTACAATTAAATAAAATTCCTATTCTAACTATCTCTTGTGCTTTTAAGTGATGATAATGGGCTTTACTTGCTTTGGATTTGAAGAGGAGTGGATCTGGATGGCTTGGTTCAAGTGGCATGGGTCAGGGTTGCTTGGTTCAATTTTGGTTGGAGGCATGCTCCAGTGGAGCGCTCAGTGAGGATTATCAACGTAGCGCTACATACTCCTTGTGTGCCTCCCTTCGAGCCTTGGTTGATCCTCCTTGTGCCAATTTTCTTTTGCCCATAGCGCTCAGTTGGAAGTTGCAACGTAGCGCTCCCTTGGTGTGAGGTTCCCTCTTCGAACCTTGGCTATTTCACTTTGGGAGTGCCGCGCCTTATTTTTCTTTGTTGAGGTCACGAAAATGTTGAAATGTTTCAACATAACGCTCCTTTGGTTTGAGCGCTGGTGCCTTGTTTTTGAGCTTCCTTGTAGCGCTCAGTTGGGACATTCAACGTAGCGCCCTTGCTTGGTTAATGAACGCTTGCTCCTTGGCTTTGTAGCGCTCTCTTTATGTTTGAACGCAGCGCTGATGCCAATTGGCTTTAATAATGCCAATGCATTCATTCCTTTTCACTTGGCCTTGGCATTAATTAAATGATTCATGCATGCAAGCCTTATTAATTCCTAATGCCAATTACGTAGATTCATTCTTAATTGGCATTATCAATTTAAATGCATGCATGCTTTCATTTGCCTAATTTAATTAGTAATGCCATTTACTTATCTTTAGCGTTCATTCCTTGGCATTATTAATTAAATGTTTCATCCATGCATAAGCATTAATAATCATATAGATGCTTTATTAATTCACTTAGCAATACCGTTACCACTTCATACATGCTTTCATTATTAATTCATGCATGCATAAGGCATTAATGCATGATAGTAAGGCCAAGGCTTCATGGTCATGGGCTACACTTTTAAAAGCGTGGCCTAAGGTCCAAAGCGTGTTCAATCTTCAAAGCGTGCCACAAAATTCTTCTTTTCTCCTTTTGAGCTGATTTTGTGCTATTTTGCTTCTTTTTCTACTTATTTCCTACAAAATTTATAAAATCAAAAGATCAAGAAAATATACCATTTAAGCACAAAAGAATGTAATATTTAGACACTAATCATCAATTTCTTGTATAAAAAAGCATAGAAAAACATGACATGATGACATGTCATCAAGCTACCATATAATTGAGACCCTCATTATTTGGCATTAACCTACTCATACTTTATTTGTTTTCTTATCTTTATTTCTGGGTTACTTTTCTTCTTTTTTCTCTTCTTTCAGGATGGCCACCGAGAAGGGAAAGGAGAAGCTTCTCAATGGGGCGACATACAAGTTCATCTGCACATTTTTTGGAGAAAAATATCAGTTGTAGCAGCCCGTCCACTTGCACATCTCAGCATGCACCGAGGACGGTGTAATCTTTAAGTGTGGGGAGGTCGATACCGACTTCCATGGGTTAGTTATTTTCTTCTCAACACTAATGTTTTATTTTCTTTGTTAGTTCATTGTTGCATTTGCATGTTTGATTGCATGTTTGCTTGATTTTGTGCATATTTTACCATTACTTGGTTGAAGTGATGAATTCTTTTTCAAGAAACTTTTTATAGCATTTCACTAATTCAAATTAAAATTTATATTAAACTTGTTTGAAGATTGTAATTTGGAACATGGTTTATTGCTAAGAACACACAACCTGTGAGATTTTGAACTTAATTATATGGTTACATTATTTAACCATGATTTTTATTATTGTGTGTTTTCTTCTCTATGATTGCAATCTATAGTTTGTTCCATTTTATATGTCCATTGTTTAGTGTATTAGCATGCATACATATGATTGAGGCCATCATTTGTTATTAACTCACTTATCCCAAATAGCCTACCATTCCATTTACCTTTGTTTGCCACTTTGAGCCTTTTTAACCCCCATTTGTTCTGTATTTTACCACATCACTAGTCTTAAGCAAAAAAATAATTAATTACCCCATTTGAATCTTTGGTTAGCTTAAGATAGAGATTGTGTGTCAACTAAGTGTGGGGAATTATGGGAGCTTAGGTTGATGAGAGTGTGTTGTGTTTTTACTGACAAATATTGGGAATTTGGGTGCTTACTCATGTGAAATCAGAAAAACCATATGCATTGATATATTATGTTCTCATTCATGTTCAAAATAAAAAAAGAGAGTTAAAAAAAGGGAAAGAAAAAGAAATAAATGAATAGGGGATAAAATCACCCCAATGCTAAGTTCAATAAAAGATCAATGCATATGTGATGGAATTAAAAATTGATACATGAGTATGTGATGCAAAAGTGGGATTTTGGGTAGCTAGGCATGATTTTAGAATTATATAGAGTGTGTGTTAGGTGAGAACTTAGGTTAGTCAAAGATTCATATTATAGCTCACTTGGCCATACATATATCTTCACCCTTACCTTAGCCCCATTACAACCTTGAAAAGACCTCATGATGTTTGTATTTGTACACTAAATATTTGTTGATTGGTTAGATGAAGAACAAAGTTTTAGAAAGCATAACTAGAGAAGAGTAGAGTGGATTAACCCTAGACACTTGAGCGATTAGAGTACATATACACTTCAAGTGAGGGTTCAATGCTTGATTCTGTGTTTCCGGCTTTCATGAGCTATCTTCTTACAAGTTTACTTGTCTTTTATTGTGATTTGAATTAGTAGAATCTGATTTATGTTTGTCTTGGAGAACTTGTTTACTTTTGACCAAGTAGGTAAAAGCATTTTGGATTTAGTTGTATTCATATAGATAGGTTGCATTTCATACTTTCTACCATTCCTCTTCACTCTTTTGGTTCTCTTGAGCTTAGCATGAGGACATGCTAATGTTTAAGTGTGGGGAGATTGATAAACTCCATTTTTAGATTTTATATTGGGCTTAATTGAGTGGATTTTATCCACTATTCTCACACTTATTCATAGAATTCGTATGTTTTACATTTTCCTTCCTAATTTTGTGCTGTGATTGAAAACATGCTTCTTTGGCCTTAAATTTGCTAATTTTAATCCCCTCTTATTACCATTCGATGCTGTGATATATTTGTTAAGTGTTTTCAGGGTCTATAGGACAGGAATGGCTTAGAGGATGGAAAGGAAGCATGCAAAAGTGGAAGGAATACAAGAAATTGAAGGAATTGCTAAGCTGTCAAGCCTGACCTCTTCGTACTAAATCGATCATAACTTGAGCTACAGAGGTCCGAATGAGGCGGTTCCAGTTGCGTTGGAAAGCTAACATCCGGGCTTCAAAATGATATGTAATTTGTCATGGTTGCCATGCTGTTAGGTGACGCACACGTGTGGATCACTCGTATGCGTGACCTTGCAAAAGTTCAGAGACGCGTACGCGTGGGCGACGCATACGCGTGACAGAGCCACGTGCTGTACGTATCAGAATTCACTAG
This sequence comes from Arachis hypogaea, assembly GCF_003086295.3. Lineage (NCBI taxonomy): Eukaryota > Viridiplantae > Streptophyta > Magnoliopsida > Fabales > Fabaceae > Arachis > Arachis hypogaea. The sequence goes on from NC_092055.1 coordinate 101,447,393, forward strand.
GGGCGATTTATAGGCTATTTTTGGCCTAGTTCCAAGCCCGAAAACATAGATTAGAGGCTACAGAGTGGAGAAATCAGGCATACAACTTTCATTCACGTAATTTTAGGTTTTAGATGTAGTTTTCTAGAGAAAGAGGCTCTCTCCTCTCTCTAGGTTTTAGGATTTTTAGGTTTAGTTCTTCTCAAATTCTGAATTCTATCTTATTTCAATTTAGTTTCTTTTCTACTTTTATTTGTTCTAGTACTTTAGTTTATCTATTTCTCTTGTTGATCTCTTTATGTTGCTATTTTAGTTTATGAATTCTCATGTTAGATTTGATTTTCCTTTTAATGCAATTTGAGGTATTTCATGTTTATTATTTCTTTCTTCATTTATTAGTGTTGATTCTTTGCTTTGGTTATTTAGATTTTATTATTCCTTGTTAATTTTCTATGCTTTTATTTTGTGCCTTCCAAGTGTTTGATAAAATGCTTGGTTGGATTTTAAATTAGCTTTTTATGTTCTTAGCTTAGATTGAGTAATTAGAGACTCTTGAATTGTCAAAGTCTCTTGTTGGTTGGTGATTGAAAGTTGCTAGTTGACTTGAATTCCACTAACTCTAGTCTTTCCTTAGGAGTTGACTAGGACTTGAGGGTTCATGTTGATTTTCTCACTTGACTTACCTTCAATTGTTAGAGGTTAACTAAGTGATAGCAGAAGGCAATTACCATCACAAGTGACTATGATAATGGGGATAGGAATTCTAATTATCAATCCTTGCTAATACTTTTCTTAATTATTATTTTATTTTCGTGTCATTTAAATTCCTTGTTCAACATTTAAAAACCCAAAAAGATACTTCTTCATAACCAATTATAAGTACACTTTCCTGCAATTTCTTGAGAGACGACCCGAGGTTTAAATACTTCGGTTGATTTTTATTGGGTTTGCTTAAGTGACAAACAAATTAAATTTAATTGAGGTTTAATTGTCGATTTAGATCTATACTTGCAATGCGACTACTTTTGTGAAATTCTTTATCGACGATTTTTCCTCCATCAGAGGACCTTGTTTCATTAATGAAACTGTGGGTGGTCTTACTGAGGCTAGAGACCAGAATGGCTAAGTCAGAAAGGCTCTGCTTAGAGGTCTCCAGGTTCCCTTGAGAAGATGGGAATGGTGGTCTATTGTTGAACCTATTCTGGTTCCTTCCACCTTGATTGTTATTGAAATCTTGCTGAGGTTTTTGTTAATCCTTCCATGAGAGGTTAGGATGGTTCCTCCATAAAGGATTGTAGGTGTTGCCATAGGATTCTCCCATGTAATTCACCTCCTCCATGGTGGGTTGATCAGGATCATAAGCTTCTTCTTCAAGAGAAGCTTCCTGAGTACTACTAGCTGCAGTTTGCATCCCAGTCAGATGTTGGGATCATATTGACCTGTTGGGTCAAGATCTTATTCTGAGCTAGGATGGTATTCAGAGTCTCAACTTCATGAACTTCTTTCTTCTGAGGAATTCCATGGTTTACAGAGTTTCTCTCAGAAGTGTACATAAACTAGTTGTTAGCAACCATTTCAATGAGTTATCTTGCTTCTGTAGGTATTTTCTTCAAATGGAGGGATCCACCTGCAGAGCTATCCAAGGAAATCTTGGATATTTCAGACAAGCCATCATGGAACACGCCTATGATGGACCATTCTGAGAGCATGTCAGGAGGACATCTCCTGATCAGTTGCTTGTATCTTTTCCAAGCTTCATAGAGGGATTCACCTTCTCTTTGTCTGAAGGTTTAAACTTCCACTCTAATCTTGCTCATCCTTTAAGGAGAAAAGAATTTAGCAAGAAAAACATTAACCAGCTTTTTCCAAGAGTCAAGACTCTCTCTTGGTTGGGCATCCAACCATAACTTAGCTCTGTCTCTTGCTGCAAAGGGAAAGAGCATAAGCTTGTAGACTTCAGGATTAACTCCATTAGTGTTTACAGTATCACAGATCTATAAGAATTCAGCTAAAAACTGATGTGGATCTTTCATTGGAAGTTCATAGAATTTGTAGTTCTGCTACAGAAGAGAGACTAACTGAGGCTTAAGCTCAAAATTATTAGCTCCAATGGCAAGTACAGAGATGCTTCTACCATAAAAATCAGAGGTAGGCATGGTGAAGTCACCAAGAACCTTTCTAGGCTCCTCTTGAGGTTTGGCCATGTCCTCTATTTCTTGTTCAAAACTTTCTGAAAGGTCTATTCCGAAGTGTTATACTCTAGCTTGATGTAGGCGCCTCCTTAGAGTCTTCTCAAGTTCAGGATCAGAAGTCAAGATGGGTTCTTTATCCCTGTTCCTGTTCATAAACAAGAAGAAAAGAAAAGAAAGAAAAAGAAGAAAACTTTCTGTACCAATAGGCAAGAAGCTCCTCCTTAGAGTGAGATGTGAAGAAAGAAGAAGAAGACAGAAAAGAAATAAAAGAAATAGAAGAAGAATACTTTGAAAATAGGGGATAGAAGTAATTAAGAGATAGAAGATGAGAAGGAAGAATACAGAGGGGGATAGAGTTCGAATGATATAGATGTGACAAGAAGAGCAGTATAAATAGAAAAAATAAATAAGAATTAAAATATTTTTATTTTTATTTTATTTATTTAATTAATTAATTTTTAAAAATTATGTTCATTAATTTAAAAATATTTTAAAATTAGTTAGTGAATTTTTGAAAATAGAAGAGAGAAAAGAGAGAGAAATTTTCGAAAATTAAGAAGAGATGAGAGTTAGTTAGGTAGTTTTGAAATAGAAGAGAGAGAAGAAGGAAAGGTAGTTTTCGAAAATTAAGAAGAGATGAGAGTTGGTTAGGTAGTTTTGAAAAAGAAAAGAGAGAAGAAGAAAATGTAGTTTTCGAAAATTAAGAAGAGGTGAGTTAGTTAGGAAGTTTTGAAATAGAAGAGAGAGAAGATAAGATATTAATTAAGAAAAGATTTGAATTTTAAAAATAAGATAGAAGATAAGAAAATAAAAGATTTGAATTTAAAATTTGAAATTAGAAAAAGATAAGATAAGAAATTAAAAAAATTTGAAAAAGATAAGATTAGAAATTTGATTTTGAAAAAGATTTGATTTTTAAAATTGAAATTTGAATTCTTAAATTTTAAAATTTGAAAAAGATAAGATAAGATTTTTAAATTTTGAAAAAGATAAGAAAAAGATAAAATTTTTATGAAAGATGAGATTTTTAATTTTGAAAAGATTTTATTTTTGAAAACTTGATAACTAAGATAAGATAAGATAAAATTTTGAAATTAAAATCTGAATTTTTAATGAGATTTTCAAAAATTATGGTTAGAATTAAGTTAGAAAAGATATTTTTTTGATTTTTTTGAATTTAATGATGAAAAAGAAAAATACACAAAAGACACAAGACTTAACATTTTTAGATCTAGCACCCTTGATTTTCGAAAATTTTGGAGGGAAACACAAAGGGATACCAAACTTAAAAATTTTAAGATCAAAACATAACTAAGACTCAAGAACACTTTGAAGACTAACAAGAACACAAAGAATAAAATTCAAAGACTCAAAGAACACAAAAACAGAAAAAGAACACCAAACTTAAAATTTTTAGAAAACCAAACATAAATTTTTGAAAATTGAAAGAAAAATAACAAGAAGACACCAAACTTAAAAATTGAAATAAGATTTAACCAAAGAAAAATATTTTTGAAAATTTTTAAAAAGAAAGACTCAAAGAACACGAAATTTTACCAAGAACATAAGCACAAGGCTCTAACCAATTGAACAAAGAAAATAAAAATATTTTTGAAAAAACTTTATTTAAAATTTTCGAAAAAATAGAGAAGAAAAAATAAAAATAAAATAATCAACAAGAACACAAGACTCAAACCAAAAACAAAAATTGAACAAAGAGAAGAAAAATATTTTTGAAAAAGTTTTAAATTTTTTTCGAAAAAATAAGAAGAAGAAAACAAAATTTAAAAGACTCAAACAAAATAAAAATTACCTGACCTATGGAGCAAGACAATCCGTCAATTTGTCCAAATTCAACAATCCCTGATAACGGCGCCAAAAACTTGGTAGCGAGAATCCCACACTTTTGTACTGTTGTACCAGCAAGTGCACTGAGTCGTCCAAGTAATACCTGGGCGAGTCAGGGTTGATCTCACGAGGATTGTGGTTTGAAACAAGCTATGGTTATCTTGCAGTCTTAGTCAGGCAGATCAGAAGCTTTATATGTTTTCATTCATAAAGAGAAACTATTTAATGGAGGAATAAAGAAAAAGAGATAGAAAAATACTGATAGGAATAGGGTTAAGGATTGAGTTGCTTTGTCTTTCTGAATTAACTCCAGTACTACTATCTTCTTTGCTTGTGAATGATCTTCTTCTATGGCAGGCTGTATGTGATCAACGCCATGGGCTGGGGTCATTGATATCCTCTGCTACAGATTAAACGCCATTGGCCATGGTCATCCAATCTGACGAAGGGTAAAGCGCATAGCAATCCATTCTCTTGGCGATCCTACTCAAAATGCCACAAACAAGGTCGAATCTTCCGAATCAGAGGATGCTACTTCTTAGGATTCTAGCCTATACCACGGAGACCCTAATCTCCCTGGAAATCGGCTGAACTGGTGTCTCGAGAAGTCCCCAACGAAGTCGTGGATTAGCCGTCTGAGAGATGCATAAACATAGCTATTGGCTCGTGCTTTCCAGTCACATATTCACACGAACCCAAGTAGACGCGGGTGTTTATCAGGAACGTTTGTCTTAATGTGATGAACAGAGCTAATTAGTTAGATCATCCTATTCACCACGATGAAGATCGAATTATACATCTTAGAGATAGATCAAACGCGGATCGAAGAAGAAACAATAGTACTTTTATTAATTCATAGGACTCAACAAGGCTCCTCCCATCAACCTAGGAGGTTTAGAAACTCATACTGATGGTAAAACGTGTATAATGATGAATGGTGTCTAAGAAGGTGATCAAAGGTCGAATTACATAAACATAATCCCTTAAATACTAAACAAATGACTAGTAAGGGTAAAATAGTCTATCTAGTGCTAAAATTCACTTCTGGGGCCCATTTGGTGAGTGTTTGGGCTAAGCTTGATGAGATCCACGTGCTATGAGGTCTCTTGGGCATGGAACGCCAGCTAGGGGGTCCTCTTTGGGTGTTTGTACATTAGTCTCTGCTCTTTGGGTGCTGGATGCTTGGAAGAGGACAGGTAGCTGGTGTTGGACGCCAGTTTTGGGCCTTCTAATCTGAAGCAAAGTATAGACTATTATATATTGTTGGAAAGCTCTAGAAGTCAGCTTTCGATAGCCATTGAGAGCGCTCCGTTTAGACTTTTGTAACTCCAGAAAAGCTCTTCCGAGTGTAGGCAGGTCAGATCCGGACAGCATCTGCAGTGCTTTCTCTGTCTCTAAATTAGACTCTTGTTCCAGCTCCTCAATTTCAGCCAGAAAATACCTGAAATTGTACAAAAATACAAAAACTTATAGTAGAATCCAAAAATGTGAATTTAACACTAAAACCTATAAAAACTTAATAAAAACTAAAAAAAACTACTAAAAACTATATGAAAGTGATGCCAAAAAGCGTATAAAATACCCGCTCATCAGTTCACTAATTCAACAATTCAAAAGGGTTTAATATACATGTACAACAAGTAATTCGATTAACAATTAGGCATATGATTCAATTAGGCATAACTCAAGTAATCAAAGCAAGCAAGCATGTAAAAGATGTCTATGATGAATGCCTATCCTATTTTGCCTCGTGATATCACTTGTCGGTCTAAAGTTGCCAACCCGACACATCCTTTCGGATGTCGGCCTTCTGCCAAATTCCTGGGATAAACACTTAATGGTACCTAGGAATAGTGCCTAGCTCACTGTGTGCACTCAGCTCGCTGTGTTCCTAGCTTGCTGTGTGCCTAGCTCGTTGTGCGCACTCTTGGAAATAGTGCCTGGCTCACTTTAATGCGTAATCTTGGGATATAGTTCCTGACTCACTCTCTCTATCTTGGGATATAGTGCCCGGCTCACTTTTATGGCAAGGAAGGTTATGCGAGCAGAATCCTACCTCTGCCCTTACATCTGAATGCAGGCAGGATACCCCCCCACAGCCCCTACGCCAGCGTCACTACCTCGACAAGCGGGATTAAACCACCATCCTTGCCAGGCACATAGTGTTTTACCAATTAACGCATATTATAACATCATCATTTAGTTATCACTGCTCATACTCAATAAGTTCATCAACCTAAGACTTTCACCAGTCATCATCATCTTTCTCATCTCAATTCATTCTTAAATCTCGAGATCACTATTAAATTCTCATCTTATCTTAATCATTCACGATCCTTGAGTTCTTTTATGTTCACAAACAACGCATGCAAGAGATTGCTCAATTTTCTTCATTTCTTAGTTCCTCATCAATCAAATACCCCACAAATCAACTTACACTAATCTCTTCCACAAGACTTCCAGAACCTAATCACCGGCTCTAAACTCATCATCTAAAATACTTATTTTCGTCCACCCAATATGCTCTCACTTGTCCCAAAGACTAACCATTAGCTAAGGGATCTCAACTAATAATTAAAGTAATTTAGAAAGGCAGAAGAGTACTTAAAAACTCAAAAATCAAATTTTCAGCAAAACAGAAGTAATGCGTACGCATGCACAGTCCCGCGTATGCATAGGTGTCAAATTGCCAATGTCACGTATGCGTGCATCATCTGCGTATGTGGGAGTTCGAAACAGAAAAAAGGTTGCCACATACACATGCCCTATTCCGCGTACGCATGCCACCCAATTTTTCAGAAAAAGCTTTTTTGCTGCAGAATTTCGTTTTTAACACCAAACTTCAAACGTGCATAAATTTTTTGTTTTAAATCATTTTTTATCCGTTCTTCGAATGGCATAAACCTCTCTGATGAGCGGATATTTTATACGCTTTTTGGCATCATTTTCATATTGTTTTAATTATGTTTTGTTTAAGTTTTATTATGTTTTCATAGGTTTTAATGCAAAATTCACATTTTTGGATCCTAGTTTGAGTTTTTGTGTTTTATGGTGATTTTAGGTAAATTCTGGCTGAAATTAAGGAGCTTTGGCAAAGTCTGATTTAGAGGCAAGGAAAGCATAGCAGATGCTGTCAGGATCTGACCTCTATGCACTCAAACGAGTATTTCTGGATCTAGAGAAGTCCAAATGATGTGCTCTCAACGGCGTTGGAAATCTAACTTTCAGAGCTTTCCAGAAATATATAATAGTCTATACTTTTCTTTGAAGGAACCTGCCCATACTGGGCGTTGAACGCCAAGGGGCTACCCCCTGGCTGGCGTTCAACGCTCCAAAGGAGACCCAAAGCTGGCATTGAACACCAATCACCCCCTTTTGGGCGTTCAACACCCACCAAGACACAAGGCAGTGCCAATCACCCCCTAATGGGTGTTCAACGCCCATTCCTCAAAGTTGGACGCCAAGCTCAGCCCAAGTACTCAACCAAAGTGGGCCTAAGGATGGATTTTTGCACCTCTAGTCTAGTCTGTCATACTTTTTGTACTTCTTAGTCAGTAGATTAGTATTTAAAGGAGAAGATCACCGATGTTTAGGATCTTCTGCCTCATCTTTACCTTTTCACTTTTTACTTTCTATAGAGCATGAGCAACTAAACCTCCTAAGTTAGGGTTAGGAGCTCTGTTGATTCTCATGGATTAATAATATTACTGTTCTATTTCAATACACATTTGATTCCATTCTCTTGTGCATTTTCGTTCTTGATATCATGAATTGAGGATGACCCGTTACAATCATCCTTGTTCTACATGGGTTCCGTGTAAGTCCTGCCCGGATAGCATTAAACCACAAGCTAGAGAATGCACTGCAAATTCTAAGAGCGTGCCTGGGTGACTTTGGATATGTGACCTATAATCCCGTTGGCCATGGGTTACTGAGGTTTCTGTGGTGTCAAGGTTAGAGTATGAGAATTAGCGTTCCCTGATCCGGAAGATCCGACCTTTTCTGTGGCATTTTGAGTAGGATCGCGAAGGGGAGTGGATTGCTTAGGTCTTCACCTTCGACTATAGCAGGAAGCCATGAATTAACTTGATAAGGATGCTACATGAGTTGCTCGGATATGGTGGACTTCTATGGTTTAGAAGAGACTAACTTGATGAGGATGCTACATGAGTTAGTCAATACGACTGCCATTGAATGAGTCATTCATTGTTGAAGTAGACAGTAAGAAAAGTTAATCCGGAAAGAATACGCATCTCCGAAGCCTTAACTAATTATCCATCATTGCTTTCACATGAAATTGGTATTTCGTTCTTTACTTTTCATTTATGCTTCTTAACAAACAACCATCTTTTCTAATCGCCTGACTAAGATTTACAAGGTAGCCATTGCTTGCTCAATCCGACAATCTCTGTGGGATTCGACCCTCACTCACCTGAGGTATTACTTAGACGACCCGGTGCACTTGTCGGTTCAGTTGTGCGGAGTTCAATTTCGCGCACCACTCTCGGACCCCAACTTTCATTCAAAATAAGTTTCGTCAAAAATGAGGATCTGAAGGCCAAATTATGACCCGTCAAAGTTGGTTAAAATCCAGATTTTACAAAACATTCAAAGTTCTCTATTCTTTCAAAACTCAAACTAATTTACTCACAACTTAACAATACTAAAACAACTCAAAATGCTTGCCATCATCCCTCAACTATTTCTCAATCATTCAACAATCTAAACCATTCAATTCTCATCTCATTTAACTTATTCAACAACTCTGAATTCAACCTAAATCACATCAATGATCCTCAATTTCCATTAACCACATCAACATCAATATTACCATTCAAAATTTCTATCCATTCAACCTTTTATACTTATAATTCATCAAGACTTATAATCATCATCACATTATCATCACCCTCAATATTCATCATCAATCATAATCAACATTCTTAATCATAATCAACATCAATACTCTAACACATGCAACTCATTATACCACACATATCCAATACTCCATATCATCATCATCATCATCATCATCATCATCATATACTCATCATCAAACATAACAATTTACATACAATTAATCATGCACCCAATCATTTAATCCTATCTTAAAGGCCACTAGCCTATGTTGCCCACAACATTACATATTAGCTAAAGAAAACTAAAACCATACCTTGGCCGATTCCCACACAAGATCAAAACACCAAAAATCATCTTTCCACAAGCTTTCCAAGCCTCCAACAAGAAACTCAAGCACAACCATCACTTTAACTCAACACCGAGTACTTCAAAACACCAATTGCAAGCTCTAAATAACATATATTTCAATCTAATACATACAATATACCCAAATTAACACTAGGACTCACATATATGATAAACCATAAGGATATAGAGGTTTCTTACCTTATCCAACAGTGATTTAGGCAAAATCCAACAATAGCCCAAAGCTAGATCACTCCTAAACAACCAAAATCACAAAATCTACTCAATAACAAAATCCAAAATTTTGAAACTGTTAGGGCAGAGAACTAGAGTATGAATTTCAATAATCTTACCACTTTGTTTAGCTAGAAATGATGGACTCGATGAGAGTTTCACGTGGCCGCAAACAGCACACAAATCGGAGCTCTATAGCTCAAGATATGACCAAATGAAGAGAATGGTAAATAGTGCCAAAACCCTCTTCTCTTATCTTCTCTACTATTGTCCCTCTCTCACTTTCAGCAATGAAAATGAGCTAAGTTGGCTCATTAAAGTATTTATATATGTTGGGCTTGGGCCCAACTCGAGTCCGGTCAACCCGTTAGCGTTTTTGGTTCGTTTGTCCCAACTTTGGGCCAAAACCTTTAAAATTAGCGTCTGGTTTCCAATTTCAAATATTTTTTCCAAGTTTTCCTACAGTTTAATTTCTCACTTGTAGTACCGAATAGACTTAAACCGGTACTGTCGGCTAAATTACCGAAACATATTTTTACGCAATTTTTCCACTTGGAAAAATTCACTAAATCCAAATTTCACCTTTAAATTTTCTAATTAATATTTCTAAATTTTCGAACTTATTTCGGACAATTAAATTATTTTATCTTATCTAAATGGTTAATTAAATTATGGTTCTTACACATGATAGTGTGCGTACGCATGCATATCAGAGTTTGGTTCTCTGCAGAATTCAGTTTTTTTATCCCAAGACTCAAATCCTCACCAAACAAAATCCCATCCCAGCTTCCAAGACTCAAATCAATCATCCAACATCTACCAATTTGATTATAAATCATACTATTTAATCTAATTCCACACAATTCACTATAATCAACATAGGGTTACTAATTTTTAAATAATTCACAAAGGTTTAACATATTCTTACCTCATCCACAGATTAATTTGACAAAACCCAACAATTTTCTCAAGTTAGTTCAATCCTAATACATCAAAACATCAAAATCTTCAATACCCATGAACTATAATTTCAAAATTGAAGAGAGAATAGGCTAGGTGAAAAAATAGCTAATTTTTTACCACAATTTTTGGATGGTTTCGAAGAGCTCGACGCAGTGATCGTGTGGCCATAAATGGTGCGACGATTGGAGCTCTGGATTGAGAGATATGGTAGTTTGAAGATTGAGAAGGGATTAAGGTTCTTGTTTGCACCCTTCTCCCCAATTTCAGCGTCTTTTTTGTGTTTTAGGGGAGGAGATGGCTGAACTTTGCTTTTTATATGTTGGATCTTGGGTCTGTTTAGGCTCGGTCCAACTGATTCGGTCTGTTGGTCTATTTTGGGTAAAAATTTTTAAAATTAGTGTCAAAATTCATATTTTTAATATTTTTACCTCTCTAGATTATAAAGATTTAATTTTTTAATTTTATTTAAATAATAATTAATTTATTGGCTAATTATTTATTTATTTCGCAGGGTTTACACAAGCGGAGGGTCATCCTGTACAAAGTTCGAGCCGCCAACATCACCACCACTACTACCAATATCACGAACCTCCGCAAAAAGCTCAATCAGTTGTTCAACCATAATTCTGCTGTGCACGTCAAACATTAGGTGCACATGCTCATTGCCATCAAGTCAGAATAGACGAAACCGAAATACACCATTCTCCATCAGTGCTAGTATCCTATACCCAACTCTACCAACCTCTTTTCTCTCTCCACCGTCGACGTGCGTCAATATCATACTCTTTAACTTGAACAACGAATTTTCTATTCGAGTTCGGAACAGTTCAAGACTCTTATACTCAAATATAATCCGTTGTCACTATTTTTTATCTAACAGTTAAGATCCACTATCACAACAAATAAACCACTGCCACTAGACATTTTTGCTAAGTTTTTTGAAGAAAAACGAAAGAGAAAGAAGAATTAAGAGATTTCTAAGCAATACCAATGGTTTTCTGATCCTTTTATAAGGGATTGATGTTTGTCGTATTTTATCTCGTTTATTGTGTAAACGTTTTTTAATCTCACGTATTTTATTTACAGTGTAAACGAGATAAGTATGGTCATATCTCGTTATAAACGAGATATGATTAAACAGCTATTTTCCACGTATCACGTTTATAAACGTGATACGTTGCCACGTGTTCGTGCCTTATCTCATTTATAATATAAATGAGATATGAATATACTTATCCCGTTTACAATATTGGAAACGAGATAAGTCACTTATGGTTTGTTTAGGTGAGCTTTTAAGAAAAGATCTTTTTTTAAGTTATCTTTTTCCAAAAGATCTTATAGAAAAGTAAAAGTAATTTTATATTTGGATATTTCATACAAAAAATCTTTTTATTTATCAATTATGTTTGGGTATAACTATATAAAAGTACTTTTTTTATTAATTACGTGAAAAACATCTTTTTTTAAAAGATCTTTTAAAATAAGATGTAAATTGTAACTTCTCAAAAAAGATTTTTTTTCTAGTGCTTTTACTTTTATTATTAGAAATTTACCAAACACGCTAAAAAATAAAAAAAAAGATATTTTTTCATGAAAAATATCTTTTTTTTATCAACTTAGCTTATTTGGATAAACTTCTAAAAAAAAGATTTTTTTTTAAGATATCTTTTTTCAAAAGATTTTATAGAAAAAGTAAAAGTAATTTTATATTTGAACAACTGATGCAAAAAGATCTTTTTATTTATCAATTATGTTTGAGTATACCTACTTTTTTATTTATTTATTAAGTGAAAAACATCTTTTTTTTTTTTTTAAAATCTTTTAAAAAAGATATAAGTAGTAACTTTTTAAAAAAAATTATTTTTTATTTTTCTAATACTTTTATTTTTACTATTAGAAATTTATTAAATACGATAAAAAATAAAAAAAATAAAAAAATATTTTTATCAATTTAATAACATTCAAAAAAGTATTTAATGTCACCCAAATAAATACTTAATGAAAATCCATAAATATTTTCGAATATATATTTATAATTAAAATATTTATTTTATTTATAATGTAACAAGATAAGTCAATTATTGAAAATCTATAAATATTTTTGAATTAACGTATATTCGCAAATAAAAAAATTTATTTTATTTATTTAAAAAAAAAATCCGAGTACGAAGGCAGTAAATAAATTGCACGCTAAAAATAATGGTTTAGGCGTTGAGCAGTATAGTGGAGTCAGATTCGAAATACGGAATTTTGAAAAAGGGGATCGAAAGAGAGAAGACGACCCATTGAATTCGTGGACTCACTTCCCGATTCTTCTTCTCCTTCCTTCCCTCACTCACTCTCACACAACAACAACATACTCACTCGCCAAAACCCTAACCCTTTTCTTTTACCCCTTTCTGGCTTTCTTCTTTCAACGGACCTGAGATCTTAGGGTTCCTTCTTCCTGGCTCTACATGTTGTAGCGGAAACCGCGTTTTCCCCGAATCATCGCTGTGTTCCTCCAATTCACGGTGATGTGCGAATTTGGGGTTCGATTATTCTGAGAAAAAAAATAAAGAAAGAGAGGGAGTGAGTGTGCTGGTGGTGGTGATATGGAAGGTGGGAGGAGGATTACGGTGAGTCCAAGACCATGCTGTGGGCGGAGAATCGTCGCAAAGAAGAGGCCGCGTCGTGGTGGCACGGTGGATGGGTTCGTAAACAGCGTTAAGAAGCTTCAGAGACGTGAAATCAGCTCCAAGCGTGATCGCGCTTTCAGCATGAGCGATGCTCAGGAGAGGTTTCGGAATATCCGCTTGCAGGTTAGTCACTTCCCAAACCCTAATTTCGTTCATCTGTTGGGAATTCCATCCTTCACCCCCCCCCTCCCCCAAATTTTAGACTGTGCGATGCTCAAGTAAGACCCACGCAACTGTCAATTAGGAGTTTGGTTAGGGTTACAATGTGAAAAGAGTTGTTTTGTCATTGGACTTAGAATGGTTATGTATTAGCTACTAAATTTGCATTAGGTTTGCCCTGTTGAATTAGTTCTGTTGGCGCATAAACCTTTTCTAAAGATTGCTTCGAATGTCAATAACTTTTTTTGCTGTGTGCTCTTGCGGCCTTCCAATTACTCAATATGAGTTGAGGAATGGGCAAGTAGTTTCTGTCTGCTTGCTCTGCATGCTTGTGTTTGATATTTGAGTAAGCATAACTTGAAAAGCATGCCATGGTGAGAAGTAGCCTAATGTAAAATTTTGGTTTCAGTTAGTTTGAAGTTATGATACAGTAACTCAGAAAGAGGGATACAATCACTGAGTCTAATTAAGACTTTGGTTCGTAGCGATGCCGCAAACTTGTGTGTAATGCTGGATTTCTGTGCTCTATTTTAAACTATTTATTATACGTCAAGAATCCACTTCTTGTCTGGTTTTGCTATCGAAATGTGCTTTGGTTTTAAGTATGTTTGTTAATTTGTGTCTGATCTGATAAATTTATCTATAGGAAGAATATGATACACATGACCCAAAAGGTCCTTCGTCTGTGGTATTGCCCTTTCTAAGGAGAAGATCCAAGATTATTGAGATAGTAGCAGCACGGGATATTGTTTTTGCTCTTGCACAGTCTGGTGTTTGTGCAGCATTTAGCCGAGGTAGTACTAACTGCTATGTTCTGTTCTATAGATTTGGGACTTAAAATAGGACTTTGATTTATGTTACACCTTTCAATTGTTTGGTGCAGAGACCAATCAAAGGATATGTTTCTTGAATGTCAGCCCTGACGAAGTTATAAGAAGTCTGTTCTACAACAAAAACAATGACTCGCTTATCACAGTATCTGTCTATGCATCCGACAGTTACAGTTCTTTGAAATGCAGAAGCACAAGGATAGAGTATGTTATCTCCGTATTCTTTTATCACTTAACTCTTACTCTTGCTCTGCATGCCCAACATTGAAAAATACAATGGAAAATCACTACATATGCAGTTACTAAGAAAATAGTTAGCGATAGCATTGGCTCCATACACAGCTATGTGTTTTCTGGTTCTAAGCTAAATTTATCCTTTTGTGCAGATACATTAGGAGGGGTAAGCCAGATGCTGGATTTGCTCTTTTTGAATCTGAGTCTTTGAAGTGGCCAGGTTTTGTTGAATTTGATGATGTAAATGGGAAGGTACTCACATACTCTGCACAAGATAGGTAAATATTTTATTGTTCTGAAATTTATATGTGAGGACATACTTATCTAACATTATCAAGGCTTCTGGATTCTAATTCTTGTTCTTTTCCAATCTTATAGCATATACAAGGTATTTGACCTTAAAAACTATACAATGTTGTACTCCATTTCTGATAAAAATGTCCAAGAGATTAAGATCAGGTAACTTTTCTTGATTTGTTCGTAATTTTATATACATGCTACAAAACACTTATGGATTTCATCTATGGTTATGCATGTGAATAATAACACCAGCTTTTCTGTTGCTGATACTATAAGTTCATATTGCTTTTATCTTCTTTGAATGGTCTTGGTTTTTTCGCACTATTTTGATCGTGTTTTGTGGATTCTCTTGATTAGTCCGGGGATCATGTTGTTGATTTTTGCTAAAACAAGTAGCCATGTCCCGCTGAAAATTCTCTCAATAGAAGATGGTACTGTCTTGAAATCATTCAACCATCTCCTTTGTCGGAATAAGAAGGTGGATTTTATTGAGCAGTTCAATGAAAAGCTACTTGTCAAGCAAGAAAATGAGAACCTTCAGATTCTTGATGTAAGTAAATTTTTATTTTATTTTTTGAAATGAATTTATGCATTAGTTCTTTATGCTTATTTCTTCTAATTAATTGTAGGTGAGGACTTTCGATCTAACAGAAGTTAGCAGAAGTGAATTTATGACACCATCTGCCTTTATCTTTCTCTACGAGAATCAACTATTCTTGACATTTCGAAATAGGACTGTGGCTGTGTGGAACTTCCGTGGTGAGCTTGTTACTTCTTTCGAGGATCACCTCTTGTGGCATCCTGACTGCAATACAAACAATATATATATAACGAGTGATCAGGATCTCATCATATCCTACTGCAAAGCTGATTCTGAAGATTCATTGACCGAAGGAAATGGTACCTATCTTTTCTGTTCTTTTGACCACCACCTTTAGTTTTCCATTTTGGTTGATCATCAGGCTGAAAGTTGATTTAGCTAAAATCGTTCATATTGACTCAGGATCATGATAAAACCTGACATAGGAAAGGAAGTAATTAGACAAATTTGCAGTGTGTTTATGATCAATCTGTCTTTCTGTATTCATAGACGTGTTACTAACAGGATCTGCTTTATTTATACAGCAGGCTCCATCAATGTTAGCAACATCTTAACTGGCAAGTGCCTTGCCAAAATAAGAGCAAGCAATAGCTTCCCAATTGAGAACGAATGTAGTTGCGGTGATGATTGTTCGGGTAGCCGTTGTAACTCAAAGAAGCGAAAGCATTCCTCCAAAATTAGGAGCACAGTTGCAGAGGCCTTGGAAGATATTACTGCCCTCTTCTACGATGAAGAGCGCAATGAGATCTACACGGGCAATAGGCATGGTCTAGTTCATGTCTGGTCTAACTGATGTATTGTTCAATTTATTGTTGGCTTGCGCTTTCCTATTGGTTTTTGTTCATGAGTACGTTGATTGCTTAATCTACTATTAGAACTTTCGGCAGCTGTAACCTTTAAGTGGTCTTTGTATCATTCAATTTTTCCCCCACTTATTTTTAAATGTCATCTACGCGTTAGGTAAGTTTGTTATGTGTAGTGGTAACAAATGTCTATTAAGTCATGTCCCATGCTGGTAACTCGCCGGATGTTGCATTTGTTGTAATCTATATTTCTAATATTTACTTCAATAGAGCGGCTTCTGTGTAGTAAGTTGCATTATAATTGCTATTCCTATCCCTCTTCTATGCCCTTGTCTTACCTTTTACTTTTTGGCCTTGTTACATAGTGGACTAATCCACTTACACATCACATGGTTCTGATGCTAAATGAAGTAAGATACAAAAGCAATCAACAACGAGAAGAGTGTGAGCTTTACGATTTGCCAAACTTCCCTCTTTAAGGTTCTGGTACAGCAATCAGCTCACTTTTTGTGTTCTATTTCTATCCTACTTATCCTAAGGCTTCTTTTTGCCAGCTGGCATCTATCTAGGTGCGAAAGCTGACATGCAAGCTTTGCCTTCCACGTTAACTAAGCAGCCAGCAGGATAGGATCGAAGTAGTGGAATCCATCATGCTAAATGCTAGTGTCAATGTGCCGATGCCCATCTTGTGCGCCCGGAAAGAGAACATTTGATAGAAATGGGTATGCAACATGCCAAGTCTTACCTCTTATGTATCCGCTATTTGGTTATATGTTGATAGGAGGTATTTAAATTCAAATCGATTTAAATTAAACTGCTCATTCAATCTAATTTAAATTGAAAATCGCATTAATTTGGATTTAATTGGTTTTTATTTTTTGCTAACCGCATGGATCAAGTCAGATTTTGGATCTATTTCTCAAAATCGATCCAATTCAATCCAAATCGCACAGTGTGCTATAATATTAATTATTTTATTATTATATTTACAATTTAATTTATATGTTTAATTTTGTTATATATTTTTATATTATTCATGTATTATTATTATTTAATAAATATTTTATATTCAAAATAAAATTTATTTATTTATTTAACTAACTTATAATTTTATGAAAAAATATAGAGTATCAAGATATAAATCTATTAACTGTTACCAACAGTAATTAAAAATAATTAAATATTTTTTATATCAATTAGAAATTTAGTTAAAAATCAGAATTTGAATAATCCCATTCAAATTTTACGCTAGTTCTATTTTGCTTCTACTTCCACCCACCCATTATTCTCTCCCTCCCTGCTTGGCGCCCACGTTGCCTCTTCGAGAACGCCACCTTACTCAGCGCCGGCGTTTCCTCTTTCTCCCTCGCCTCGCCGTTCTCCATTGCGCCGCACTCTCGCCCTTGCATCACTCTCCTCAACCGTGCCTCAGTGGCGCGTCCTCCCTCATGTCGTCCTCCACCACGCTGTCACGGCATCGTCCATCGTTCGCGTTGTCCCGTCGCCGTTGAAGCCCGCCGCCCCCCAACTGCCGCAGCATCGTCGCGCCGTCCCTTCATGGAAGCAATGCTCGCCACCTTATGCTACCTGATGGCCTCCTCCCTGCTCGCCACCGCGCTTGCGACCCTACTCCCTCTAACGGACGCCCACCAACACGGTAACCTCCTCTTTGCAGTGCTGTAATTAGCTTACACAAATCATATTAAAACATGGAAGTGCAAACAAGTAATTTGTTTTAGTTTATAGCAAAACTAACAGGAAGAAAATTGAAATTTTAAAACATAGAAAGATCGCAAAGCCAATTTAAAAAAAAAATCAATAACATAAAAAGAACACCTGAAGCCCAGTAAATGAAATAATTATTTACTCTGAAAGAAATAGAACTGCAAGACAGTATTTTTTACCGAATTTTTCAAGCAGTTATGACCAAATTTTGGGAAGAAATGGCACCATATGCTTTGGGCTGCTTTCTATAAATATTTACTAAATTAGATAGCTAGATTACTTTAAATTGAGTAATAATTGTGTCTTTTATTTTAAAAAGTAGATGTTTCTTTGAGTTATAATTGTTTCTTTTACTTTTAATTTAACCCCTTTGGAATGTGATTATTTTATGTACAGGTAGTTTTTTGGAAATAGATTAGTTCCAAGTTGTTGGGTCTTGTGACACAGACTTCTGTATACCATTGGTCAATTGAAGGTGAGACCTAATTCTGCTAATTCAATTATGTTTTCCAATCTTAAAACATAAATAGAAACAGAAAATTGCTATCACAATAGGAAAATAACTTGATGTTCCACTGGATTGTAGCAATTTGCCTATAACCTCTGGAAAGAGTTGAAGATTGAAGACTCTTCCCCTTGAGCAAAAGAATAATTATAGCTCCAAGAAGACAACATGGTTATTAATGATTCATAAATCCAAACGAACATGGATATTTAACAGGCTTAACTAAATGTGCTATGAAGGTACTTGAGCTGGCAAAAATAGAAATTCTTGTGTGCATTGGCCACAATAAAAAAATTGGCAAGAGTTGGCAAAATCTACGTTGGTAACGTAGTGGAATTGTAATTTTATTTCTATTGTTATGTTATTGTTAGTGTTTTAAGATATTATTGAGACTTGTTATGTCAATGTTGGTTATCTAAAATTTGATGTTGAAACTTGTTATGTATATTTAATTTTTTTTAATTTATAAAACCACAAATCCAATCCAAACCAAACCGTTTGAAATTGGATCGGATCGGATTGGATTTTTTGAAAACAATCATCCAATCCAAACCGCACCACAAGTAAAATTAATACTCAAATCGGATGAATTTTTGACTCAAAACCGATTCAAACAACACCGCGAACACTCCTAATATTCACAGCGAGTTAATAGTTATAGTGGGATTTTTTTATTTTATGTCAAAATTCAGGTTACCATAATTTAGATCCGTAACATCGGAAAATTCAGTTTTGAAGTCGCTGACCCAAAAACCACCACCTACCTAACTTGGTTTATGTGTGTGGATGCTTTTTGTGCTAAAGTTTAAGTTTACTTATATGATTCAACACCCAAAAAAAAATTTAATTCTTTTGGAGGTCCTTATAGTTTTACTGAATTTTCAATTAGATTTTTATATTTTTTTAATTGGGTTCCTATACTATAAATTTTTTTTCAATTTAGTCCGTGACAAAAACGTTTGTAATAACTAGGGGCATCCATGGATCAAATCCAATCAGCATATCTGCGGTGTTTATCTGAGATTCGATATACAAGGTTATCAGATCGGATCTAATCTGATCTACACACTAATAGGATCGAATTACGGATTACATGTCGGTATCCGCATATTCGCAGATCTGCAAAAATAAATAAATAAATAAATATTCTTTTTATGTTTTATTTTAACTAATAATTATCATATATGTTGTATTATTTTATTTCTATTATTTAAGAAAAGTATGTTTAATAATATTTAAAAATAAACATGTTTAAAAAGAGTGAAAAAAAGGGATTTTATCTTATTTTAAAATATTTATATGTTTTGCGAATATACTGAGATTCAATCTACAAATGTGCAGATCGGATCGAATCCAAGTTTAAAAATCGCAAATATTGGATTTGATCCGATTGGATGATTTTAGTGTGATTGGATTGAGATTTTAGTCATTCCGATCTGATCCGATCCGATCCGATCTGCGTTTACCCTAGAAATAACAAAATATTTTGTTAAAAAATGAATACTTCACCATTAGAGTAGAATACCTAATTGAGGACACACCCATATTTCCAAAATACTAAAAGAATCCTTAGCATTTTGTCTAAAAGTCAGAGGGTCTTAGCCCTAAGTTCTTCTCGGAGCTCTCGTCTAGCCACGTTTCTCCTCTGTCATGTTCTCATGTCATTGTCCGTGGCGTGGTCGTCATCCGTCACTTGATCGTCGTCCCTTTGTGTCGTCCACAGGTCATCCACCATCACTGCTCTGCTCGTCCGCCATAAGGGGACCCATTGCCTCTGTAACACCCTACCACACAGAGTCTTAGGCTTAATTCGTAAAGTAAAGGTGGCGAGGTATTACGATCTCTAAAAGAAAAAGACGTATATATAAATATATTTGAGAGAAATTATAACTAGGAGCCTTGCAGAAGAAGCAAAGCAAAGTCGAAATAGAAAATCGTAGCACACTCGTCCAGATAAACGCATAAAGGAAAAACAAGATCAAACGGAAAGGATAAACTATATACAAAGATCAGAGTTCCAAAAGATATAAGTATCAAGCTCCAGACTCGACTTGTGAAGTCAAAGCCGGCTAGAGTATACATATATATAAATACATATAACACAAAAGCATAACTCAAACTACAAAATAAATACTTGTTTCTCCAAGTCAACCTCTAAGAGGGATAAAATACCATATATACAGGGCGGAGAATATATATACATATATACAACTAGAAACAAAAATGTTAAGCCCCAAAAGTATAGTTCTTCGCTTCCAAAAGGTCTCCAGTATGCTCAGCGAGGTGACTCACGTTTTGCATCTGAAAAACAACAAAATTTTGTATAGAATGAGAACCGGAAGTTCTTAGTATAGTTAAGGTACCTACATAGATAATATATAAGGTCCCAGAAAAGTTAGAGGCGTTCCTAGAACTCTAGCACTCACATTAAGCTTAAAATTTATTTTAAACCAAAAATATCGGTAATCTATTTAAGGGATTCTAGCTCTAATCTAACTTTCAACTTCTATTTTCTTCAAACCTCCTGATCACTAGGTGGAACAACCCTCATCACGCCTCTACCACATGAGGAGTCTCTCAGACACATACACATACAATACAATCAAGGAAAACACAAATATGGATAGCAAGTACAGCAGATAGGACAAGTAGCAGTTAATTACAGTTAAACAATTAGGCAAGCCGAAACAAAGCATACTCAAGCAGAACATACAAGTGTATATGATACATGTCTGCCTTATGGCCGATGATATCATCTGTCGGTTATATATCCAAACCTGACATATTCGGTAGCTAACCTTGGACAGAAATACCACATCGTGGAGCAAGTGGGACTAAACTACGACCCTTGCATACTACCCACTTAACCCAAAGCTAGTAGAACGAAGCACTATTGCTACGTACTACCCAGGCGGGTATTTACAAACCCAACCCAGAGCAAGTAGAATAAACCACTACTGCTCTTACTGCCCAGGTGTCTCAATCACTGACCCGGAATAAGTGGGACGAACCACAACCCTTGCTACTACCCAGGTAGACACATCTCAATCTCATAACCATCCTCATCATATCTCAATCATAATCTTTCTCTCGATCTCTTAACCATCCTCATCATATTTCAATTGTAAACGTTCATCATCATATTTCAATCTCATAGTCATTCACATCATCCTCGTAATCACAATTAATCATCCTCATGATCATAATTATCCCCTTCATAACTCAACATCTCAACACCATAATCATTTTCATCATGTCCCAAATCAAAAATCAGTTATCCTCATCATACTCTCATTACACTTAATCCATTCTTCCTCAATATCAATTCAACTTCTTCAGTACGTTCGCTCTTACTCTGAAATCTAAAAACTAGCTATCAAATCTTAAACAGGTGTTACAGAGGTTTGGAAAGTTAGAGAAAAGGTTAAAAACTCAAAAATCACATTTTCTACAAAACAGGATATCATACGGCGTACGCATGAATGTTAAAATTTGCATATTCACGTACGCATGCATCGTCTGGGTATGCGAGAGTACTAGGCAGAGCCCAATCCTCGCATACGCATGGGATCTTCCGCTTACGCATGCATTAAAATTTTAGAAAAAAACTACTAAGTTGCGAAAATCAGTTTTACACACCCAACTTCAAACGTGCATAGTTTTTTCGTTAAAAATTATTTTTAATCCGTTCTTCGAATGTTACAAACTTCATGGACCCAATTTTCATTTAAAATTTTTTACCAAATTTAGGAATCCGAAAGCCAAATTATGGCCTGCTGAAATTGGTCAAAAATAAGCTTTTACCAAAAATAAAAAACCTCTACTTTTACCAAAGTTTTCAATTCAAACCAAACCACTCAACCAAAATTCCATACCAAAACTTTCACACGCTATCACATGCTCTTCAATTCACCTTGCCATTATTCCAATACCTAAATTCAGCAATATCATTCAATCATTTCCACACATAAACCTACCAATTTCACCAATTAGTCACCAATCATTATCAACATCATATTACATGCATATACCATACTTCAAACTTTCTAAACATTCAATTATCTACTACTAGCCATTACAAATCTCATCAAACTAATTCCAAAATTACTTATCACAATCATTACTAATCAAATCAATATCAATAATATACCATCAACAACTCCATTCCATAATTTTACTACTAATTAAATTATACATACATACACATTTAGTTATTCACTAACCACATCAATTAACCAATTCTTACCATTCAAACCTATCTAAAGGCAACTAGCATAAATTTTCACACAACATTATATATTAATTATAAGAAATCAAATCATACCTTGACCGATTTCTTTCTAAGCCAAAACACCTCAAAACCCTCTCCTCCACAAGCTCCAAGTTTTCAATTCAGCTAGTCTAGCCACAAATGCTCCAAATCAAGCACTCAACACCTTCAATTTGACTTCAATTCAAATTCATAAACAATACTGATTTTAGCAAAGAATGATAAAATTATTCATTATCATTTTATTTAATTGCATTCCATTCTATTTAATTCAAATTTGGTGAAGAGTGAACCGAAATATTATGATAACAAAATCATTGTGTAATAATAATGAACCGAAGAATGTGCATTATTCAAATTCAGAAACTCCTGCATTAAATCAAAATTGTTGAATAATGAACCGAAAATATTATCATAACAAGACCATTGTGTAATAACAAATGAACTGAAAAAATGTGATCATCAAACCTCATCCACTTAATTCGATTAAGAAGAATAATCTAAATTTCTCTTGCTCTGATTTGAACTTGAATCATTCATTGTTTTGATAAGAATAATACATTCAATTAAGAAGAACAATACACTGTTCGATTCAGAAGAATGTAAATGCAGATCGAAAAACAGAGGAACGAAATTAAAAATTTGAAGAGAAAATCTGAAGAAGAGGAATGAAGAATGGAAGTTTTATGTTGAAGAGGAACGAAAAATGGAAGCTTTGCTGAAGAATGAAAGGTTTACCTTAAAGCTCTGTTATAAATAAGTGGCGTAGCGCATGAGAGTAAATTACTTGAATAGACTTGATTAGAGAAATCATTTGGATACAAAGTATTATTGTTACGTTAAATACCTATGTTCCATAAGAATAGTTTTTCTCTCTCTCTCTTTTTGCTACCATTTATTTGACAGCCAATTCACACTTTTTAATCACAATTTCTCTTTTCTTCTTCTTGGTTTTTGCTGGTACTTATTAAGAGAATGAGCTCATCTTTTGTGTTTAATTTTCGCATGTTAAAAGAATAAACATGAATTTTTTTTTGCTTATTTTCGCAGTTATATATACCACGTAAAAAATGTAAATATTATTTTTGCATTTTTAACTTGCGAAAATACAATTAAGTATATATATTGGTAAATTTCTGTAATTTGATTTATTTGAGTAAATAATTATTTTTTATTTAATAAGAACTTTCTTTTTGTAGTTTTCCAATTTTGATGGAGAAAAGAAGAGTTTTTGAGTTGCCCGTTCAGATCATAAGGAGTTTAAGTTGAGTGAATTCATTTATTTTGGAGACAAAATCATTAGTTAAAGGCATGTTTGTTAATATTTTTCAAGAAGTCCATTGTTTATGTAAAAGGATAGAAGAAAAAAAAATTAAAACCATTCATCGAGAAGCAAAAAGGGAAACAATCAAAGGAACCAAGAAGAGATGCGAGAATTTGTTGAAAGAAGAAGTCAAGACTCTAGCCAATATCCTCTTTAGATTAAAGATTGGATAAAGTACTCCAAGATCGATCGATAGAGAAGAAAAGAAAACCTATTATAAACGTATCAGTTTAAATAAGTTTGTGCATGAAGCAAAAGAAGATAATGATGAGCGAAGTACCAAGAACATGGTTATAAGTACTTGATACACAAAATTTTGAAACTCACTTATAAATAAGTAGCATTTTGACATACAATTTAAAAAGATTTTTAAGTTATCTAACAAAGATGAAAAAATGAGGTACAAGTGCATACAGATTTTGGGAGCTTTAATTATTTCATGCATTTTATATTTTTTATTAGATATTATTTCTTCTTTAAATTATGCAAATCATCATTTTGTATTTTTTATTTTTAGTTAATTTACTTTAATATTTATTCTTTCTTTTATTTACCAAGTTTGTAATTATCAATTTTTACATGTTAAAGAAAATACCATTCACTCATCCAATCATTCACATATTTTTCGTTTCTACTTCAATGAATCTGTTAAAAGAAGTATCATATTATTATAAAATTCTTTACTTTAAAAAGAGTTGTATTTATTTTTTGAAATGAGATCTTTGATGCAAATTTGATTAATTAATTTGAGTCAAAAAATCCAAATATAATAATATTATTGTTATTTTTTATTATCTTTTAAAAAATAATGTAACTTAACAGCAATAAAAAAGTAGCTAGAGAAACACAATTAATCGATTATACCACTAGTATTTTATGAAAAGTGCTCTTCATTCTTTAAGAATTCAACCATTACTCAATCAATATATTTAAGTAATCTATTTTCTCCCATTTCAAACGAAAGTATTATCAAATTTAATTTAATTTAATTTAAATGCAATCTTAAATTTTTTTCATTTTAAATTATTTTAAATTTTTTAATATTTAAATAAGTTAAAATCGACCTCTTAAAATCACTACATTTTTTTATAGGGTATTTAGAAACTCCTTAAAATTCAATTCCTATGGAAATTGAATTCAATTCTAGTGTTTGAAACAAAAATAATCAAATTAGTTTAGATAGAATTTAATTTAATTTCTTGTTTTATCTCAAAATCAATTCCAACCCAAATAGGTCTGTTTTGGAATTCTATTCTATTGGGATTTTACTTAAAACTTAAAATGTCTAAAATGTGCTTATAATCTAATTACTTCTTAACTTTTCTCATTCACTCTCTCTGAATGCATCCCACCTTTCAACACACACTCTCTCTTTTCTCACCACCTTCATTCATTTTTTTCCCTTTCTTTCAAATTATTTAATATAATATATACTTTTTTTTTTGAAAAATCTACTATATATGTATATCTAAAAAAATATACATACATATAGATTTTAAGTTTTTAACTTAGATTAATGATACCAAACATTTGTCAATACGTTTAAATATTTTAAGTGAAGTTGTGTCAATCATGACACTAGTAAAAAGTGGCATAATTTTGTTCCATTTTAATAACATGAATTAGTTGCTATAATTTACTATTAATAACTAACCTTTTTTAATTTGCTATGTCATTAGATTATTGGTTCTTGATAATTCATGTTTGTTTTTTGTTGTTGGTTTGTCGTTAAAATCAATCATGAAGAACTATTTAATTTTTTAATTAATAATAATATTTCTAAATTTAATATTTTTAGATGTATTTTAATTATTTCATATAATTTAATAAATAAATATATTTCTTATTTAAATATAATTTTATATTAATAAAAGATTAAGTTGTCTATTATAAAATTTTAATTTATTTGATAAACATTTTAAATATTAAAATTCAATTCAATTCAATAATTTTATTAATTCATCTCAAATACTAAAATTTAATTTAATTCTGACTAGAATTCAATTCAGTTCTACACCATTAAAAATTTTCAAACATACTATTATTTTTCTCCTAAATACGCCATTTCTTCACCATTTTTAAGTTACCACTAAATCATTCGATCATTTATCTTAGAATTTTCTGGTTGTGTTGTCGTCTATTGCTTGTTGTCATTTTTTTTATTGTTTATCTCCAGGTAACACACAATCCAAAATAAGAATAACTTAAATAATAAATTATTAATATATATTGTTACGTAGGTAATCTAAGATAGATGCATTGGCCTTGAAAGATTGGCCCAAACGTTAGAAGGAGATGATCTCCGATTTGCTTTAGCGTCTGGGAGCCGCAGTCCGAGTTGTGTACGTGAGAGAATGTGGGGGTGGTACCTACAAAGACACTCCGATGCTTAAGTTAGCGAGGGGGTAAGCAGGTTTAGAGAGTATTAGAACTTAGTTTTACTTGAGTGTATTAGTGTATTTATAGGTGATGATCCAATAACCACCATTGGAGTAGTTCCACTTTTGAAGGTGGATAACCGTCCCTTTATCTTAGGGTTGTTGAAATAACTTTTCTAGAAGTCGATGAGAGATTTTAGGGGGCAGTTACCTATTTGAATGAGCGTTATCTGCTAGCTCGTGTCGAACCCGACCTCTTTTTAGGAGGTCGGGTAGGTGGTAAAGGCCAACCTTTGGATTGGGTCTTTTTAGCTTACTTGGCCCTGGGCCATAATATTGGGCCAGGGTATGAACAGTGCCCCTACTCGAGTCCGATCTCTTAGCTATGAGTTGGATTCGAGTATTGATTGAACTTAGGTTCGTTCAAGTCGGAAAACGACGTGATATTAGTTTAAAACTGACGTGATTTTGAATTTCTTAACCGTCGTGTCTAATCAAACGTCGCTTCTGTTTGGAATTTTGCATTTACATGTGGGGGCAGTTACATTGGTAACGGCGCTTTTCTTTAATGACTGCGTCATTTTACTGTTATTCCCCTGGTCTGTTATAAATACTTTTCCCTTTTCTTTATTTGTTTTCTTTCGTCTTCTCTTCGAAATTTTTTTCCTGCTCTTTCACTTTCTTGCTCAAAAACTCCCTTTGGCTTTTCGCTCGAGGATACTTCAGGTCAGCTACTGGAACCCCTCCCTTTTTCGAAGAAGGTTAGTTCTTCTTGCCTTCCTTTACTGTTTTTGGTCGTATTTTACTTGTACTGTACGCTAGGAAGGGGGGTTTTTGGGTATATTTTTTATGCATTCTTGTTGTTGAAATGAGAAACTTTGGAATTTTTGTGTCCTTCTTTCAGAGAAGTTATTTCTTTCACTGCTTGCTGGTTGTTTTCTTTATTTGCTCTGAAAGGACTGCCTTGTTGTTAGAACCCTATTTTTTGATGGTTTCTTTTTCTTTTGTGCTATGTAGGTTTTACTGCTTTTATCTACGCTCTCTATTTTTGAAAATGTCTTCCCGTGTTCCTGAAGCTTTGTCGCGATGGGTAAATTCTTCCGTTTTATATGAGCATCCCTTAGTAGATGATGTTTTTATAACTGAGCTTAGGAAGCACCATAGGATTTGTAGTGTTGACAATGACGAGCCCAAATATGAATTAGTGGCCCTGAATCCTGAGGACCGGGTTTGTTGTGAGAGGATTGTTGATTCTGATTCTCATTTTTCTTTATGTACGATTGTCTATTCATCCGCTTAGGGGTTACTTTTCCTTTCTCTGACTTCGAGGTGGAGATATTGCCTCATTGCAGGGTAGCTCCTACCCAGCTTCATCCTCACTCTTGGGGTTTCATTAAGATTTACCAACTTGTCAGCCGAGAGCTGAATTTTCTGACCTCTTTAAAGATCTTTTTCTATCTCTTTCATCTGACAAAACCATTTAGTGCTCAAAATAACAAGCAACAGTGGGTATCCTTCCGAGCTATTCAGGGTCGGAAGATTTTTTCAATCTTTGATGAGTCGTTTCATGACTCTAAAAACTTCTTCTTTAAGGTCCAGGCTGTAGAGGGCTATCACCCTTTTTACTTGAATGATAACAATGAACCCCGATTTCTCCTATATTGGTTGGAGGCCTCCCCTCTAGAAAAATATAGTCTAACCGACTTGGAATGGGTAGAGGAGGCTATTGTTGAATTTTTTCGAGAGTCTTAGGGGGCGTGCTCCAAACCTGGATACCAAGAAGTTCCTTCTAGGCTCTCCGAGTTTTGTGCGGGCCCAGCTAGGTAGTTTTTGTTTTGTTTATTTTGTCGCTATTTGTGATATCTTCCGACTAGTATTTATATGGCTTGTATACTAATTACTTTTGGTCTTCCTTTCATAAATGGTGAAGAGTGGATCAAGTATTGCTTATCAAAAGGTGCAAGAAGCAAAGAGGAAGGCCCGCGCCCGAGCTAATGCTGCGAAGGTCGGAGCTTCTGGCACTCCTCCTCTCCGAGATTCGGGTTTAGAGACCTCCTCCTCTCGCCCTATTCTGGAAAACCCTATTCATACTTTTTCTCTTCCTCCTCCTACTCCTGCCTCACTCGTTCAGCCCTCCGCCGAACCTGAAAAGAAGAAGCGGAAGACCTCGGAGACTGGTTCTTCCACTGTTGGGGAGGCCAACTTGGATGGTCCAAAGTTTGCAAGGAAGCACATCCTTTCTTTTAGTCAAATTTCTATGGATGATACTTCCTTGCGTAACTATCTTCAGATTCTTGCTCGGGGGGGAGGGGGGAATTTGGACGGTTGGGGCCTACACTGGACAAAACTTCCTTGAGTTCTTTTCAAAAATCCATAAAGGATCTTCAGGTGAGGATTGTCCTATATCAGGAAAAGGAAAAGAGGCTACAGGAGGAGAATTCCTGGTTGAAAGAGGAGCTCACTCGGTTCCAGGATAGGGAGAAAAAGCTAATGACCCAATGTGCACTGGTTGAGGGGTTGAAGGAGAAGGCGGAGAAAAATTATGTTAGGCTTTTTTCTGAGAATATTGATTTGCAGAAGCAGCTGGAGCTAAATCGAGAGGCCTATAAGGACTTGGAGGATTCTATTGTTGAGAGCTCGGAGGAGGCTTTTAGGGTGTTCAAGGAACAAGTCGGAGTTATCGCTCCAGACTTGGACCTTTCACCTCTCCATCCTGACAAAGTTGTTATTGATGGGGCAATTGTCTCTCCTCCTCGTCCTGAAGCCAATTCCGAGCTGAAGACTCGTGGGTATCATATTGTTGAGTCTCCTCCTCGTGAGGTGGAGCAACAGGAAAGATTCCTGTCGAGTTCTTCTGAAGCTCTGACTTCTACCCCCGAAGAGATCCCTCAGACCCTTCCGACTCCTGCAGTAGACCCGACTTCCACTCCCTTTGATGACTCTAATCTTTTCCTTGGTTCACAATGATTTCCAGCTACTAGGGCCGGGCTTGTGGGCCTCTTTTGAACAATTTATTTTTTATGTGTTTGTTTTCTGTGGTGGCTTCTAACACTTGTCCCTTAATAGGGATATTAACAAAATTTATTTGTTTTGCTGGTCCTTTTTTGGATAAGGACCTTTTAACAAAAAAATTTTGATTATGTATGTTTGCGGGGGTTTTTTATCTTTGGAAAAAATAATTTTTGTTGACTGATTTTGTATAAGGCTTTTTGCGAAAATACCCTTTGTTGTTTTAATCTTCCCGGTTTTTCGTCATATGAACTGTTCTAAGTTATAACTCTTCCGAAAACTTTTTTGTAGGGTAATTTTGAGAAAACCTTCTCTTCTATTTTTGAGGAATTTTCGTATCTCTTTTTGTGTTCCATTATTTTGACTTTACATATTCAATTTTGTTTATTGAATTGTTTTCATATCTTAGGTTATTTTTGCGATGCATTTTGTTTTTTTCGGGCTTTCCGACTTGTGAGCCGTTAGGTATTATTCCCGAGTTATCATGATCATCTTTTGTAACCTCTTTACACCGACTTGTACCTCGTCGTTCTATCTCGCCGACCGCTCAGGTCGGTCATGGAATTTTCACGCTTTTTCGAGCTTAAATTGGTGCGTTTTGTAGGATAATAATACTAATGGAATTATAAAGAGACGAAATAAATGATTGATGGAGATAACTTTTACAAGAGTTATTTTTAGCTACTAAGGGATTTAAAACTTTTAACCCTTAGTCCCCGCTTTGATGCCTTGTTAAAACCCCCTTCAAGAAAACCCTTTTTTGGGAAAAAACCATGAAGTCGGGAAAAAGAGTACATCAGAGAGTGGAGTTCGCTTCTAGCTATAATACCTCCTCATGTTGGAGGTATGCCATGATCTGGGGAGATCAGCGCCGCTTAAGTCGGATACCTTGTAATATCCCTTTCCAAGGACTTCACTTATCTTATATGGCCCTTTCCAGTTGGCGGCGAGTTTTCCTTCGCCTGATTTGCTTACACCTATGTCATTCCTAATTAGGACCAAGTCGTCTGAGGTGAAGTTTCTACGAATGACTTTCTTGTTGTATCTACTCGTCATCCTTTGTTTGAGCGCTTCTTCCCTTATCTGGGCCTGTTCTCGGACTTCAAAGAGTAGTTCGAGCTCTTCTTTATGTGCTCTGAGATTGCCGACTTTATCATAGAATCTCACCCTTGGACTTTGCTTGTTGACTTCAACTGGTATCATGGCTTCTATGCCATAAGCAAGTCGGAAGGGTGTTTCTCTAGTAGCCGATTGAGGTGTGGTTCGATAGGCTGACAACACTTGAGGGAGCTCCTCGACCCAAGCCCCCTTTGCATCTTGAAGCTTTTTCTTCAATCTGGCCAGTATGATTTTATTAGCTGCCTCGGCTTGCCCATTTGCTTGTGGGTGTTCCACCGAGATGAACTGGTGCTTGATCTTCATACTGGCTACCAAGTTTCTGAATATAGAGTCGGTGAATTGGGTTCCATTGTCCGTGGTGATGGAATGAGGAATTCCATACCTGGTAATGATATTTTTGTAGAGGAACTTCCGACTTCTCTGAGCTGTAATGGTGGCCAAGGGTTCTGCTTCAATCCACTTTGTGAAGTAGTCTACTCCCACTATGAGGTATTTTACTTGTTCAGACGCTTGGAGAAAGGGTCTGAGTAGGTCTAATCCCCATTTTGCAAAAGGCCATGGAGAAGTTATGCTGATGAGCTCTTCGGGGGGAGCGACATGAAAGTTGGCATGCATTTGGCATGGCTGACATTTCTTTACGAAGTCGGTAGCATCCTTTTGCAAGCTCGGCCAGTAAAACCCGGCTCGGATAACCTTTCTGGCTAGAGACCTTGCTCCGAGATAATTTCCGCAGATGTCACTGTGCACTCCTTCCAAAACTTCGATTGTCTTTGAGGTCGAGACACACTTCAGCAATGGTGTGGATATTCCTCTTCTATAGAGGATATTTTTCACCAAGGTGTAACTTTGTGCCTCCCTTCGAATTTTCTTGGTTTCTTTTTTCTCTTTGGGTAGGATGTCGAATTTTATTTATTCGAATAATGGGGTCATCCACCCGAGGTCCAAGCCGGATACCTCTAGGACATCTTATTTAGCCTCTATTTTCGTGACCGAGGGTTCTTGGAGAGTTTTCTGGATCAGGCTTCTATTATTCCCCCTTGGCTTGGTACTTGCTAACTTGGAGAGGGCGTCTGCTCTGCTGTTGAGATCCCGATTTATGTGACTGACCTCGGTCTCTTAGAATCGCCTAAGGTACTCCAAAGTTTTTTCCAAGTACCTTTTCATATTTGGGTCTTTAGCCTGGTACTCTCCATTAATTTGAGAAGTCACCACTTGAGAGTCACTGAAGACCACTACTTTGGTCGCACCGACTTCTTCTGCAAGCTTCAACCAGGCAATCAAGACCTCATATTCTGCCTGATTGTTGGAGGCCGGGAATTCAAATTTTAGGGAGACCTCTATTTGGGTTCCTTCTTGGTTGACCAGTATTATGCCTGTGCCACTTCTGACTTTATTGGAAGCGCCGTCCACATACAAATCCCAAGTTGTGGAGACCTCCTCTTGATCTCCCGCGTATTCTGCCATCAAGTCGCTTAGGCACTGGGCTTTAATCGCTGTCCGAGTTTCATACTTTAAGTCGAACTCGGATAGTTCTATAGCCCATTGAACCATTTTGCCCGCAATATCTGTTTTTAGATGAATTTGCTTCATGGGCTGGTTCGTTCGAACTTTTATTATATGAGCTTGAAAATAAGGCCGTAGCCTTTGAGACACCACTATTAGGGCATACGCAAACTTCTCGAGATTTTGATACCTTAACTCAGGGCCTTGTAGAACTTTACTGGTGAAGTATACAGGATGCTGCCCGACCTCATCTTCCCGTATTAGTGCTAATGCTACAGCCTTTTCAGCTACAGACAAATACAGGACGAGTTCTTTCCCGATTTCAGGTCGAGTCAGAACGGGAGGTTGGCTCAAAAACCTTTTGAACTCCTAGAAAGCTTCTTCGCATTCAGGAGTCCATTTGAACTGGCATCCTTTTCTTAGTAGAGAAAAAAGTGGTAGGGATCTTAATGCTGATCCTGTTAAAAATCTGGAGAGAGCTGCAAGTCGGCCGTTCAGCTGCTGGACCTCCGTTAAACAGGTCGGGCTCTTCATTTCCAGGACTGCCCTACACTTATCGGGGTTAGCTTCAATCCCCTTTGTGTTAGCATAAACCCTAGAAACTTTCCAGCCTCTACGGCAAAGGTGCACTTTGCAGGATTCAATCTCATCCCGTGCGCCCTTATGGTGTTGAAGACTTGTGAGAGGTCGGTCAGGAGGTTGGCCTCATCCTTGGTTTTTATTAACATGTCGTCCACATATACTTCTATTTAATTTCTAAGGTGAGGTGCAAACACCTTGTTCATCAGCTTCTGGTATGTGGCTCCTGCATTTTTTAACCCGAAGGGCATGACCACATAGCAGTGATTTGCTCTAGACGTGATGAAAGATGTCTTCTCCTGATCCGGTCTATACATCGAAATTTGATTATATCCCGAATATGCATCCATGAACGACAAGTATTGATATCCCGAGCTGGAATCTAATAGGATATTAATATTTGGAAGAGGATATGGGTCTTTTGGACACGCCTTATTCAAGTCGGTGTAATCAACGCACATCTTCCACTTGTCGTTCTGCTTCTTGACTAACACTACATTTGTCAGCCAGGCCAGATACTTGACTTCTCTGATAAAGCCGGCCTCTAAAAGGGCTTGTACTTGTTCTTCGACCACTTGAGCCCGTTCAGGACCGAGCTTTTGTCTTCTCTGTTGAATAGGTCGAGATCTTGGGTATACTGATGGTGCGGTATTTTACAACCACACTCACTAACCGGCAAGTGCACCGGGTCGTACCAAGTAATACCTTACGTGAGTAAGGGTCGATCCCACGAGGATTGATGGACTAAGCAACAATAGTGTTTGATAGGCTTAGTTAGACAAACAAAAATTGGTGTTGAGATGCAGTATAAAAGACATTAAACAATATCAAAAATATTGAAGAAGGGCAAGTAATTAAGTTGGGAATAATATATGGAGAAGATAGTTAAGGTTTCAGAGTTATCTATTTTCCAGATTAATTTTTCTTACTAACTATTTTAATCATGTAGGATTTAATTTATGGCAAACTATATGTGACTAGACCCTAATTCCTTAGACCTTCCTAGTCTCCTCTAAAATTCATCAACAGCCAATTTCTTGGTCAATTAATTCCAATTAGAGGGTGAAAATCAAATTTCAAATTATATGCCACAAAAACTCTAATTACCCAAAAATAAAAGGATTATATGTCACGTATCCCGTTAAGTCCAAATAATTAAAATTTAGGAGAAATTGTTTTCAAGCTGTTGTTCAAGTAAAGAGCTTTTCCAAGTTTTACAGGAACTCAAATAGAAAGAGGGTCATACTTCCGTTCCACCCAAATTCATAAAGTAAGGAGCGAAAATAATTCTTAAATTATAAATCCATACATAAATTAAAATAGAAAAAGCAATAAAATTAATCCATAGACAGAGCTCCTAACCTTAACAGTGGAGGTTTAGTTGCTCATAGAAAAGAGAGAAAATTAGGATAGTCAATTATATTCCCCTGATAGGATGAGGTGGAATCTCCCCCAGGACCTCTCTACTAGGAGAGAAGTCTCCCTTTTTATAACTAATTCTAATTAATTTGAAATCTAATATCTAAAACTAAAAATTAAATAATATCTTTTCCTAGAATTAAAATTTGAATTTAAATTTGAATTAATTTAAATAATCAAATCTTCAATGGATGGATGGGGACCACTTGAATTGCCCATGCTGCAGCTTCTAATCTGTGTTTTCTGGGCTGAAAACTGGGTCAAAATAGCCCAGAAATCGCCCCAGCGTTTTCTGTCAATTTTGCAGATCGCTCATGTGACGCGTCCGTGTCGTCCACGCATTCGCGTCATTTGTGCAGATTCCAGTCCACGCGATTGCGTCAGGCACGCGATCGCGTCATTGCGATTTCCTCCATTCCGCGCGGTCGCGTAAGCCATGCGTCCGCATCGGTATTCGCTGGTCATCTCTTTGGCATCTTCTCTTTCTCTGCAGAAACTTCATCAAATCCATCCGAATGCTACCTAAAATAAATAAAATTGCACAAAACTCAAAATAGCATCCATAGTGGCTAAAATATAATTAATTCTTAATTAAACTCAACAAATTAGATGCAAATTCACTAGGAAAAGATAGACAAGATGCTCATGCATCACAACACCAAACTTAAATTGTTGCTTGTCCTCAAGCAACCAAAACTAATATAAGCTTAGGATGTGAATTTGCATGAGAATGAGAGTTCGATTAAGCCCATGTCTTCTTCTTATAATGGGGTTTACAACTGCAATCCTGAACAGTTTTGGCATCTCAATTTATCCTTTGAAGTTCAGAATGATTGGCATCCATAAGAGCTCAGAATTCAGATAGTGTTATTGATTCTCCTATTTCAGTATGTTGATTCTTGAACACAGCTACTTTATGAGTCTTGGCCGTAACCCTAAGCATTTTGTTTTCCAGTATTACCACCGGATACATAAATGCCACAGACACATAACTGGGTGAACCTTTTCAGATTGTGACTTAGCTTTGCTAGAGTCCCCAGTTAGAGGTGCCCAGAGCTCTTAAGCACACTCTTTTTGCTTTGGACCACGACTTTAACCGCTCAGTCTCAAGCTTTTCACTTGACACCTTCACGCCACAAGCACATGGTTAGGGACGGCTTGATTTAGCCGCTTAGGCCAGGATTTTATTCCTTTGGGCCCTCCTATCCATCAATGCTCAAAGTCTTGGACCCTTTTTACCCTTTGCCTTTTTGTTTAAAAGGTTATTGACTTTTTCTGCTTGCTTTTTTTTATATATATATTTTTTTCTGCAAGCTTTGTGTTTTTCACTGCTTTTTCTTGCTTCAAGAATCAATTTTATGATTTTTCAGATTATCAATAATATTTTTCTTTTTCATCATTCTTTCAAGAGCCAACAATTTTAACATTCATAAACTTCACTATCAAAAAATATGCACTGTTCATGTCATGCATTCAGAATCACAGAAAATACCACCACATTTAAGTAAATAAGACTATTATTCAATACAGACCCACTTTCTCATGCATTATATTACTCCTGTATTTTTTATTTGAATTTAAGCTCAGTGAGTAATACATGAGACATCTTTTCAGAATTAAAGCAATAGAAAAACTAAACTAGTCATAGGATTCTAACTAATAAAGGATCATGCAACAAATAAAGCAAAATAACAGGAAACCAGAACATAACATAGAAAAAGAGGGGAGGAATAAAAAATGAAAGGAACTCAACCACCTTAGTTATCCTAGCAGTCATTTATTCTTCAGGTTGTGCTCCTCAGTGAAGATGATTCGCCTCCTTTTTGGTGCCATAGGAATAAACAGAAAACTTCTAAGCGAAGCGTCAACACCAAAATTAAAGGTTTGCTTGTCCTCAAGCAAAGAAGAACTGAAAATAGAAGAGACAAATATTAGAATGAAAGAAAAAATAAAAGGATACGAGAATAAGAGAGAATTAGGATTGGGAGAGAGAGAGAAAGAAAACTGGGCGGCGCAAGCGACGCGTTCGCCTCAATGACGCGATCGCGTACGTCGCGCATACTTCATAATGACGCGTTAGCGTCAGGCACGCGTCCGCGTGGATGGCCATGTATGCACATGACGCGGACGCGTCGGGCACGCGTCCGCGTGACCAAATTTGTGCTTTTAGCACACTTCTTGCCTCAAGCCAGCTTAACTCTCTGTCCAGACACCTTTTATGTCGATTTTTCGGGTCACGCGTCCGCGTGGATGACGCGATCGCGTGAAGTGGCAAAAATCATGGATGACGCGGTCGCGTGAGCCATGCGTCCGCGTGGGCTTGTTTGTGCTAGAGGCATAATTCTTGCGCCACTCCCGCGCAACTCTCTGTTCAAATTTATTTTTCACGCACACATGATTGACGCGTTCGCGTCAATGACGCGATCGCGTCGTGTGCCTCTCTCTCTTTTAGCCTGAGGTGTTCGGTTCCTGTGATAAAATAGCTGCATGATAAGAAAATTAGTAAGAACTTAATAAAAATCAACTAAGTAAAAACTACTACTACGAAAACAACTAAGAATGAAAAAAAACGATCATACCACGGTGGGTTGTCTCCCACCAAGCACTTTTAGTTAAAGTCCTTAAGTTGGACATATTGTGAGCTTCTTGTCATGGTGGCTTGTGCTTGTACTGATCCAGGAATCTCCACCAATGTTTGTAATTCCAATGGCTACCGGGATCCCAAACTAGGCGCATAACGCCTTTGAGCAAGTTGAAGCAAGTGACAAAGCCCCAAGAGTGTTGATTGTGAGAATGAATTCCAGGGTCCCAAACCTTGCTTTTACACCCGTTTTCTTATGTATCACCATTGTTTCCACCGGGTGGCAAGCAATCTGAATTCTCACAGAGATATCCAAACAACTTTCTAGACCCATTCAAATTAGCTCTACACCAATCCTTGCACTTCAAATTGGAGCATGCAACCATATTGAACCTTGCTTGACAACTCTTACCACTAACCATCTTCCTCTTGCTCTTAATGCCACAAAGAGCTCTAAGTTGACCATCCGTCTCCAGTAGTCCATATTCAAGTGAGAATGTAAAGGTTAAAGATAGAAATTTTATCCACTTGAATGTTGTATTGGATGGTGATGGCTTTGGGAGAGGTCTTGCAAGCTCCACTCCTTTGTGTTCTTCTTTGAATTCTTCCACCTCTTTGCAAGCTTCCTCAATTTCAACCTCTTCCTCTTGGTGGCCTTCTTTTTCGACTGACTCTTCATTGACCTTGGTCTCAGCACCAGCTACTTTACCACTTCTCAGTTGAATAGCCTTGCAGTCTTCTCTTGGGTTCACCACTGTATCACTTGGAAATGTACTTGCAGACTTCTCAGGTAATTGCTTGCTCATTTGGTCTATTTGCACATCCAAGTTTCTAATGGAGGCTCTGGTTTCCTGCATAAAACTCATCATCATCTCCCAATTAGAATCTTCTTGGGATTTAGAGTTTGCCTGCTAAGTTGATTGAAACTGGTGGTTATTAAAATTATTCTGTTGAGAACCATCTTGAGAATTATGATTAAAATCTTGTGGCCTCTGAGGTTGCTCTCTCCATCCAAAATTTGGGTGATTTCTCCACCCCTGATTGTAAGTCTTAGAATAGGGATCATTTTTGGGGTTTCTAGGAGCACTCCCCATGTAATTGACTTCTTGAAGAGGATTTTGGGTGTTGATAGCTGAGACTTGCATGCCACCCATCTGTTGAGTAAGTAGATTTAATTGCTGAGTCATAAGCTTGTTTTGGGCAAGAATAGCATTAAAAATTTCTACTTCCGTAACACCCTTCTTCTGAGGAGCTTCAATATCTGATGATGACTCTTGATATGGGTAGAAATATGATGGTTCTTGGTAGTTGGAACATGGAGCATTGAAATTTCTTTGGTTTTGGCTTTGCCAACCAACATTTTAATAGTTCCTCCATCCACCATAATATGAATCACTACTTGAGTGTGAGTAGTAACCCACGTGATCTCTCTCCATTATTTTTCCTCAGCACAAAACACCAAAAAAGATTAAACGCACCATGTGGTAAACAGGTAAACAAAGAAGAAAGAATAGAATTTTAAGAATTAAAATAAAAAATTTAAATTAAAACTAACTAGGAAACACCAAACTTAATTTCAGAAATTAAGAAAAAAAATTATTAAAACTAAAAAAATTTTTTTTTTTTGAAAATTAATGATAAAAATAAAAAAAAATTAATAGAATATAGAAAAAAATTTTGAAGAAAACAAAAACGAAAAATAAAAAGAAAAAAAATAAAAATTCAAAGCCGTAAGTTTTTTTTTTTTTTTTTGAAAAATCAAAAGAAAAAAATTAACGCAAAGGGGACACGGGAATGGGAAAAAAAAGGAAACAAGGACATTTTTTTTTTGAAAAATAATAAATAATATTTAAATAAAATTAAAATTAAAACGCCTAATCTAAACAATCAAACAACTAATAGTTGTTAATCACAGTCAATCCCCGGCAACGGCGCCAAAAACTTGGTGTGGTATTTTACAACCACACTTACTAACCGGCAAGTGCACCGGGTCGTACCAAGTAATATCTTACGTGAGTAAGGGTCGATCCCACGAGGATTGATGGACTAAGTAACAATAGTGTTTGATAGGCTTAGTTAGACAAACAAAAATTGGTGTTGAGATGCAGTATAAAAGACGTTAAACAATATCAAAAATATTGAAGAAGGGCAAGTAATTAAGTTGGGAATAATATATGGAGAAGATAGTTAAGGTTTCAGAGTTATCTATTTTTCCAGATTAATTTTTCTTACTAATTATTTTAATCATGTAGGATTTAATTTATGGCAAACTATATGTGACTAGACCATAATTCCTTAGACCTTCCTAGTCTCCTCTAAAATTCATCAACAGCCAATTCCTTAGTCAATTAATTCCAATTAGAGGGTGAAAATCAAATTTCAGTTTATATGCCACAAAAACTCTAATTACCCAAAAATAAAAAGATTATATGTCACGTATCCCGTTAAGTCCAAATAATTAAAATTTAGGAGAAATTGTTTTCAAGCTGTTGTTCAAGTAAAGAGCTTTTCCAAGTTTTACAGGAACTCAAATAGAAAGAGGGTCATACTTCCGTTCCACCCAAATTCATAAAGTAAGGAGCGAAAATAATTCTTAAATTATAAATCCATACATAAATTAAAATAGAAAAAGCAATAAAATTAATCCATAGACAGAGCTCCTAACCTTAACAGTGGAGGTTTAGTTGCTCATAGAAAAGAGAGAAAATTAGGATAGTCAATCATATTCCCCTGATGGGATGAGGTGGAATCTCCCCCAGGACCTCTCTACTAGGAGAGAAGTCTCCCTTTTTATAACTAATCCTAATTAATTTGAAATCTAATATCTAAAACTAAAAATTAAATAATATCTTTTTCTAGAATTAAAATTTGAATTTAAATTTGAATTAATTTAAATAATCAAATCTTCAATGGATGGATGGGGACCACTTGAATTGTCCATGCTGCAGCTTCTAATCTGTGTTTTTTGGGCTGAAAACTGGGTCAAAATAGCCCAGAAATCGCCCCAGCATTTTCTGTCAATTCTGCAGATCGCTCATGTGACGCGTCCGCGTCGTCCACGCATTTGCGTCATTTGTGCAGATTCCAGTCCACGCGATCGCGTCAGGCACGCGATCGCGTCATTGCGATTTCCTCCATTTCGCGCGGTCGCGTGAGCCATGCGTCCGCGTCGGTATTCGCTGGTCATCTCTTTGGCATCTTCTCTTTCTCTGCAGAAACTTCATCAAATCCATCCGAATGCTACCTAAAATAAATAAAATTGCACAAAACTCAAAATAGCATCCATAGTGGCTAAAATATAATTAATTCTTAATTAAACTCAACAAATTAGATGCAAATTCACTAGGAAAAGATAGACAAGATGCTCACGCATCAACTGACAATTTATGCGCCATGAGCTTGGGATCTATCCCGGGCATGTCGAAGGCTTTCCAAGCGAAGAGGTCGAAATTTTCTTGTAGGAGCCTTATCAGCTTTTGCTTCAAATCTCCTTTTAAATTGGCTCATATGTTAGTATTTTTTACGTCCTCTTGCCCGATCTGAACTTCATCGATCTTTCCTCCGGGATGTGGTCGCAATTCTTCTTTTAGTCGGATGCCTCCGAGCTTAATGGTGTTCACCTCCTTGCCTTTACCCTTCAGGTTTAGGCTTTCATTGTAACACTTTTCGCTAGCTTCTAATCTCCCCTGATGGTTGCTATTTCCTCTGGTGTTGGGAATTTCATGCAAAGATGGGGGGTAGATACCACTGCCCCAAGCCGATTTAGGGTCGTTCTACCTATCAAAGCGTTATAGGCCGAGCCCACATCGACGACAATAAAGTCGATACTTAGAGTTTTGGATTTCATTCCCTTTCCAAAGGTTGTATATAGGGGTATAAATTCTAGTAGTTTTATTGGTGTATCCCCCAGTCCGAAGAGGGTGTTAGGGTATGCCCTTAACTCTTTTTTATCCAATCCCAACTTGTCAAATGCTGGTTTGAACAGGATATCTGCCGAGTTTTCTTGATCCACCAGGATTCTGTGTAGCTGAGCGTTGGCGAGAATCATGGTAATTACCACCGGATCATCATGTTCGGGAGCAATACCCTGCCCGTCTTCCTTGGTGAAATAGATGGTTGGGGGGTCGGGTAGTTCGCTCCTGACCTGGTAAACTTCCTTCAGATGTCTTTTATGAGATGATTTTGTGAGTCCTCCTCCAGCAAACCCTCCCGACATCCGGGGTTCGTGGTGGTGGATCTCTTCGATCCTCCTCATCTCATTTCCTCTTTCCATGATTGTCCGACTTTTCCATGAGATATCTGTCAAGCCGACCTTCCCTGGCCAGCTTTTCTATCACATTTTTTAAGTCATAACAATCATTGGTAGAGTGCCCATATAATTTGTGATATTCACAATATTCGCTACGACCACCCTCCCCCTTCTTGTTCTTGATAGGCCGAGGAGGAGGTAGCTTTTCAGTATGGCAAATTTTCCTGTAAATGTCAACTAGCGAAACTCGTGGGGGAGTGTAAGAATGATATCTTCTGAGCCTTTCAGAACCGACTTCTTCTTTCTTCTTGGGCTCCCTCTCCTTTTCCTTGGACGAGTTAGTGTGCCCGGATCGCCAGCTCGGTTCCTGCAATCTGGCATTTTCTTCTATATTGATGTACTTTTCTTCTCTTTCTTGTACATCACTCAAAGAAGTTGGATGCCTTTTCGAGATGGACTGAGAGAAGGGGCCTTCTCGAAGTCCATTTACTAGGCCCATGATCATGGCTTCTGTAGGCAGGTCTTGAATTTCTAGGCACGCCTTGTTGAACCTTTCCATGTAGTCCCTCAGGGTTCTCCGATCTCCTATTTTACCCCCGAAAGACTAGGCGCGTGCTTGACTTTGTCTTTCTGACAATCGCATAAGGAACTTACGTGAGAGGTCGTCGAAGCTTGTGACCGACCTTGGGGGAGGCTATCGAACCACTTCATCGCCGCCTTTGTTAAAGTCGTTGGAAAGGCTTTGCAGCGGGTAGCATCAGAAGCGTCGGCTAGATACATCCGACTTTTGAAATTGCTCAGGTGATGCTTTGGGTCGGTAGCCCATCGTACAGATCCATATCAGGGCTTTTGAAGTTCTTTGGAACTTTTGCCCTCATGATGTCTTAACTGAATGGATCTTCTCCCCCCAATGGGGTATCCTCTTGGTCAATGCGAGAGCTCCTACCTCGGAGATTGGATTCTAGTCTTGAGAGCTTTTCTTCAAGCTCTTTTCGTCGTTCAACCTCTCTCCTTAGGTTTCTCTCTGCTTTTTGCTGTCATTCCAGTTCCTGTTCCAGCTGCTCTAGCCGTTCTTGGTGGCCGTGTAGCAGCCCCATGAGATCGGCAGCGTGGGGTTGTCCCTCTTTCTCTGGCTCGTGCACTTCAGAGGGGATTCTTCTTGAATCTTGAGTGCTTGAGGGGCCTTCCCTATGTTGCTTGTCCGCTCCTTGTAGAGGTACTAGTGCTCTGTCATTGTTATCTGCATCTT
This sequence comes from Arachis hypogaea, assembly GCF_003086295.3. Lineage (NCBI taxonomy): Eukaryota > Viridiplantae > Streptophyta > Magnoliopsida > Fabales > Fabaceae > Arachis > Arachis hypogaea. Next base: position 101,489,329 of record NC_092055.1, read on the forward strand.
GATGCTCTTGCTCAGACTTTGATGCAGTATGTCCATCCTCGTTATGGTCATCCGCCATTTTGGATTGATTTCCTAGGTCCCCGGCAACGGCGCCAATATTACGTAGGTAACCTGAGATAGATGGATTGACCTTGAAAGATTGGCCCAAACATTAGAAGGAGATGATCTCCGATTTGCTTTAGCGTTTGGGAACCGCAGTCCGAGTTGCGTACGTGAGAGAATGTGGGGGTGGTACCTGCAAAGACACTTTGATGCTTAACTTAGTAAGGGAGTAAGCAGGTTTAGAGAGTATTGGAACTTAGTTTTACCTGAGTGTATCATTGTATTTATAGGTGATGATCTAATAACTACCGTTAGAGTAGTTCTACTTCTGAAGGTGGATAACCGTCCCTTTATCTTAGAGTTGTTGAAATATCTCTTCTAGAAGTGGATGAAGGATTTTAGGGGGCCATTATCTATTTGAATGAGCGTTATCTGCCAGCTCGTGTTGAACTCGACCTCTTTGGGGAGGAGCTTATGTCGAACCCGACCTCCTTTTAAGAGGTCGGATAGGTGGTAAAGGCCAACCTTTAGATTGAGTCTTTTTAATTTACTTGAGTTTGGACCATAATATTGAATTAGGGTATGATTATATATATACTTTTTTTTTGTTATTTTTTAGACACAAAAAATGTGTTTGATTTTTATTATCTAATGGTCAGTAAATCATCTAAAATATAATTATATTTTAGATGTGTTTATAATTATTTCGTGCATATATTATTTAGTGGTCAGTAACTGTTTTAAAATGTAGTTTCATTTCGAATATATTCATAATTATTTTATGTATAATTATATAATTTTAAATGTATCATAAAGATTTGATCTAGTGTCTTAAATATATTTAAAATAAATTTAAAATAACAAATAACAAATATAATATTTTTAAAACATATCTAAAAAATAAGTAAGTTTGTGTTAACCAACTACTTAAAATTTTACACTATATCAAATTATCAAGACACATCTAAAATAACATAATAATATATAAAATACTTTTTAAACACATCCAAAATCCATTTAAATTTATCCAAAACAAGTAACATTTATTAAATATTTAAACTACACCCACAATAGTCACCAAAAAAAAAAACTACACCCACAATAAAAAAGATTCTTCCTTTAAAAAAGTTTTTTTTTTCTAATCTTTTACATTAAAAGACGATGCCATATACCTTTTGCATAAGGAAAAAAGGGAAAAATTCAAATGGTTTTCGATAAAAAAAAATTGGGTTCTAATGATTTAGTATTTTTTATTTTTAAAAGGTTATAATTTTAAAATTTTTGAATTTAATTTAAAATAGTTTATTCTTTTTATTTTGAAATTGAATTTTTTTTAATGCTAGAGAAAGATAAATATCAAATTTATATGCAGTTATTTTGTAAAAAAAAAAGGCTGAAAAATGAAAAAATTTAATGAATATCTCGTTACACTGATAGTAAAATATGTATTAAACATTTAAGATATTATGCCCAATCAATAAACTTAAATATCACAAAACACAAAGTTTAATTTTCAAAAATTAAAAAACTTAATTTTAATATATTAATAATATAAAATATTTTATATAATTATATCTATTCTTTTAAATAATTATTTATATAATTAATATAAAATATAATTATTTTTATCAATATAATGTTATATAAATTAGACACATATCTAAAGTACATCAAAACTAAATTCAAATTAAAATTGTAGTAGTCACCAAAAAAAAAAAAAAAATTAAAATTGTAGTTATACGTCATTGCTATAGAATAAAGTCGCCGAAGCGGCGAAGCCAAATCAAGTAATAATTAAATTGACAATGGCTCTTGTTACTTGTCGGGTTCATGAAACGCGTGCTTCATAAGTGAAGAGAAAAGATATATTGGGTAGGAAGTGGTTTATGCATTTATGTTGTTAAGGTTGAGGGGTATGGTATGGTTTTTTTTTTTTTTTTTATCGGATGTCCCCGACGGGACGGGGTATGTTATGGTTGACATGTACACACGTAAAATACCGACAATAGACAAGGCCCAAGATTAAGTTATTGTATGTGATATGAAGAGTGTAAATAATACAAAAAATTTCAAAGGGAACATGTACGTTATATGTGTGGATCTGGAAACCCCAAACGCACGCGTGTTATGCCTTCGGTAGCGGTGAGAGTTGTCGTTTTACTTTACACAAGTCTCAAACCCAATCTCAATCTCAAATCTTTGTCACAATTTTTTGGCCTCCCCTATTTTCTGCATGTTTAAAATTAACGTAGACATACTTACTACTGCACTCAGGCATATCTCATCACCCAATGCAAAGTGTTATCATAAAAAATCCAAACAAAGCAAAGTTCTTTTTATTTATTTATAAGATAATTTTCATATAAATAATGGAAAAGAAGAAATCGAGATAAAAAAATGGGTTGCAGAGCGTGAAAGACACGCGTAGGGAATAAAAACACGAATAGAGTTGATTATAGTGGTGCGTAACGTGCTGTGCATTTGCTCTTGGTTTCTTTTCTTCAACTACCAGAATTTTGTGTTATTAAAACTCAACTAATTCCACTTCATCTAAACAAAATTTTATAAATACAAGTCTTTTTTTTATAATTTTTATTTCTAGATATAAAAATATTTTATACAATTATTTGATCAAATTCACGCGCAATGGGTGTGGTATCTTATTCTTTAGTTATTGTGCATAGAAATTAAGAATTTTTTATTAAAAGCTAAGAGCCTATTAAGTTAATTAATTTTGTATTTTGGATTAGTAACTTAGTATAATAATTAAATAAAAATTTATATATAATTATCTTCATATAAAATTAACAATTAAAAATTATTAATAATAATATAATCAAACTTGTTATATTAACTTCACATTAATACTTCTTCACCTAGTAATTATAGTTCATAGCGCGGACCACAAAACACAAGTTACTTTTGTTCCACTCATCACTCATCACTCATCCATCGCATTATTTGTGTTCATTTCTCATCACACTCCATCACTCACAGTTTCACACAGAGATTCGGCTTGAAGCTGCAGCTTCCTCTTCTCACTCTTACTCACATTTTCATTTTCATTCACCATTTTGAAGATCCTTTCTCTCTTTCCTCTTTTTGTGACGTAAAAACATTTCAGATCTCGAACGTTAGAGGAGAGAGAAAGAAAGCGGTGAGAGAATAACCGCTGTTTCGGTATTCTTGTCTAGCGAGACTCTCTCACCTTCATTGCTTGAGTGCGATTCTCTTGCTCACTGTCTTGGTTTTCGATACATTGGATTGTTGCTGTTTCCATGTTTTTTTTTCTGTTTAAATCCAAATTTATTTTTAAGAATCCGAGATTTCCTTCTTTATCTGCTTGCTTCACTCGAATTTTGTAATTTACTCTTTCTGCGATTTTTCTTTCTCCGTTTAGTTTGAAACTTTTTTTCTTTTCAGATCTGACTTCAATGCACGCGCATTCTTAGCAACTCATTTTTCTTTTCTTCTTTGATCTGGATGTCACTTTCTGTTTGTAACTGCATCTTCCATTATCGTCTCCTGTAATTTGATTTTTTTATAACTTTTTTCGAAATCAAAATTCTGTGATTTTTTGTGGATTAATTTTTTACTTCTCCAATGATGTGCTAGGAAGAGCGGTTGTTGATAACCAGCATTAATATTTTAGAATTTTTTTAGCATTTTTACATTTAGTAGTTGCATAACGTTCTCCTAACTTAATTGCATGATTGTGATGGGAAGAATCTTCACCGTTTTCACTTTAGTCATTCTAGCGAAAAATTGTTGACTAAATTCTGACTTGAGAGTTAACTAAAGTTCTATCTCTAATTGCTAATTTTCCTTTCAGGTTCAAGTTCCTTTTTTTTTTCCATCTAAAATCTTGGAAATGGAGGATGCACTGCATGCTAATGCGCCTTTGGATTATGCTTCAATTCGGATTTTTCCGAACCAAAATAGGTCAGCTTTTATTAAGTGGAAAGTGGAGTTAGAACTAGGTTTTCTAATTGAAACTGAATTTATGACATGAATTCTTTCAGTACTATATTAGTATATTCTGAAGTTGTTTTGGAAATGTTATTATCCTTACGGTAATGTTAGGAAGACAAAAAAAAAAAAAGCCAGAATTTACCTTATTTATCATTCATTAATTGTTATGTTAAATGAGGTAAGTTCGGGCTATTTTTGACTAATTTATTTTGGTTACCAAACATTTCTGTTATCCTTATTCAGTTCTGCATTGAGTATTGATTTATTGTGAATCTTTTCCACATGTGAATTTCTTTTACATTTTACGTGCCTTTATTGGGCTAGGTATGAGGCATTTGTATTTAAGGGGAAACTATCTGAGCAAGTGTTGGCCGGACATTTGGAACACCTGTTGCCGCATATACCTGCAATAAACAAATTATATGCCAAGGGATCTAACACAAACTTTGATCTTGAGTTGCCAGAAAATATGCATGGTGCTGAATGGTTTTCAAAAGCTACTGTTACAAGGTTTCTATCAAGGATGGCAGATCCTTTAGTTTTGTTTCCCTTTGCATTTCACTTATATGAAAATCTTACCAGCTGTCAATTATTTTGCCTCTCAGGTTCCTGCATATTATTAGTTCACCAGATTTGATAATTGACATTAATACTATCATGGATGAGATGTCACAGTTGGAGGAGTCGAAAAAATTCCATGTTTCATTATATGGAAAGGTGATACTTGTCTTTCAGGAAATATATACTGGATATGTTTTGTTTCTAATTGATAGTTGTCTTCTGAACTAATAGTTTATTGCTTATGAACAGCCTGAAGAAAAAAGCTTGTCATCTGATGCTTCAAAGTATGTTGTTGTAACTATTACATTACATTTAGCAAATATATATTTTTGCTTGCAACCTTTATTAAGCTTTCTTAGAATATGCTCCCAGGAACGAATTATTACGAGCAATGGACCTAAGGCTTACAGCATTGAGAAGCAAGTTAGTTGAAACAATTGACAAGGCTACTGGTGATACCTGCTCCCATGAAGCTATGACTCATTTAGCAAAATTTTCTCAACATTTTGGTGCTGTTAAAATTGAGTAAGTTTCAGACAGATTTATCAACTCTCAGGATGAGTAAATGCTATTATATCTTTAGCAAAACTTCTCTACTACTAGAAACATTGCTGAGCGGAGTTTACCTACATTGTGTACGTGAACACAGGAATTCTTTGTGCAAGTTTATAGAACTAAATCAAACGAGCCAGGATACTGGTCCCTTGAACAATGAAACACCCTCGACTACATGTAAGGGGACAAGCAGTGCTGCAAGCAACCCTGTTAAAGTTCGGCAGATTTCCAGGTCATCTAACTCTGATGCCCCTGTTGTCTATGGTGTTTCACCAGCTAAAGCTGCTCAAATTGAGAGGCAGAGTTCAACAGAAAGTGAGGAGTCTTCTAACTCAAGTGATGAGGATCAAATATCTGCTGAGAGAAGTCGTTCTCTTGTAAGATCTGCAACACCCAGAAGGTCGGCATCCCCAATGCGAAGGGTACAAATAGGAAGAGCAGGACCTCGCCGAGCTGCTGCATTAACTATAAAGAGTCTCAATTTTTTTCCTGGCAAAGGGGGGCCAATTTCTTATAGAGATGCTGCTGAAAATGGCTCTGAAGGGGAAGTATCTGAGCAACCCTTTAAGAAATCAGAAATTGATGTTAGGAGGATAACGGTGCAAGATGCCATCAGTCTTTTTGAAGGTAAACAGCGGGATCAAACTGCAGATGTTCAAAAGAGGAAGTCATTAGCAGATGTTTCTATCAGTACAAATAAATCTGTCTTGAGAAGATGGAGTGCAGGTATGGGAGAGACCTCTGTTCAAGACCAGCCAGAAGTTGCAACTGAAGATCCTCTTCCAGTGACTTCCAATGATGTGGTAGATGTCGATAACCATAAGAATTCGGAAGAAGTGGTGTCTGATTTTACTTCTGAAAGTCACGATAACGATGAGATAAATGCTGGTGACATAAAACAGGAAAGACAGGAAAATAGTTCCTATGCTATAGATAATGCAGAAGAAACTGAGTCAAAAGAGGAGACTGCCAGAAAGTTGGCAGCCTCAGAAGAATGGAATAAAAGAAAGCAAGAAGAGTTCAACCAGATTCTTAAGAAAATGGTTGAAAGCAAGCCTGTAATGTTTGGAAAGTCCCAGCCCAGCAGAAACCAGAATATTCCTTTTGAACAGAGGGGAGGATCTTATGATAATTATAAGGAGAAAAGGGATGCAAAACTCCGAGGAGAGAATACTGGAAAGCGGGTAGAAAAAGAAGCACAGTTTCGAGAAATGCAGCAACTACTTGATAAGAGGAAAGAAATGTTATCCAAAAATCTGAGTGCAAGTAAAAAAAGTGCTACAAGGTTGCCCCAAAAATCACTAAGAAATCCAACTCAACCTGCAAATTCTCCAAAAGAGACCTCTAAACCTATAGCTACGAAGAAGACATCTAAAACGTCACCAGTGCCTGCTATTCGGAAATCATGGTCAGCAATGCCTTCACCAAGGGCTGCAGGGACATCTCCTGTTAAATCACGCAGTGGAATTTCATCTGCTAGCACCACCCCAACATGTCGGAAACCAATCTCAGCATCTTCTGTGCCTCAACCAATCCCCCAAAGGGAGAAGTCTCAGCATCGAAACAGAAATGAGAAAGAACCTCAGACTGGCAGTGTCAGAAGTGTCAAAAGCAATGAGAAACGGCAGACAGCTGTTGCAAATAAGAGCAAGGCAACCAAAGCAAAAGTAACGAAAGCTTCTGAAGAAACCACTGTTCCTTCAAAGATTAGCTTGGCTAGCAAGGGAACCAAGAAAAGCAGTGTGGTGCCATTGGAATCGAAACCATTTCTACGTAAGGGTTCTCGGATGGGAAATGGTACAGGGACTGGTTCTGGTAATCTTAACAAGAGAAAAACTCCTCCTAAGCTGGACAAATCTCTCACTGAAAATGGTACTCAACATCAAGAAACGGAATTGGTTCTCAATGCTTCTGATCTGAACAGTCAACATTCAGACAGGGACACTGCAACACCCACTCATCAGAATGCTGCTACAGAACCAGAATCTCAGGTAAATAACCACTTGCAATGTGGTGAAATAGGAAATTTAGACCAAGATCCTACTGAAGTTGGTGATGTCTCAACAGATGTAATAGAGTCTCCCATAGAAATAAGGAATGAAGAGTCAACCATATCACCCTCTGCCTGGGTGGAGGAGACCGAAGAGGATCTGGAACTGTCCAGGCCATGCGAGGACAACACATTTCAACCCACATCTCTGGCTGGTATCCCTCCAGCAGGATCCGCTAGTCCCCGTGTTCGCCATTCTCTGTCGCAAATGCTTCAAGAAGAAAACAGTGAACCTGACACTTGTGAATGGGGAAATGCTGAGAATCCTCCGGCCATTATATCCCAAAAAGATGCACCCAAAGGTTTCAAAAGGCTCCTGAAATTTGCTCGGAAGAGCAAAGGTGGTGGTGATACAGGTTCCACTGGCTGGTCTAGTCCATCCGTATTCTCCGAAGGAGAGGACGATGCTGAGGATTTTAAAAACTCCAATAAAAGAAATGCTGACAATCTACTGAGAAAGGCTGCCCTTAATATGAAGAGTTATGGGCAACCAAAAAGTTCAATGCATGAAGGATATGAAAGAAATTTAGGTACTGATAAAATACATTTCTCTCTTTGCTTTTCCTCTCTACTGATGGTGCTGCACCAAATTTTGGAGTCCCTGAAATTTTTTTTCCCTCCTTGTCCTCTCGAACGTTAGATGCTTTCCTTCTGCTCCTTTTTCCTGTCGTGTTCTTATTTGATGGCCAATTTTTGGTGTCTCTCCAATATTCGGTTATTTGGGGCATATCCGTCAAATTTTTGAAAATTCTTACAATAACATCATTGCTTATTGGGCAATTAATAGGGACTGAAATTCAACAATATATTTTTATATATAAAAAGAAACTACGAAACTTTATGCTCTTTTATGCTAATGTCTTTGTGCTGTTTTTCACGTTGAACTTGACTGATTGCAAATTAACCGGCTCTAATTGTTCATATGATGCCTCTATTCTTATCACGTATAGATTTCTGCTTTGCAGCAAGTAGAGATGATGGCAAGGGTTCTCACAAGATGCATGATGGTGTCAGTTCTACAAGAGGTCAGTCTTCATGAGAAACACTAACTACAGACTTACCAATAATTTTTTTTATCCTTTTTCTTTTTATTTAAATATAGACGAGTCATGTTAACTTTTTTGTTACATTGATAAATTGATAAATTGATGTATTAGGATTATAATTTATATAAATCTAGTTAAAAGGAAAAGGTCAAACAAATTAATATGGAATGAAGGGAGCATGATTTTAGTGTTCCCTATACTTTTCTACATTGATTTTCTCACTAGTGGCGTTTCTCATTAAATACTTTAATGTTTTCTTCTGCATGTTCACGTTCCAGCGACAAGGTCATTCTTTTCTCTTTCAGCTTTTAGGGGAAGCAAACCCTCCGAGTCATAGTTTGGTTGATGGCTATGGAAAGTAAGATCATTGAGTTTGCTTTGCCATAATACAAGGGAAGTTTCATGTTGTAAATTCATTGAACTGCGTCGAGGTATTTTATAACATTACCCTGCAGTTAGCACTCAAATACTCCACGTCCCCGTCCTTAGCAGATTTTCTATACTTGATTTAATTGTTGTGATGGTTGTACCAAGCGTTCATTTCATAATATGTTACTATAACTTATATGAATATTGGTCATGTAGATAACTAAAATATTGGTACCAAATTTTTTGTTTAATTGTTTTTCATAGTTATTGGTGAAACTTGTTTTGGAGAGGTTACTTCTTTCTTTTGGTATGGAGTATATATCTACGGTTACTGTCACTCCGACGCTTATTTAAAAGAAAAACCGTTTTTGTGCAGCTGATGACTGATGGAGTCGAATAAAAATATTTCTTAATGAAAATACTGTTTTAGTGAACTGGTATGTATAGCCGAGTAATAAACATGTAAAATGTGCCGCGTTTTACTGTCTTGTCAAATTTATCAACTCGTTTTGGTGTAAAAATTTGAGTATGATGATGTGTTGGTACTTGGTAGCTATAAAAGCGTTGATAAAATTAAAGTTTTTTAATATATTGTTATTTTTTTTATTTTTTAAATTAAAAATTGTTAAATAATAAAACAATATTTTAATTTCAGTTATATCTTTCAAGACATCGTAGTTAGGAGTGGTAAAGTTGGTAGTTCGTTCCGCCAAGGGACTAGCCCGCTTTGTGAAATAAAATGGGTTTAAAATGTTAGGTAGAATATTTAATTAATTAAATGTTAGTTTGTTTAATTATTTTTTTTAAATTAATAAAATTAATAAAAAATAATTTAAAAATTAAATATAAAAAAGATCAAATTACAATACAATTCTTTTACTATTTTTTAAGATATTTAATTTCAATAGAATTGTTTAAAATAATATCTATCAATAAAATTATTTTTATTTTAAAAAATAAATTACATAATTTAAGAAATATATATATAAAAGTGTAAAATAAAATAAATAAAATTAATAACTAAACAAAAATAAAAATATGTTTAAAAATGATATAATTATTAATTTTTGTAGTATTAATTACTCTTATTTAATAAAAAAATCAAATAACTTTTGGCCTGACAGACGGGCCCGTTCCACCAAACTCGCGGTTTGACAGTGTGGGTTGGTTTGACGGAATTTTTTTATTTGGCGGATTCCAATCTTAGTCTAACCCACTCTTTTTGACGGGTTAGTCTAGTGAGTTCGATTTATTTTGCCATCCCTAATCATAGTTACTATAACCTGTATAGTATCAACATTTAAGTATGTACTATGTTTAACTTTATAAACAAAAGGGTAATTTATATAGTTAAATAAAACACAAGCTAATATTATTTAAATGTTTAATTACTTTACAAATTTCTATAGTTTTATCGAATTTTCAATTAGGATCTTATACTTTTTTCTTTTTAATTAGATTTTTATACTATATGATTTTTTTCAATTTAGTTTTTACTGGAACAAAAACGTTTAAAATAACAAAATATTCTATTAAAAAAAACGAATATTCTCACTATTAGGATAAAAGACCTAATTAAAGACACCTCTATATTTCGAAAATTTTAAAAGAACCTTTGTCATTTTGTCCCACCCTCACAGAGTCCTTGAGCATCCTTAGCTGTTTTTATTTGTTATTTCTTTAAATAAAGGTAGTGATCTGTTGTTTTCATTAAGATTTTCATGCTTTGAATCAATGTTTCTTAGAGTTTCTTCCCTTGAATTAAGTTAGAGATCTTCCTAACTTTAGTTGAGATTTTTTGGTACTTTGATCAATGCTTCTTGGAGTTGTTTTGTGCTTTCAAGTGTAGAAAATGATTAAAAGATGCTAGGCAAGAACAAGGAGATAGACAAAACAGGTATCAAGAAAAACGAAGGAGGAAGCTTAGGATACACTTTGAAATCTTAGGACACACTTTTAAAGTCATATTCATCAGAACGAGGCCTCCGTTAAGATTGGTCATCCAACGTGGAGAAAGTGGCGTCAAGTCATCAACCGGCAAAAGGAATATCATGCGTACACATCATACGTGCATACGCACAAATGGAGCAAAAAGAGAAATCATGCGTACGTATATTTTAGTACGAAAAGGGGTGTTGCATGTACGCATCCCTCATGCGTACGCGCAAATAGTGACAGAAGAAAAATCATGCGTATGCATGACCCCAAGTTCACATTCCACGCCAGTTTTGTGGCGTCCAACGGTTGGAATAAATTAGATAGCCAAATTGGGTCATTCTTGGAAGAAAGTGTGCCATGCAACGGCATATCATTGCCGTACAACGCCAAAACCATAAAGAGGCCCAAAATATTGAAAATTGAGCTGTCGTTGGACGTAGGATTTCTTAGTGTGCAATAGCTAACAATTAGTCCAACTCTTAAGCTCCAATTTCTTCATTCATTCTTCAATTCTCCAAGCTTCCAAAGAGTGAATCAAGCCCATGAAATCAAGCTCAATTAGTTTTGAATTTAATGTAATTGAATTTGAATTTGCATTTAAGTTTGTAGTAGGTTATAAATAGAGGTGGAAAGAGCACAAGAAAGAGACACAATCAGGAAGGGAGTTTTCAGACTCTCTTCTCATTCTTTTCTCTTCTTTCATTTTTTTTCATATCCATTTTGTAATTCTAGAGTTATGAATAGCTAATTCTCTCTTCATTTGGGGAAATAGCTCTGTTGCATTTTAATGGATTAATATGATTTCTTCTTCATCTTCAATTCATCTTTCAATTATTTCTTGAGAAAGAGTTTTAGTTCTTCATCAAAGGATCTAAATCTATTGAAAAATAATTTAGATCCAAGTTGGGTTTTATGATCACTTAGAAAAGTGAATTCATAAAATCAAAGCTTGAAAACTCTTTCTCCCAATTCTCATGATTGTGGATATTGATTTGATATGTGACATTAAATTAATCCTAATTTGAATCTTGAAGAATTGTGTGGTAATCAGAAGATATGCTTCATCTCTTTTCATGAGCAAATAATCAAAGAATTGACAATTGATCAAGTCAAGAAAAATTGAATTACCAAGGAATTAAAATTTAATTACTTATGATTTGTCAAGAGATTAATGATTGCATGATTGAAATGGAGATGAAAAGCTATTGATCCTGAGGACTCAACACCTCTTTACCCCAATGTTACCCCTATTCTTATCTTACTTTATTTATATTTTTGCAATTTAATTTTCAGTCATTTACATTCCCAGTTATTTACATTCTTGTCATTTACTTCCAGTCATTTACATTCCAGTTATTTACTTTAATGCTACGCTCTTTGATTAATTGTCATCCAAAATGAATTGTCTAACTAGAATATCAATTAATCACTGTTTGCTTAATCCATTAATCCTCGTGGGAATGATAAACCACTCACCGTGGTATTACTTGATGCGATCCGGTGCACTTGCCAGTAGTTTTGCGGATATTAGTTTATAAATTCCGTATCAAGTTTTTGGCGCCGTTGCCAGAGATTAATTGCGATTGACAAACTACCGGTTGATTGATTACCTATATTAGACACTTTTTATTCTATTAATTTAATTGCTTTTAATTCTTTATTTTTTTGTTAGTTAATTGTTTGTGTTATTGCCTCACTTAGAATTTTTTCAATTGTGACAAGGGAGATTCCAATTTCTTTTGATCTTGGTGATTATGTTTCTATAGAGTATTTTCAAGGGAAAATGGAGTTTACGTCACCCTTTGGCCAAGCAAATTGCATGGGATACTTTCTACCACCACAAAATGATTCATGCTACTATCCTAATTGTGGTTGGAAATATCAAGAACAAAAAATGATGGAGTATGAGCAAGTAAACCATATAGGATATTTTCCAGGGACACAAAATTATTCACATTACTATGAAATGAGCAATCATCTGAATGGTGGCTGGGAAAATTATTATCAAAGAGATTTCAATACTCCATATCCCATTTATCAAGAGCCATTATCTCTTGATCGTGCCTTGGACAAACTACAACAAACACTGGATGCATTTATGCAAAATTGTCCAATCTCACCTCCTAATTTTTTATATCAAAATCCTTCATCACTTGACCCTGCCTTACCACAAAACTCCTTTCAAAATTCACAAAACCCATTTCATTCCTTTCAAAACCCACAAAATCCACTTCACAATTCACAATACTCCTTTCACAATCCACAAAACGCATTTCACTACCCACAAAACTCCTTCTATATCCTCCAAAACAACTTCACCACAACACGTATATATTCACAAAACTATTCCAACCTTTCATCTCTTGAGTTAACCTTAGAACAACTTTTTCAAGCTACCATTTTATTTATCCAAACAGTAAATAGTTTCCTTCAAGAGTCCAGAGCATATAGTAAAAATCAGGAAGCCTCAAGAAAGTATCTAGAAGTACAAATGAGACAAATGACACAACATCTGACTGAGAAACCAACTATTGTCTTTACTAATAATAAAATTTTCTATCCAAGAGAAGAATGCAAGACCATAAGTTGGAGAAGTAGAGTAGTGCTTAGCAAGGAGAATGAAGACTAAATTGAGGCTATGAAAGAGGAGTTAGAAGTGCAAGAGCAAGACCAAAAGGGCCCTGAAATTCTAATAAAGAAGGAGGTTGTGAATGCATACAAACCTAGGATTTCATATCTTCAGAGGCTACAAGAGGTGGCAAAAGAACAGGTAAAGTCCCTCCCAAAAGAAGCAATACAAAATCATGCAAAAGAAAAGGAGAAAAATAACCAAGGGAGTCCACACTCCAAGGAATCAGAGAAATACATGGTGGTTGATTTAATTGAACCATCAATCTAAGAAGTTCTTGATGAAGGGGACACTCCAACCAATACACAATACTCAAGTCCTAAAACCAAAGAGGTGAAGGCAATCAAGGAAAGCACTCAAAGAAGAATTGTGATCAATAAACAAAAGACAACATCCATAAAAAAGAGAAGGTCAACAAAAACATCCAACCCCTACCTCAACAAACAAGCCGAATCAAGCTAGTAACAATAAAAAAAATCTTGTTAGGAGAAAATCAAATCAGGGGGCATCAATTTTCTCCTCTTCTCCTTTGAAGTCATTCCTCTTAACCAACTAGAAGAAGATGAAGAAAATTCAAGAATCAAGAGTCAAGCTAATGACTTTAAAAGAGCGCTTATTGGGAGGTAACCCAACCATAGTATTGATAAACCACTATTTTATGATTTATATTGTGTTTAATTGAGTGGTTTTTATCAATTATTTACTTACTTATTCATATGATTTGCATGATTTTACAATTCCTTCCTAGTTGAATTCTATGGTTGAAAACTTGCTTCCTAGAGATCTTTTATTTGTATATTTTAATTCTCCTTTATCCCATTCGATGCCGTGATCCGTGTGTTAAGTGTTTCAGGCTTTATAGGGCAGGAATGGCTCAGAGAATGGAGAGGAAGCTTGCAAAAATGGAAGGAACACAAGAAACTAAGGAGATGACCAGCGAACACTGACGCGAGCGCATGGCTCACGCGAGCGCGCGAAATGAAGAAATCGCAGCGACGCGAACGCGTTCCTGACGCGTACGCATGGATTGGAGTCTGCACGAATGACGCGAACGCGTGGACGACGCGAATGCGTGACAAGAAAAATAGCTGAATGACACGAACGCATGGACGACGCGTACGCGTGACCTGCGCGATCTGCAGAAATAACATAATACGCCGGGGGTGATTTCGAGCCGCATTTTGACCCAGTTTTCGGCTAAGAAACACAGACTAAAGTTAGGGAACATGCAGAAACTCAAGACGCATCCACACACATTCAGATACATTGATATTAGGATTACTTTTAGTTTTAGATCTGAATCTAGATTTGCCTTACATTCATAGTTTATGCTTTTGCTTTGGATTTTGGATGTTGAAGAGTCATTACCTCCATTGAAGTTATTACTTTAGTTTGTTTCCTTATTCCTTTACTCCTTTCAGTTGATCATTGACCCTATTCAGATAATTATGTTGCATTTTGAATTTATTAATATATAGAGTTACTTTTACTTTTAATTAATTTTAATTCTCTATTTTATTTTATTTAATTTATTATGTCTTCTTATATTTTTATGAGTATTAAATCCATGTCAATGGAGTAGATTTTCTACTTGACATGGGGGTTGATTAAAAGGAGACACTTGAGTTGGAATGCTCAAGTGCTTAGTTAAATTGGACGTTATTAGCTAATTCTGTATCTACTAACGCTAGACCTTCCCAAGGGAGAGGACTAGAATTTGAGGATAAGAGTTAGCTCAATCACTTGACTTTCCTTTATTTAGTAAGGGTTAACTAAGTGAAAACAACAACATCTTTACACTACACTAGAGAAGATTCTAACAAGGATAGAACTTCCAATTAATCATTCCCCCAGTCAAGGCCTTTTAATATTAATAATAATTCTTAGTTTATTGCTTTAATTTATAATTATTTTAAATTGCTCATTATCCAACTCAAACTTTCTTGAAAATTACTGATTAATAAATTAGTACCCTTTTCTGCAACTCGTTGGGAGACGACCTGGGACTCATATTCCTAGTATTTTTATTTCTAAAATTTGTGACAACTTTTCTAAATTAACAAGGCGGACCTTAGCTGATTAAGAACTATACTCACGACGTATTCTATAAGTTATTTCTTAATTATCCGACTTCTGCCTGCTGTTCAATTTTTGGCGCCGTTGCCGGGGAGTTGCAATAGTGTGCTAGATTATTAATTAGTGTACATATTTTATTTTATTTGCATATTTTATTTTCATTTTTTGTTACCATGAGCTATATGTTTTTCTCCTTGAATGACGCGTTCATTGCCTGATCCGAGCTTAGCCTCTTTTGATCCTGAAATTGAAAGAACTCTTTCACGTATTAGGCGAGCTCGACGTCGGTTAGCCTCTAAGGGTGGTGAAGTGATTGTTATCGATTCACCAGTCTCATCTGAGGGTGAATCTGAACTGCCATCTGAGAGCGAGACAAGCTCCTTTACTACTGATTCAGTTGATTCATGTGCAGGTAACATGGTAGAACCTAGGAGGATTACTCTCCAGGAAGCTGGAGCCCCAGATTTTACACTACAACCGTATCAAGTGCGTCATCCAAATCTGGCTGCAGATTTTGAACTGAAGACTGCACTAATCAACTTGATGCCCAAGTTTTATGGCTTACCTGCTTAGGAGCCTATCAAGCACCTTAGGGATTTCCAGACATCCTGTTCTATTGTTAGGCGTCATGGTGCAGATGAAACTTCTATTCTGTTAACCGCCTTTCCGTTTTCTCTTCAGAGAAAGGCGAGAGAATGGTACTACGCTCAACCCGAAGTGACGGTTACTAACTGGGATACGCTCAGGAGAGAATTTTTGGAAAAATACTTTCCGTCTGAAGTCACAGATAGACTGAGAAAAGAGATCTCCTGTATTGTTCAAGGTGATTCGGAGACTCTCTATGAGTACTGGGAGCGTTTTAAGAACCTTCTAGACGCATGCCCCCATCACATGATTGACAGACTAGTGTTGATCAGCTACTTCACTTAAGGCATGAACCCCCAGGATAAGACTACACTGGATGGTGCTAGTAATGGTTCTATGAAAAAGTACAGGACCGCAGATGAAGCATGGCAACTGATCAGCGACTTAGCTGAGTCCACTAGGAATCACAGGCAGAGGCGCAGCCACTCAAAAGCTGTTTCAGAGGTTTCCTCTGGCGTTAAAACTACTGCTCTTACCCAGAGTATATGTGAAATGACCAACCTACTAAAACAGATGCAGTTAAATCAACAACAAGCACAACAAGCTCAACCTCTCCCACCACAACACAGACAACAGTTGGTTCCACAAAGAGTATGCGGGATCTGTGCTGATTATAGTCATTATACTGACGAATGTCCGCAGCTCCAACAGGAAGACAACACTGTGACAGCCACTCACAACTTCTATGACCGCTCGAATCAAGGATACAATCAACAAGGTGGCAACTACAACCAAGGTGGCAACTATAACCATGGATGGCAGGACAACTCCAACCAAGGTTGGAAAGATAATTCTAACCATAGTTTGAGGGACAACTATAACAGAGGAGGCAAAGATAACAATGGAAACCAGAGGTGGAATAACAATAACAACAACAGACAGCAGAATCAGAACCAACCTTACAGAGCACCTCACCTAAGACAGTCCCAAGGACCCCAACACAACCAACAACAGGTTCCTCAGATCATTTATTCCAATTCCTCATCAAATGATGAGATGCTCTATTCTCTTGCACAAGGACAACAAGACATGCAGACGCAGCTGAACTCTACTTTAAATGGTCTGACTGCCACTTTATAAGCTCTCGTCTCCCGGTTAGATTCATCACCTAATTTCACCAATCAACCTTCAAGCTCCAGTAGAATTTCTTTTCAACCCCTACCTAATCCCAAAGGTGGCATCAATGCCATCACTTTAAGCTCCAAAGCCACATTGCAAAAGAGGAACCAGGAGGAGCCAAGCTCACCAGAACACGTCCTAGCTGAGGATGTGGTGGAAGTGGAAGATGCTGAAGAGAAAGAGGATGTACAAAACATAGTTGAAGAAGAAGCAGCTCAACCACAGAATGAAACACCAAAGGATGCAGAAGCTGTAAGTAACGCCCTTCCTATTCCATTCCCATAAGTTGCAAGGAAGCCTAGAAAGCAGATGGAACTTGACCCCAAAATGGTAGAAATATTCAAAAAGGTTGAGGTAACTGTTCTCTTTTTTTATGTTATTCAGCAGGTACCTAAATATGCAAAGTTTCTAAAAGATTTATGCATACATAAGGATAAGATTAATGAATTAGAAACTATTCCTTTAGGTAGTTTTATATCTGCTTTAATGAGAGGTATGCCTGAAAAATGTAGTGATCCAGGTCCATGCATGGTTAACTGTACCATTGGAGGTGTAATATTTTCTGATTGCATGTGCGATTTAGGAGCGTGTGTTAGTATAATGCCATTGTCTATATATAATACTTTGAGGCTCCCTCCCTTAAAAAGGTCGGCAGCTCGTTTTGTGTTAGTAGATAAAATCATTATTACAGTAGTTGGAATTGCTGAAGATGTATTAGTGAGCATTAAGGGGCTCACATTTTCTATTGACTTCTATATCCTGGAAATGCCCCCTAATGACTCAGGAAGACCATCATCAATCCTGCTTGGAAGACCATTCCTGAAGACTTCAAAGTTCAAGCTGGATGCATTCTCAGGAACTTACTCCTTTGAGATAGATGGCAGAACAGTGAGTTTCAGTTTAAATGAAGCTATGAAGCACCCTCCGGAAGATCATTCTATCTTCTAGTGCGACATCATTGATGAAACTGTAGCTGAATTTTACCAAGAAGAAATAGAAGAGAAGCACAAAGAGCAAGGTCCAAGTGTGGGGACACCCTCTGAACATAATGAAGACCCTTTGTCATTATCACCAGCCCCGGATGATCCAGAACCTAGCCATGAAAAGAAATTGGAATTAAAGCCCCTCCCTCCACACCTCAAGTATGCTTACCTTGAGGATAAGCAGAAGTTTCCAGTTATCATTGCAAGGGAACTCACTTCCCAACAAGAAGAACAACTGCTTAATGTGCTGAGAAAACATAAGAAAGCAATTGGATGGAGCTTGGCGGATATAGTAGGCATCAGTCCTCAAGTTTGTGAGCACAGAATATATTTAGAAGAGGAATCAAAGCCTGTCCGTCAACCTCAAAGAAGATTAAATCCCACCATCTTAGAAGTTGTCAAGAAAGAAGTGACCAGGCTACTTGAAGCAGATATCATTTACCCCATCTCAGATAGTGAATGGGTCAGTCCAGTACAAGTGGTGTCCAAAAAGTCTGGAGTCACAACAATAAGAAATGAGCATGGAGAGCTCCTGACAACTAGAGTGCAGAATTCATGGAGAGTTTGCATTGACTATAGGCGTCTCAACCAAGCCACTCGCAAGGATCATTACCCCTTGCCATTCATTGATCAGATGCTTGATCGCCTGTCAGGTAAATCCCATTACTGCTTTTTAGATGGTTATACATGCTACTTTCAAATTCATATAGCTCCTGAAGATCAGAAAGAGACTACTTTTACATGTCCTTTTGGGACTTATGCTTATAAGAGAATGCCCTTTGGCTTATGCAATGCACCAGCTACTTTCCAAAGGTGCATGATGAGTCTTTTCTCTTATCTCATTGAGAACTGTATGGAGATTTTTATGGATGATTTTAGCATATATGGTGATTCCTTTAGCCTTTGCTTGGATAGTTTATCTAGAGTGTTAGACAGATGTATTAGTTCAAACCTTGTATTAAATTTTGAAAAATGTCACTTTATGGTAAAACAAGGAATTGTACTAGGACATGTTGTGTCTAATACTGGCATTTCTGTAGATCCAGCAAAGGTGGATGTTATTTCTAGTTTACCTTACCCCTCCTCCGTGAGGGAAGTCCGTTCGTTCCTTGGCCATGCAGGTTTTTACAGGAGATTCATTAAGGACTTCAATAAGGTAGCATTGCCTTTATCCAGATTGCTGCAGAAAGATATTGAGTTCGAGTTCAGTGTGGATTGTATGCAAGCATTTGATAAGCTGAAGATCGCCCTGACTCAAGCCCCAATTGTGAGAGGACCAGACTGGAGTCAGCCATTTGAAATTATGTGTGATGCTTCCAAACATGCAGTAGGAGCAGCGCTGGCTCAGCGAGAAGGTAATGATCCTTTTTTAATTGCTTATGCATCTAAGACTTTAGATGCTGCTCAATCTAACTATACTACTACTGAAAAAGAGCTTTTAGCTATTGTTTTTGCTCTGGATAAATTCCGAGCCTATTTACTTGGTACTAAGGTAGTAGCGTACTCAGATCATGCAGCTCTAAAATATTTACTAGCTAAAAAGGAGTCCAAACCAAGGCTAATACGTTGGATACTACTGCTGCAAGAATTTGATTTAGAAATTATGGATAGGAGTGGTAACTAGAATTTAGTAGCAGACCACTTGAGTCGTCTTGAGCACATTAAGGATGACTCCACTCCTATAAATGATAATTTCTCATTTGATAGCTTACATGCAGTATCTGAAGTAGTTCCTTGGTATGCACCTGTAGCTAATTATCTAGTTAGCCACACTTTTTCTCCAAATTTTACTAAGCATCAAAGAGACAAGCTGAAGAGCGAGTCCAAATATTATATATGGGATGATCCATATTTATAGAGGTGTGGTGCTGACCAGGTAATTAGATGGTGTGTACCTCAATCAGAATTCCAGTCCATTTTAGAGGCCTGCCACTCATCTGAGAGTGGAGGACATTTTGGCCCTCAAAGAACAGCTAGAAAAATTTTAGACTGTGGATTCTGGTGGCCTACTCTTTTTAAAGACGCTGCTGAATTTTGTAAATCTTGTCCCCCTTGCCAAAGGTTTGGTAATATATCTAAGAGGGATGAGATGCCTCAACAGATTATGCTTTTCTGTGAAATTTTTTATGTTTGGGGCATTGACTTCATGGGTCCATTTCCAAATTCTAATGGTTACTTTTATATACTGTTAGCCATAGATTATCTTTCTAAATGGATGGAAGCAATTCCCACCCGTACTGATGATGCTAACACTGTCATTTCCTTTGTTAGAAACCATATTATTTGTCGCTTTGGATCACCACGAGCAATCGTGAGTGATCAAGGCACCCACTTTTGTAACAGGAGACTGACAGGATTACTCAAGAAGCATGGGATAATTCACAAAGTAGCAACAGCTTACCATCCCAGATCAATGGGCAAGTCGAAGTCTCTAACAGAGAGATTAAACGCATTTTGGAAAAGATAGTAAAACCTCATAGGAAGGACTGGAGTGCCAGGCTACAAGATGCACTCTGGGCATATAGAACAGCGTACAAAATACCCATTGGGATGAGTCCCTTCCGCTTAGTATACGGAAAGGCTTGTCACCTTCCAATGGAGGTGGAACACAAGGCTTTCTGGGCTGTGAGGGAGTGCAACATGAACTTTGAGGAAGCTGGTGCTGAAAGAAAGCTGCAACTAGCAGAACTTGAGAACTTTCACCTAGAAGCATATGACAACTCCAGGAGATACAAAGAAAAGATGAAGGCTGTCCATGACAAGCACATAAAAAGGAGAGAATTCAGACCAGGGAGTTAGTTCTTCTTTATAACTCCAGACTGAGGCTTATGCCAGGTAAACTGAGATTAAGATGGGAAGGTCCATATAGAGTAGAAAAGGCAGAGCCATACGGAGTTTTTTACCTGCGTCATCCTTCTAGCTCCAAAATTCTAAAGGTCAATGGACATCGCCTGAAGCTCTATCATGGTGAGAAGACAAAGGATCACAAAGAACTAGAGGACTTCCTCTTGGAAGACCCACCAACAGAAGCAGAATGAGTCTGAAGAGCGTCCAACTTAAGGACGTAAAAGCAAAGTGCTAGGTGGGAGACAACCCACCATGGTATGATCGTTCCGTTTCAGTTTTAGTTTTATTTTACTTTATTCTATTTAATTTTTGTTAATGATTCTTCTCATAATCTCTGCATATAGCTGCATATAGCCTGCATTTGCATTTGCATACTGCACCAAAAAAAACGCACGCGACGTGTAAGCGTCGCTGACGCGTCCGCGTCATCGTTGCGTTAGGAAGAAAAGAGAATTGAACAGAAAGTCACGCGAAAGCGTGGCTGGAGGCCTGCCTTAGGCACAAATATGCTCATGCGACCGCATCGCTGATGCGTCCGCGTCATTTTGAAGAATAGCCTCCCATGCGTCTGCGTCACCCACGCGAACGCGTGCCCCTAAAAATTGACGTAAAAGAGGTGTATGGCAGCAAGCTACGATGGATTGGGGCTGAAATGATGCTGGAAGCACCAGCCCTATCACGCGACCGCGTGCCTCATGCGTCCGCGTCGTTTCCTAAATATGGTCATTCACGCGATCGCGTCACCCACGCGAACGCGTCACCCTAAATTTTAGCAAAATGAGTTTGAAACAGAGAGTCGCGCGAATCAAGTCACGCGACCGCATGACCCACGTGTCTGCGTCACTTGAAAAACATCGCACACCACACGTCCGCGTCACATGTGGCGCACAGATTATCCAGATCAGCCAAATATCATATCTTTTCTTCCCCAAATCCTAATTTTTCTTTTCCCTTCTTATTTCTTTCTTCCCCCCTTCTTCCTTCTCTATTCTTTCTCACTTTTTACTTTCTCCTCCTTATTTTTCACATCCATTCTCAAGGTTCTTTTCCTTCTTTCTTTTTATTTTTCCTTTATTACTTTTATTTATGTTTATGTTTTTTTTCCTTTTTCTTTTCACTTTCATTATCTATATCTTCTTTTCCTTTATTTTCTCTGTCTTTTTATTCCTTTAATTGGTGTTAGAAATTTAATTAGGTGATTATTTTCTTCTATATTTTGCTTGTGAACTATTGTGAAATTGTTTGACAATTAATATTACTTCTTAAAGGGTTGCTTGCATGTTCAATTTACTACTTTCAATAACATGTTTACCATGCATGCTATGTGTTTGTGAAAAAGCCTGTATGGCATTGCACACTAATTATTCTATTCTACTACTTTAATGCCTGTTTTTCACAAAACCCCTTTTATATTTTATTAATTAAATATAATTGTCAATACAAACAGGTTGTTAGTTTGAAAGGGTTGGTAATCTAACTTGGACATTAAATGCTTAATCTATGCTACTCATGCCTTTGCCGGCATACCAATAAACATCTTGCATTTAATTACCATCACATGCACTTGCTATATTACCTTTGATGAACTTTTCACATGTAGTCTAGACCATGTGTTAACGACATCCTTCTTCACCGTGCATTGATTATCACCCATAATATTTGCTCCCTTGCTCGAACCCTTATCTTTACATATTACTTTCTTTTTCCTTTTTCAGGATGGCCACCAAGAAAGGTAAAGAGAAAGCTACTCCCAAACCTCCAGCAAGGAGAGAAACAAAAAGAGCATTAGTGGCAGAGCCATCTTCAACAGCGGTGAAACCCTCAACAAAACGAATCAAGAGGATCATCAAGGTCGATGAAAAAGAGAAAGCCTTTCCAACAAAGGACACTGCGCGGTTCACTAACCGCTACTGTGAGCAGATGTTCCCCATCCTGACAAAGAGGAATTATAACAATGAGTACCTTCTTATCCTCCCAACCAACATTACTGAATTTGTTGATCCCCGCATTGAGCGACGACAGTGGGGATTCCTACAGAGACAGCCACGGCAGGTTAATCTATCATGGGTAGTTGAATTCTACTCCAATTTTCACATGCCAACCATGCAGTTTGTCTATGTCCGTCAGAAGCAAGTCCCCATAACTGAAGAGGCCATTCAACAAGCTTTAGATCTTCCCCCCGCTCCAGAAGGATTGGACGCATTCCAAGAAGCCTCACTCAAGCGCCAGACATACCAATTTGACTGGGACGCCGTTCTCAAAATTATCGCACAACCTGGCAGCAGATGGATCTACGGATACCATCGATCCTGACCTAAGGGCATATCGGCTTCAGCACTTACCTTGGAAGCTCGAGTATGGGCACAAATTATGACCCATTACGTCTTTCTGAGCACTCACGAGTCCTCCTTCACTGCAGACATGGTTGTTCTACTCTGGTGTATCCTTACAGACCAGCACCTCAATTTACCAAGACACATTCGGCATGCTTTGGGACACGTACAAATTGCGGGCAACCTACCCTTCCCCGCCTTGGTTTTAGATCTAGTCTCAGCAGCCAGAGTCTCCTATAGAGTTGGGGACACCAAGGCCATGATTCCACGAGATGATCAATACGTCTCTAACGGGAAGTATATCAGACCTCCAGCAGTCACTATCGACCGGAGCACAGAACTAGCAGAAGATATCCCTTCTTCTTCCACATCACAAGCACCTTCAATAAACCAACTGCTCCATCAGATACTTGAGAGGCTAGACCGGTTTGACCGAAAAGGAAAGCAAAGAGAGCGCCATAACAAGCGCAGATTTACATACCTCAAGGAGCTACTTGTTGGTAACCACCCACCTAAAGAAGACCCAGACACCCCGGACTCCACTTCATTTACCAGCACAGGGAGCCACGACGGTCCCGATGGTGAAGATACTGCTACCAGCCCCCCGTTGTTCCTGACAGATGGCACCGAGGACGGTGCAAAGCCTTAAGTGTGGGGAGGTCAGTCAGTACCTGACTTTCGGAGGTAATTTCCTTTCCTTAAAACACCAATAAAATAGGATATTTAGTTAATTTTTCTTTTGTTTAGGATAGAATAAATTGCATAGTAATAGGTTAATTGTATGCATGTTCTACTTGATTGAAAAATAATAAATTTCTTTTTAAGACCTTATTTTTGAAAAAAATTCACTAATTTAAATCGAAACTTTTGTGTTAAAACTTGTTAGAAGTTGCAATTGGAACATAGTTTAAAAAGCTAAGAACACACAACCTGTGAGACTTGAGCCTAATGACATGGTTACATTATTTAACCATAAATATTATTCTTGTGTGTTTGCTTATCTATGATTGTAATCTTTATTTTGTTCCATCCTATATGTCCAATGTTTAATGTGTTATATGCATGCAGATGATTGAGGCTATTAATTGTTTTAACTCACTTACCCCAAATAGCCTACCGTTCCATTTACCTTTGTTAGCCACTTTGAGTCTTTTAAATCCCATTTGTTTTGTATTTTACCACATTACTAGCATTAAGCAGAAAAACAAGTAATATCCCAAATTAAATCTTTGGTTAGCTTAAGATAGAAAATGTGTATCAATTGAGTGTGGGAAATTATGGGAACATTGGTTAATAAAGAAATGTGTCATGATAAAATGTTGGGAATTTGGATACCTACTCATGTGAAACTAAGAAAAATGATAAATCCATGTGCATTGGCAAGATTACTTTAAAAAAATATATATTCAAGTAATTAAGTAATTAAATAAGGGGACGAAATTACCCCAATGCCAAATTAAGTTCAATAAAAAAATCAATGCATATGTGATACAAGTTAAGAGAAAAAGTTGATACATGAGTATGGAATGTGAAAGTGGGAATTATGGGTAGCTAGGCATGAATTTAAAGCATATAAGAGTATGTATGTTAGGTAAGAGCTTAGGTTGATCAAAGATTCAATTTATAGCTCACTTATCCATATATATATATATATATATATATATATATATATATATATATATATATATATATATATATCCTCACCTTTACCTTGGCCCCATTACAACCTTTAAAAGACCTCATGATGTTTGCATTGGTACATTAAATACTTGTTGATTGGTTAGGTGAAGAACAAGGTTTAGAAAGCATGATTAGAGGAGGATAGAGTAATTATCCTATACACATGAGAGACTAGAGTGCATATACACCATCAGTGAGGGTTCAATGCTTAATTCTATGTTCCATGCTTTCATGAGCTGTCTTCTTACAATTTTACTTGTCTTTTATTGTATAATTTGAATTAGTGAAATCTAATTTATGTTTTTTCTCGAAGAGCTTATTTACTTTTAACCAAGTAGACAAGAATCATATAGTTGCATTTATATATATAGGTTGCATTGCATTGCATGAGTCTTACATTTCTCTACTCATTTATTTTATCTCTTTAAGCTAAGCATGAGGACATGCTAATGTTTAAGTGTGGGGAGGTTGATAAACCACAATTTTATGATTTATATTGTGTTTAATTGAGTGATTTTTATCAATTATTTACCTACTTTTTCATATGATTTGCATGATTTTACAATTCCTTCCTAGTTGAGTTCTATGGTTAAACACTTGCTTCCTAGAGATCTTTTATTTGTGTATTTTAATTCTCCTTTATCCCATTCGATGCCGTGATCCGTGTGTTAAGTGTTTCAGGCTTCATAGGGCAGGAATGGCTCAGAGAATGGAGAGGAAGCTTGCAAAAATGGAAGGAACACAAGAAACTAAAGAGATGACTAGCGAACACTGACGCGAGCACATGGCTCATGTGAGCGCGCGAAATGAAGAAATCGCAGCAACGCGTACGCGTCAGGATTGGAGTCTGCACGAACGACGCGAACGCGTGACAAGGAAAATAGCTGAATGACGCGAACGCGTGGACGACGCGTACGCGTGACCTGCGCGATCTGCAGAAATAACAGAATACGCTGGGGGCGATTTCGGGCCGCGTTTTGACCCAATTTTCGGCCCATAAACACCGACTAAAGCTAGGGAACATGCAGAGACTCAAGACGCATCCACACACATTCAGATACATTGATATTAGGATTACTTTTAGTTTTAGATCTGAATCTAGATTTGCCTTACATTCATAGTTTATGCTTTTGCTTTGAATTTTGGATGTTGAAGAGTCATTACCTCCGTTGAAGTTATTACTTTAGTTTATTTCCTTATTCCTTTACTCCTTTCAGTTGATCATTGACCCTATTCAGATAATTATGTTGCATTTTGAATTTATTAATATATAGAGTTACTTTTACTTTTAATTAATTTTAATTCTCTATTTTATTTTATTTAATTTATTATTTCTTCTTATATTTTTATGAGTATTAAATCCATGTCAATGGAGTAGATTTTCTACTTGACATGGGGGTTGATTAAAAGGAGACACTTGAGTTGGAATGCTTAAGTGCTTAGTTAAATTGGACGTTGTTGGCTAATTCTGTATCTACTAACGCTAGACCTTCCCAAGGGAGAGGACTAGGATTTGCGGATAAGAGTTAGCTCAATCACTTGACTTTCCTTTATTTAGTAAGGGTTAACTAAGTGAAAACAACAACCTCTTTACACTACACTAGAGAAGATTCCAACAAGGATAGAACTTCCAATTAATCATTCCCCCAGTCAAGGCCTCTTAATATTAATAATAATTCTTAGTTTATTGCTTTAATTTATAGTTATTTTAAATTGCTCATTATCCAACTCAAACTTTCTTGAAAATTATTGATTAATAAATTAGCACCCTTTTCTGCAACTCGTTGAGAGACGACCTGGGACTCATATTCCCATTATTTTTATTTCTAAAATTTGTGACAACTTTTCTAAATTGACAAGGCTGACCTTAGCTGATTAAGAACTATACTCACGACGTATTCTATAAGTTATTTCTTAATTAGCCGACTTCTGCCTGCTGTTCAAGTATCCTTTGACTTCTTGTTAATTCTTAGTTTTCATTAATTTTCTGTTTTCACTGCTAATTGATGCATACCAAAAGGGTGTTTCAGATTCAAAGCTTCTTGGCCTAAGCAGGAGACAATTTTGGTGTTTTAGCTAACCATGTATTCAATGCAGTAGAGGATAAGCTTTGATTGTTGTAGCTATTATGATGCTAGCATGACATTTGAGATTGCATTATGCATAATTCCAACATTTTGCATTTCATGCATACATCAATTGCTCCATCTCAATTGGTCTTGTTCATTTTAATTCAAGTTGCATGACTATTCCGAGTGAAACAGCAAATTGATTTTGGACATGCTATTTCAGATTATATATTGCATTAATACACCTTGCATGCATCCATAATTCAATCTTAAACCAGCTTTACATAAAATTAAGTTTGGTGTTGCAACTAATCTTAGAATAGGCCATATTGCATATCTCATTTAGCCATGCAAGGTTTTGTGCCTTGAGTAAACAGAACCAAAAGTGTGGAAACTTGGTGCTTGCCATCCAACATTTGTTTTGGCATGGCACGGAACTAACAAGCCATTAGACGGCAACCTGTTGCAAATAAAAAAAATAATTTAAAAGTGCCGTTCAACGGCCCTTGCTTGTGTCCAATGGCATGTTGAAATATGGTGCACGAATTGTGAATCACACTTTTCACAACGCGTACCACTAACCAGCAAGTGCACTGGGTCGTCCAAGTAATACCTCACGTGAGTAAGGGTCGAATCCCACGGAGATTGTTGGTTTGAAGCAATCTATGGTTATCTTGTAGATCTTAGTCAGGAAGTCAATTATGTTTATCAGTTGAATTGGGAATAAATAATAGAGCATGGATTAAAGGTTACTTGTTATGCAGTAATGGAGAATATGTTGGAGTTTTGGAGATGCTTTGTCTTCTGAATCTCTGCTTTCCTCTGTCTTCTTGTTCACGCACGCACGTCCTCCTATGGCAAGCTGTGTGTTGGTGGATCACCGTTGTCAATGGCTACCTTCCATCCTCCCAGTGAAAACTACGCTCACGCGCTCTGTCACAGCACGGCTAATCACCGGTTGGTTCTCGATCCGGTTGGAATAGGATTTACTATCCTTTTGCGTCTGTCACTAATGCCCAGCCTTCAGGAGTTTGAAGCTCGTCACAGTCATTCAATCCTTGAATCCTACTCGGAATACCACAGACAAGGTTTAGACTTTCCGGATTCTCATGAATGCTGCCATCAGTTCTAGCTTATACCACGGAGATTCTGATTAAAGAATCTAAGAGATACTCATTCAATCGTATATAGAACGGAGGTGGTTGTCAGGCACACGTTCATGATTTGAGGAAGGTGATGAGTGTCACAGCTCATCACCTCCATCACAGTTAAGCGCGAATGAACATCTTAGATAGGAACAAGCGTGTTTGAATGGAAAACAGAAATACTTGCATTAATTCATTGAGACACAGCAGAGCTCCTCACCCCCAACAATGGGGTTTAGAGACTCATGCCGTCAGAGAATACAAAGTTTAGATCTGAAATGTCATGAGATACAAAATAAGTCTCTAAAAGTTGTTTAAATACTAAACTAGTAGCCTAGGGTTACAAAATATGAGTGGACTATGATGGATGATGCAGAGGTCCACTTCTGGGGCCCACTTGGTGTGTGCTGGGGCTGAGATTTGAGTGAGTCACGTGCAGAGGCCATTTGTGGAGTTGAACGCCAGTTTTTATGCCAGTTTGGGCGTTCAACTCCAGTTTTTTATCCTTTTCTGGCGCTGGACGCCAGAATTGGGCAGAGAACTGGCGTTGAACGCCAGTTTACGTCGTCTATCCTTGTGCAAAGTATGGACTATTATATATTGCTGGAAAGCCCTGGATGTCTAATTTCCAATGCAATTGGAAGCATGCCATTTCGAGTTCTGTAGCTCCAGAAAATCCAATTTGAGTGCAGGAAGGTCAGAATCCAACAGCATCAGCAGTCCTTTTTCAACCTGAATCAGATTTTTGCTCAGCTCCTTCAATTTCAGCCAGAAAAATACCTGAAATTACAGAAAAACACACAACTCATAGTAAAGTCCAGAAATATGAATTTTTCCTAAAAACTACTAGAAATAGACTAAAAACTAACTAAAACATGCTCTAAACTATATGAAATTATCACCAAAAAGCGTATAAAATATCCGCTCATCACAACACCAAACTTAAACTGTTGCTTGTTCTCAAGCAACTAGACAAATAAAATAGAAGACTAATAGGTTGAGAAGCAATAATATCTCAGAGTTTTTGATTGAAGCTCAGATTCTAATTAGATGAGCGGGACTAGTAGCTTTTTGCTTTTGAACAGTTTTGGCATCTCACTTTATCCATTGAAGCTCAGAGTGATTGGCATCTATAGGAACTCAGAATTCAGATAGTGTTATTGATTCTCTTAGTTCAGTGTGATGATTCTTGAACACAGCTTCTTTATGAGTCTTGGTCGTGACCCTAAGCACTTTGTTTTCCAGTATTACTACCGGATACATAAATTCCACAGACACATAACTGGGTGAACCTTTTCAGATTGTGACTCAGCTTTGCTAAAGTCCCCAATTAGAGGTGTCCAGAGTTCTTAAGCACACTCTTCTTTTTGCTTTGGACCTTAACTTTAACCGCTCAGTCTCAAGTTTTCACTTGACACCTGCACGCCACAAGCACATGGTTAGGGACAGCTTGGTGTAGCCGCTTAGACCAGGATTTCAGTCCTTTAGGCCCTCCTATCCACTGATGCTCAAAGCCTTGGGATCCTTTTTAATTGCCCTTGCCTTTTGGTTTTAAGGGTTATTGGCTTTTTCTGCTTGCTCTTTTTTTTTTTTTTCTGCAAGCTTTGTTCTTTGCTGCTTTTTCTTGCTTCAAGAATCATTTTTATGATTTTTCAGATTATCAATAACATGTCTCATGTTCATTATTCTTTCAAGAGCCAACATATTTAACAGTCTTAAACAACAAATTCAAAAGACATATGCACTGTTCAAGCATTCATTCAGAAGACAGAAAGCATTGCCACCACATTTAACCAATTAGAATTTGTTTTATTTAAACTCGAAATTTTATTGCTTCTTATTCAAAAGATCTACTATTTTATTCATGTTTAATGATGATGAGAAAAATAAACTATAGCTTAATTGGAGATAAAATCAAATAGATACTAATTACTATTATATGACTTCTAAGGTAGACTTTTTATAAGGACACTGTCACAGAGTTAAGGCAGAAATTGGAAATTAACAACCTTTATTCTGGGGGTATGGGGGTTCCTCTGATCCTTGGGAGGCTTGGTATTACAGAAGACTTCTGGCGCTTCAGTTCCCTTAAGTCACGTCCCTGCTCCTCTTGTTCTTTAAGCATATGGGTCAGCATTTGACTGTGTTCCTTCTGTTGTTTTATTATTTGCTCCATAGCTTCCTGTATCTTGGTGACAGACGTCTCAAGATATTCCCAATATTCCGCTTGAGGAATTTCTGGGAGGAATTCCTGTGCTCTCTTCTTGATATGATCCTCCTGTGCTTGTTGTCTCTCCATTGCTGCTTTGGTGATTGACTTTTCAATTAGGATATATTCAGTTATTCCCATCTTGACTCCAGCGTCCTTGCAGAGCAGAGAAATCACGCTTGGATAAGCCAACCTGGCCTCTCTTGAATTTTTGTTAGCAATCTTATAGAGCTCTGTTGAAATCAGCTGATGAACCTCTACTTCCTTTCCCATCATGATGCAATGAATCATCACTGCTCTTTTAACTGTGACTTCAGAACGGTTGCTGGTGGGCAACAGAGAACGCCCAATGAAGTCCAGCCATCCTCTGGCAACTGGTTTGAGATCCTCCCTCTTGAGTTGAATTGGGACGCCCTTTGTGTTGGTGGTCCACCTGGCTCCAGGGATACAGATGTCCTCTAGAATCTTATCCAGGCCAATGTCTGCTCTCATCATCCTCCTGTTGAAGGAGTCTGGATCATCCTTTAGCTGAGGTAGCTTTAGTATCTCTCTGATCTTGTCAGGGGTGGTATGAACAATTTTTCCCCTGACCATGGTCCGAAATTCGTAGCAGGCAGTTCCAGATAGTCTTTGCTTGTCAGTCTGCCACATATTAGCATAGAACTCCTGGACCATGTTCCTTCTTACTTTCGTTTCAGGATTAGCTAGGACTTCCCAGTTCCTGATTCGAATTTGCTCCTGGATCTCCGGATATTCGTCTTCTTTCAGATCGAATCTAACTTCCGGGATCACTGATCTCAGACCCATTACTTTAAGATAATGGTCTGAATGTTCTTTAGATAAGAACTTCCCTTGATTCCAAAGTGGTTTTGGAACGCTCTCTTTCTTGCCTCTTGGAGTGTATTGTTTCCCTTTGGGAGCCATGATCTTAGTGATCTCGGAAAAACACACCGAACTTAGAGGTTTGCTTGCCCTCAAGCAAAAGAAAAGAAAGGAGAGGGATAGAAGGAGATCGAGGTGCACTTGGTGATGGAGGAGGGGGGAGGCCGAACCCAATTTTAAAGGGGTGGGGGGGTGGCTTTTCGAAAAAAAAAAGAAGAGATAAGATAAAAAGATTGAGTTGAAAAAAATAAGATAGCAGATAGAGTTTAATTTTGAAAAGATATGATAGATTTTTGAAAAAGATAACTCTGAATTTTGAAAAAGATAATATGGATATTTGAAAAAGATATGGATTAGTTGAAAAGATTTTTGAGTGAAAAAGATAGATTTGTTTTCAGAAAAGATTTTGAAAAGAGTTGGATTGAATTTGGAAAGATGGATTTTTAGAAATTAGGGATTTTAGAAACCAGGGTTCTTGATATGTTCATGTAAAAATCATGTATTGAAGCATAAAATTTGAAATTAAAATGGAAATACGTGTGGGATTACTGGATTTGGCTCCTCCCTGTCCTCCTGGCGTTTGAACGCCCAAACACTGCATGTTTTGGGCGTTCAGCGCCCAAATGCTGATCTCCTGGGCGTTCAGCGCCCAAATGCTGCCATTCCTGGCGTTCAACGCCCAGTGGGTGGCCATTTCTGGCGTTGAACGCCCAATTGCTGCCATTACTGGCGTTCAGCGCCCAGTGGATGCCCATTTTGGGCGCTGAACGCCCAAAATGCCCCTTTACTGGCGTTTTCTCGCCATTGAGCTTCTAATCTCTGTTTTGTGTGCAAATTCCTTCTGTAACCCTGTAAACTTATGCAATTGATCCTTTTACCTTAGTGTCAGTAAACTTTATAT
Organism: Arachis hypogaea; assembly: GCF_003086295.3. Lineage (NCBI taxonomy): Eukaryota > Viridiplantae > Streptophyta > Magnoliopsida > Fabales > Fabaceae > Arachis > Arachis hypogaea. Next base: position 101,521,380 of record NC_092055.1, read on the forward strand.
AAACAATTAAAAAAGGAAAAATAGGGCAAAATGCTTAGAGGATTAATGCCCCATGGCTGGGTTGCCTCCCAGAAAGCGCTTCTTTATTGTCTTTAGCTGGACCTTGCTGAGCTTTTAATCTAGCTTCAGCCTTGAGCATTCTTCCTCAATGTTGCCTTCAAGATAATGCTTGATTCTTTGTCCATTGACAATGAACTTCTTATCAGAATCAATATCTTGAAGTTCCACGTAACCATATGGTGACACACTTGTAATCACGTATGGTCCCCTCCACCGGGATTTCAGTTTCCCGGGGAATAGCCTGAGTCTAGAGTTAAACAACAGGACCTTCTGTCCTGGTTCAAAGATTCTAGATGACAGCTTTCTGTCATGCCATTTTTTTGATTTTTCTTTATAAAGCTTGGCATTTTCGAAAGCTGTGAATCTAAATTCCTCTAGCTCATTTAGCTGGAGCAATCGTTTTTCTCCTGCTAATTTGGCATCTAAGTTTAGGAATCTGGTTGCCCAGTAGGCCTTATGTTCCAGTTCCACGGGCAAGTGGCATGCCTTACCATACACGAGTTGGTATGGAGAGGTCCCTATAGGGGTCTTGAATGCTGTTCTGTAAGCCCACAGAGCATCATCCAAGCTCCTTGCCCAATCCTTTCTACGGGTATTTACTGTCCGTTCCAGGATTCTCTTTAATTCTCTGTTAGAGACTTCAGCTTGCCCGTTGGTTTGTGGATGATATGGAGTGGCCACTTTGTGGCGAATTCCATACGGAACCATGGCAGAGTAAAGCTATTTATTGCAGAAGTGAGTGCCCCCATCACCTGATTAACACTCTAGGGACACCAAACCTGCTAAAGATATGTTTCTGGAGGAACTTCAGCACTGTTTTAGTATCATTGGTGGGTGTGGCAATAGCCTCAACCCATTTTGATACATAGTCAACTGCCACCAGAATATAAGTGTTTGAGTATGATGGTGGGAAAGGTCCCATGAAGTCAATTCCCCATACGTCAAACAACTCAATTTCCAAGATTCCTTGTTGAGGCATGGCGTAACCATGAGGCAGATTACCAGCTCTTTGGCAACTGTCACAATTACGTACAAACTCTCGGGAATCTTTATAGAGTGTGGGCCAATAGAAGCCACATTGGAGGACCTTGGTGGCTGTTCGCTCACCTCCGAAATGGCCTCCATATTGAGATCCGTGGCAATGCCACAGGATCCTCTGTGCTTCCTCTCTGGGGACACACCTACGGATAATTCCGTCTGCACATCTCTTAAAGATATAGGGTTCATCCCACAAGTAGTACTTTGCATCAGTGACTAATTTCTTCTTTTGTATTCTATTGTACTCCTTGGGTATGAACCGTGCAGCTTTATAGTTTGCAATATCGGCAAACCATGGTGCTTCCTGAATGGCAAATAGATGCTCATCAGGGAACGTCTCAGAGATCTCAAGAAAGGGGAGGGACGTCCCTTCCACTGGCTCTATCCGGGACAGATGATCAGCCACTTGGTTCTCTGTCCCTTTTCTGTCTCTTATTTCTATATCAAACTCTTGCAGAAGCAATACCCATCTGATGAGCCTGGGTTTTGAATCCTGCTTTGTGAGTAGATATTTAAGAGCAGCATGGTCAGTATACACAATCACTTTTGATCCTACTAAGTATGATCTGAACTTGTCAATGGCGTAAACCACTGCAAGTAGTTCTTTTTCTGTGGTTGTGTAATTTTTCTGGGCATCATTTAGAACGCGACTGGCATAATAAATGACATGCAGAAGCTTGTCATGCCTCTGTCCCAATACTGCACCAATGGCATGATCACTGGCATCACACATTAACTCAAATGGCAATGTCCAGTCTGGTGCAGAAATGACTGGTGCTGTGACCAGCTTAGCTTTCAGCGTTTCAAACGCCTGCAGGCATGCTGTGTCAAACACAAATGGCGTGTCAGCAGCTAGCAGATTGCTTAGAGGTTTTGCGATTTTTGAAAAATCCTTTATAAACCTCCTATAGAATCCTGCATGCCCCAGAAAGCTTCTGATTGCCTTAAGATTGGCAGGTGGTGGTAATTTTTCAATTACCTCTATTTTTGCTTGATCCACCTCTATTCCCTTGTTTGAGATTTTATGCCCAAGAACAATTCCTTCAGTCACCATGAAGTGACACTTTTCCCAGTTTAAAACTAGGTTGGTTTCTTGGCATCTTTTCAGAACAAGTTTTAGGTGATCAAGACAGGAGCTGAATGAGTCTCCATATACTGAGAAGTCATCCATGAAGACTTCCAGAAATTTTTCCACCATATCAGAGAAAATAGAGAGCATGCATCTCTGGAAGGTTGCAGGTGCATTGCATAGCCCAAAGGGCATCCTTCTATAAGCAAACACTCCGGATGGACATGTGAATGCTGTTTTCTCTTGATCTTGGGGATCTACTGCAATCTGGTTATAGCCTGAGTAGCCATCCAAAAAGCAGTAATAATCATGACCTGCTAGTCTCTCTAGCATCTGGTCTATGAATGGTAAAGGAAAATGATCCTTTCTGGTGGCTGTATTGAGCCTTCTGTAGTCAATACACATGCGCCACCCTGTAACTGTTCTTGTAGGAACCAGTTCATTTTTTTCATTATGAATCACTGTCATGCCTCCCTTTTTTGGGACGACTTGAACAGGGCTCACCCAGGGGCTATCAGAAATGGGATAAATAATCCCAGCCTCTAGTAATTTGGTGACCTCTTTCTGCACCACTTCCTTCATGGCTGGATTTAGCCACCTCTGTGGTTGAACCACTGGTTTGGCATTATCCTCCAATAGGATTTTGTGCATGCATCTAGCTGGGCTTATGCCCTTAAGGTCACCTATGGACCACCCAAGAACTATCTTGTGTGTCCTTAGCACTTGAATAAGTGCTTCCTCTTCCTGTGAATTTAAAGCAGAGCTTATGATCACTGGAAAAGTGTCACCTTCTCCCAGAAATGCGTATTTCAAGGATGGTGGTAGTGGCTTGAGCTCGGGTTTAGGAGGTTTTTCCTCTTTCAGAAGAAAGTTCAGAGGCTCTTTCATGTCCTCTGAATCCTCCAAATCAGGCTGAACATCTTTAAAGATGTCTTCCAACTCTGATTCGAGACTCTCAACCATGTTGATCTCTTCTACCAAAGAGTCAATGAGATCAACTTTCATGCAGTCTGTTGATGTGTCTGGATGCTGCATGGCTTTGACAGCGTTCAACTTAAACTCATCATCATTGACTCTCAGGGTTATTTCCCCCTGTTGGACATCAATGAGGGATCGTCCAGTTGCTAGGAAGGGTCTTCCTAGAATGAGAGTAGCACTCTTGTGCTCCTCCATTTCCAGCACAACAAAGTCAGTGGGAAAGGCGAATGGCCCAACTCTGACAATCATGTCCTCAATCACGCCTGATGGGTATTTAGTGGAACCATCAGCAAGTTGGAGACATATCCGGGTTGGTTTAACTTCTTCAGTTAAGCCAAGCTTCCTGATAGTGGATGCAGGTATTAGGTTGATGCTTGCCCCAAGATCGCATAAGGCTGTCTTGGTGCAATCACCTTCCAATATACATGGTATCAGAAAACTCCCAGGGTCTTTAAGCTTTTCAGGAAAGCTTTTCAGAATGACTGCACTGCATTCTTCAGTGAGGAGAACTTTTTCTGTTTCTCTCCACTCCTTTTTATGACTCAAGATCTCTTTCATGAACTTGGCATAAGAAGGTATTTGCTCAAGTGCCTCTGCAAATGGAATCTTTATTTCAAGAGTCCTTAGATAATCTGCAAAGCGAGCAAATTGCTTATCCTACTCCTCTTTCCGGAGTTTTTGAGGATAAGGTATCTTGGCTTTATATTCCTCAACCTTAGTGGTTAAAGAAGCCTTTTTAGAGGGGTTGTTATCAGCACTTGTGTGTGTCTGATCCCTTACTGGCAATTGAGTGCCAGAGTCAGACGCTGGAGTGACGTTAGACGCCAGCTCACTGTCTGTTCCTGGCGCCTGAACGCCAAAAATGTGCCCCTGTTGGGCGTTCAACGCTGGATTCTGCCCCATTTGGGCGTTCAACGCCAAATTCTTGCCCATTTCTGGCGTTGAACGCCAATCCTACCTTGTTTCTGGCGCTGAACGCCAGTTTTGGGCATGGTCTGGGCGTTCAGCGCCAGCCTTCCACCCCTTTTCTGGCGTTTTAGTGCCAGAATTATTTTTCCCTGGGCTCTTACTGTCCTCAGGAGAATCTTTGGTGGGTCGCTCATTTCTTGAATTTTTGATGCCTTGAGGTGGGGTATTTAATGTTTTCCCACTTCTTAATTGAACTGCTTGGCATTCTTCTGCTATTTGCTTTGATAGCTGCTGCTTTGTTTGCTTAAACTGTTCGTCCATATGTATATTAGCTATCCTTGTCTCCTGTAACCTGTCTTTGAATTCAGCTAGCTGCTTTGTTAGAAAATCTAATTGCTGATTGAATTCAGCAGCTTGTTTTACAGTACTGAATTCAGCAGTTACTGTTTTAACCTCTTCATTCATGGAAGGGTTGCTGCCTAGATACAGATGCTAATTCCTGGCAACTGTATCAATGAGCTCTTGAGCCTCTTCAATTGTCTTTCTCATATGGATAGATCCACCAGCTGAGTAATCTAGAGACATCTGAGCTCCTTCTGCAAGCCCATAGTAGAAGATGTCTAACTGAACCCACTCTGAAAACATTTCAAAGGGGCATTTTCGTAGCATCTCTCTGTATCTCTCCCAGGCATCATAAAGAGATTCATTATCTCCTTGTTTAAAGCCTTGGATGTCCAGCCTTAGCTGTGTCATCCTTTTTGGAGGGAAATATTGATTCAGGAATTTTTCTGTCAGCTGTTTCCATGTTCTTATGCTGGCCTTAGGTTGGTTATTTAACCACCTCTTGGCTTGATCTTTTACAGCAAATGGAAACAGTAATAGTCTGTAGACATCCTGATCTATTTCCTTATCATGTACTGTGTCAGCAATTTGTAAAAATTGTGCCAGAAACTCTGTAGGTTCTTCCTATGGAAGACCGGAATACTGGCAACTTTGCTGCACCATGATAATGAGCTGAGGATTCAACTCAAAGCTACTGACTCCAATGGAGGGTATGCAGATGCTACTCCCATATGAAGCAGTAGAGGGGTTAGAATATGACCCCAGAGTCCTCCTAGACTGTTCATTTCCACTTATGTCCATGATGGATCTATGGATATAACTTGGACTGATTTACCTTTTTATTTATTTTATTTTATAAGAAGTAAATACTTAAATAAAATAAAATAACTAAAAAGAAGTTGAATTTTGAAGTTAAATATTTTTTTTCGTTTATATAAAAAAAATTAATTAGTTAAAAAAAGAAATTTTTGAAAAAGAGGGAAGATATTTTCGAAATTTAGAGAGAGGGAGAGTTAGTTAGGTAGTTTTGAAAAAGTTAAGAAACAAACAAAAAGTTAGTTAGTTAGTTAGTTGAAACAAATTTTGAAAAGATAAGAAATTAGGAAGTTAGAAGAGATATTTTGAAAAGATATATTTTTTTTTTGAATTTAGTGAGGAGAGAGAAAAACAATAAGATAGTACAAGATTTAAAATTTTTAGATCTAATGCTCCTTGTTTTCGAAAAATTTGGAGGGAAAACACCAAGGAACACCAAACTTAAAAATTTTAAGATCAAGACACAAGGAAAACTCAAGAACACTTTGAAGACTCACAAGAACACAAGAACATGAAGAAAGAACACCAAACTTAAAATTTTTAGAAAACCAAACCAAAATTTTCGAAAACCAAAGGGAATTCAATAAGAAAACACCAAACTTTAAGTTTGGCACAAAATTTAATAGAGAAAATATTATTTATGAAAAAGAAGGTTTTGAAAAGAATATAAAAGACTCTAACCCAATTACCAAGAACACAGATTAACGCTCTAGCCAAATGAGTTATGAGACCTTCAAAAATTTTAAGAAAGATTATTTTTGAAAACACCAAACTTAAAGTTTGGCACAGGATTTAATAGAAAAGTTATTTTTGAAAAAGGTTTTAAAAATATGATAGCCAATTATCATGAACATAAACACCACGTTCTAAATAACTGAGCTATAAGTTTAAAGTATTTTAACAAGGGATAAATAATAAAAGACTATAAACCAAAAAAAAAAAAAGAAAGATTTTTCCTAATCTAAGCAACAAAATAATCCGTCAGTTGTTCAAACACGAACAATCCCCGGCAACGGCGCCAAAAACTTGGTACACGAATTGTGAATCACACTTTTCACAACGCGTACCACTAACCAGCAAGTGCACTGGGTCGTCCAAGTAATACCTCACGTGAGTAAGGGTCGAATCCCACGGAGATTGTTGGTTTGAAGCAATCTATGGTTATCTTGTAGATCTTAGTCAGGAAGTCAATTATGTTTATCAGTTGAATTGCGAATAAATAATAGAGCATGGATTAAAGGTTACTTGTTATGCAGTAATGGAGAATATGTTGGAGTTTTGGAGATGCTTTGTCTTCTGAATCTCTGCTTTCCTCTGTCTTCTTGTTCACGCACGCACGTCCTCCTATGGCAAGCTGTGTGTTGGTGGATCACCGTTGTCAATGGCTACCTTCCATCCTCCCAGTGAAAACTATGCTCACGCGCTCTGTCACAGCACGGCTAATCACCGGTTGGTTCTCGATCCGGTTGGAATAGGATTTACTATCCTTTTGCGTCTGTCACTAATGCCCAGCCTTCAGGAGTTTGAAGCTCATCACAGTCATTCAATCCTTGAATCCTACTCGGAATACCACAGACAAGGTTTAGACTTTCCGGATTCTCATGAATGCTGCCATCAGTTCTAGCTTATACCACGGAGATTCTGATTAAAGAATCTAAGAGATACTCATTCAATCGTATATAGAACGGAGGTGGTTGTCAGGCACACGTTCATGATTTGAGGAAGGTGATGAGTGTCACAGCTCATCACCTCCATCACAGTTAAGCGCGAATGAACATCTTAGATAGGAACAAGCGTGTTTGAATGGAAAACAGAAATACTTGCATTAATTCATTGAGACACAGCAGAGCTCCTCACCCCCAACAATGGGGTTTAGAGACTCATGCCGTCAGAGAATATAAAGTTTAGATCTGAAATGTCATGAGATACAAAATAAGTCTCTAAAAGTTGTTTAAATACTAAACTAGTAGCCTAGGGTTACAAAATATGAGTGGACTATGATGGATGATGCAGAGGTCCACTTCTGGGGCCCACTTGGTGTGTGCTGGGGCTGAGATTTGAGTGAGTCACGTGCAGAGGCCATTTGTGGAGTTGAACGCCAGTTTTTATGCCAGTTTGGGCGTTCAACTCCAGTTTTTTATCCTTTTCTGGCGCTGGACGCCAGAATTGGGCAGAGAACTGGCGTTGAACGCCAGTTTACGTCGTCTATCCTTGTGCAAAGTATGGACTATTATATATTGCTGGAAAGCCCTGGATGTCTACTTTCCAATGCAATTGGAAGCATGCCATTTCGAGTTCTGTAGCTCCAGAAAATTCAATTTGAGTGCAGGGAGGTCAGAATCCAACAGCATCAGCAGTCCTTTTTCAGCCTGAATCAGATTTTTGCTCAGCTCCTTCAATTTCAGCCAGAAAAATACCTGAAATTACAGAAAAACACACAACTCATAGTAAAGTCCAGAAATATGAATTTTTCCTAAAAACTACTAGAAATAGACTAAAAACTAACTAAAACATGCTCTAAACTATATGAAATTATCACCAAAAAGCGTATAAAATATCCGCTCATCAAAATACATGGCCCAAAATCACATTTTTCTTACATGTATGGTGTTACATGATGTTGCATGGTTCATTTCTTGCATTGCATAGTACCCTTTAAGCTTGATGTACACCTAATTTGCACTGATTTCTTTGATTAGGGATGTCACTTAATGCAAGCATCACTTTAGTTGTTATAGTTAGTTTGTTGAGTTTATTAATTAGTTTTTGTTTCTTTGTTTTGCAGTGTGTGATGTATGTGCATCATGTTGTGTTTTTCTATGCTTTTTCATATAAAAAATGAATTCATAAATTTTAATTATGATGTATTTTTGTGCTTAAGTTGTATATTGCTTTGATCTCTTTGATTTAATAAAATTTGTAAAAAATTGTAGAAAAAGAAGCAAAAAAGCACAAAACAAGGATGATTGAAGGATCTGGGAAGTGTGCGTAACACAAGATGGAAAAAAATGTAAGGGGCGTAGCCCTTAACAACGCCCAGAACAATGCCAGATCTAGCTCCAACGCCCAGAGCAACGCCAGGATTGAACTGGCACTGTTTCAACTAACGCCCGCAACGAAGGCCATGTGTACGCATGAGGATGAAAATTTTGCCCTGGGAAGATTACTCTGGCATCAGCAACGCCAACATTTAACTGGCGTTCGTTTGGACAACGCCTGCGATAAGGGCCACGCGTACGCATGACAAGTGAAAACAACGCCAAGATATAACGAGCGCTCGTTTGGACAATGCCTGCGATAAGGGCCACGCGTATGCGTGGGCGATGCGTACGCGTGACAAGTGAAAACAACGCCCATTTTAAAGGGCGCTTGATTAAGCCAACGCCAAGTACTGAAGGCGTTGGTACAAATAACGCCTAGTCCATCTAGAGCCTCTCAATTTGGTTCAAGTATTGCTCCAAGTTCACTTCAAAACTCATGCAAGCAAGCCCACAATTGTCAACCAATCAAGGTTACAAGAATCATCCAGAATAGTTAATTTTCATTGGATTGTAATTTGTTTTGAATTTCATTTGAATTTGTAATCAGGGATAGCTTATAAATAGGCTTTAGTTTTATCATATCACGGAGATTCCGGGAGGGGGTCTTCGAACTCCTCTCTTCACACTTCACACTCTTCTCTTCCATTTTCTTTCATACCCACTCTTGTAAATATTTAGTTATGAGCTTCTAATTTCTAACATTTGAGAAAGAGAACTCTATTGCAATCTAATGGATTGATATTATTTTTCTTCTTCATCTTCAATTCTTCTTTTATTGTTTCTTTAGAAAGGACTTCGTTCTTCATCCCAAGGGTTCAATTATCTTGAGAAAGAAATTGAATCCAACTTGAATTCTATAGGAGCCTCAAGAGAGGGATCATAGAATTGTGCTTGAAGTTCTTTCTCACAATGGTTATGAAATTGGGTTTGGGATTGATACGTGACATATAATCATCCCAACACTTGATTCATGAAATTGTGTGGCTCTAAATCAGAGACCACTCTTCATCTCTTCTCATGAATAATTAGATCAAGAGATTGGCAATTGATCAAGTTAAGAGAAATCAAATCACCAAGAGATTGGGGTTTGATTACTTATGATTTGTCAAGAGATCAATGATTGGATGATTGAAGAGGAGATGAAAATTATTGATCCTGAGAATGCAATATCTCTCGATCCCAATGTTCTTTTCATTCTTAGTTCTAGCATTTTACCTTTCCGTCAATTACTTTTTTGCACTTTATTTTCTTTTCACTTACTTCCCAGTACTTTACTTTTATGTTCTTTACTTTTATGTTCTTTATTGTTTTCCTTTAATTTCAAGTCATTTACATTTTTTGTTTGATCATCACCCAATTATGACCGTCTAACTAGAATAACCAATCAACTATTGCTTGCTTAATCCTTTAATCCTCGTGGGATCGACCTCACTCTTGTGAGTTTTATTACTTGATACGACTCGGTACACTTGCCAGTAGTTCTATGGAATATTGAATTGTAAATTCTGTATCAAATTTTTGGCACAATTGCCAGAAATTATTTGTGATTAACAAACTACCAGTTAATTGATTATCTAGATTAGACACTTTTTCTTTGTTTGTTTTAGTCATTTCTTTGTTTTTAATTCTTTCTTTTACTATTGTCACTTAACTGTTTGTGATATTGCCTCACTAGGAATTTCCTTATTTGTTACAAAGGGAATTCCAATTTCTTTTTGTCTTTATGATTGTGTTTGATACAGAACATTTTAAAGAAAGAATGGAGTATACATCATCTTTTGATCAAGCAAACTACATGGAATATTTTTCACCACTACAAAATGATTCATATTATTATGCTAATGGTGGGTGGGAGTATCAAGAACAAGGAGTGATGGGATGCTTCCCAAGGCCACAAAATGATCCATATTTTGATAAATGTAACAACTACTCAAGTTGTGGCTGAGAAGATCAAAATCAAAGAGATTTCAATGATCCATACCCCATTCATCAAGAGCCATCATCTCTTAATTTTTCAACCTCACCTCCTAATATCTCATATCAAAATTCTTCACCACTTGAGTATGCCTCAGCACAAAATTCATTTCAAAATTCACAAAATTCATATCAAGTCCCTCAAAACAATTTCACCATAACCTATGCACCTCCACAAACTCATCAAAAATCTCTTCTAGCACTTGCAATAGAGGAACTCTTCTAGAGATATCTCTCAATTTCCCAACTCATTGAGTTCTTAGGGCAAAATATGAGAAAATTGGTAGAAGATATGGAAGCCTCAAGGAGGAATCAAGAAGAGCAGATGAGACAATTGGCACAACATTTTGTTGATGAACCCACCAATGTCTTTCCTTGACCAGGGGAAGAATACCATGCCATCATCTTGAGGAGTGGAGTAGTGTTTAATGTAGGCGAAAATGAGGAATTGGTAGAGCAAGAAAAAGAGGTCCTTGTACCAAGTAAAACCCCAATGAAAAAGGAGGTTGTAAGGGAAGAAAACAACCAAAAGAAGTCCACACACTAATGAAGCAGAAAGTTGCATAGAGGGTGAGTCCATTGAACTACCATTCCAAGAAGTTCTCGGTGAAGGAAACACTCCAACTATCACACAACACCCAAGTTTTGATATCAAAGTGAAGGCAATCAACAAAATCACTGAAAAGAGGATTGTGACCAAGGAACGGAGGACAACATCCACGGAAAAGAGAAGGATAAAGAGCAATCCAATCCCTGCTCCAACAAGCAAATTCACTCAAGCCAATAACAAAAGAATGCTTGTTAGGAGGAGATCAAAACTGTTCTCTCTTGAAGTCATTTCTATTAACCAACTGGAAGAAGAGGAAGAAATTCATGAACAAAATGTCAAGCTAATGATATTAAAAGAGCGTTTGTTGGGAGGCAACCTAACCGTTGGTAACATTTTCTTTCTTTGCCTAGTTTAATTTCAAATAATTTGGCATGAGATTGCATAAAATAAGCTTGGTGTTGCCATGAAACAATTTGATTTCCAAATCTTTACTGGGCACTTGCATCATTTTCAAATGAAAGTGTCACACTAGATTTGGTGTTGCCACTTATCTTTCATGCAAGGTACCATGCACAACCCACTTATTAATGCAATCACATTGCCACTGTTTCTCTTATGGCCTTCATTTTTATCTTTAAATTTGCTTACCCAAACACATGCATTACTTACATCATTGTTTTAAGACATTCATGATTCATCATAAATTCCATCACCACTATCTTATTTGTTGTTTGAGGACAAAAAATCATTCTAAGTTTGGTGTTGGAGGGGAAGAATAGGAGGAAAATGACAACAACAATGATGAAGATCTACAAGGTGGTTAAGTTTCTTTTTCTCTTATTTATTCTCTATACATTCAATTGCATGATTGTCTTCTATTTTTTTAATATGAATGTGTGTTATTCCTTGTGAATAAGCATAGTTTGATTTTTAAATTGTAACTATGACATCATAACTACCATTTTAAAATTTGTGAGTCAAAGTAATTAAGTATCATGATCATAAACAAACAAGGTAAATTAAAGAAGAAGCTAGCATGAGCATATGAGTATTGGAAGGCTAGCATGACTATTGTTGCTCAAAATGCATTTGAATTTGTTTGATTGAAGTTTTCATCTAGGACATTTTATGAAATTTTTGAAAGTTTGAAAACCTTGAAGAAGCAATGCAATTAATGATCAAGAAAGAAAAAGGAAAAAATGAGAAAGCTAAAGGCTCTGAGTACCAATGACAATTCATTAGTCAAGTACTTGTGGTGTTTATGTATCAAGTAAAAAGCTTGAAAATAAAACACTTAGAGTCAAAGCTAGGCTCAAGTGCAAAGCATTCCCTCAAAAGCTCAAGGCTCCGAGCATCAATGATTAGAGAGTAAAGAAAAGAGACAAATGAGCTTAAAGAGTCCTCTAATTAAATGCTTGTGGTGTTTATGTATCAAGTGGTAATACTTGAAAACAAAGCATTTATAGTCGAAGCTTTTAACTAATGGTGCAAAGCACCCAAGAAGCTAAGCTAAGAAAAAGATGAAAAGCTTGTTTCAAGGAAGGAATATAAAAAAAAAAAAAGATTTCATAAAGTGAGCTAGATAGAAACATCAATCATTTGAATTTCTTTTGTGATTGTTGCATGCATAGTAGACTAGCTAACCATGAACATTAAATTGCTATTCTTCTCACCTTGGATTGTCAAAATCTATTGCATGATTCTTTAGTTGCTTGAGGACAAGCAAAGTTTAAGTTTGGTGTTGTGATGCATGTACATCATGTTGTGTTTTTCTATGCTTTTTCACATAAAAAATGAATTCATAATGGTTAATTATGATGTATTTTTGTGCTTAAGTTGTATATTGTTTTGATCTCTTTGATTTAATAAAATTTGTAGAAAAATTGTAGAAAAAGAAGCAAAAAAGCACAAAACAAGGATGATTGAAGGATCTGGGAAGTGTGCGTAACACAAGCTGGAAAAAAATGTAAGGGGCGTAGCCCTTAACAACGCCCAGAATAATGCCAGATCCAGCTCCAACGCCCAGAGCAACGCCAGGATTGAACTGGCACTGTTTCAATTAACGCCCACAACAAAGGCCACGCATACACGTCAGGATGAAAAATTTACCCTGGGAAGATTACTCTGGCATTGGCAACGCCAATGTTTAACTGGCGTTCGTTTGGACATCGCTTGCGATAAGAGTCACGCATACGCGTAGGCGACGCGTACGCGTGACAAGTGAAAACAACGCCCATTTTAAAGGGCGCTCGATTAAGACAACACCAGCTGGGCGTTGGCAACGCCAAGTACTGAAGGCGTTGGTACAAATGACGCCAAGTCCATCTGAAGCCTCTCAATTTGGTTCAAGTATTGCTCCAAGTTCACTTCAAAACTCATGCAAGCAAACCCACAATTATCAACCAATCAAGGTCACAAGAATCATCTAGAATAGTTAATTTTCATTGGATTGTAATTTGTTTTGAATTTCATTTGAATTTGTAATCTGGGATAGCTTATAAATAGGCTTTAGTTTTATCATATCACGGAGATTTCGGGAGGGGGTTTTCAGACTCCTCTTTTCACACTTCACACTCTTCTCTTCCATTTTCTTTCACACCCACTCTTATAAATATTTAGTTATGAGCTTCTAATTTCCAACATTTGAGAAAAAGAACTCTATTGCAATCTAATGAATTGATATGTTTTTCTTCTTCATCTTCAATTCTTCTTTTGTTGTTTCTTTAGAAAGAACTTCGTTCTTCATCCCAAGGGTTCATTTATCTTGAGAAAAAAATTGAATCCAACTTGAATTCTATAGGAGCCTCGAAAGAGGGATCATAGAATTGTGCTTGAAGTTCTTTCTCACAATGGTTATGAAATTGGATTTGGGATTGATACGTGACATATAATCTTCCCAACACTTGATTTAAGAAATTGTGTGGCTCTAAATCAGAGACCACTCTTCATCTCTTCTCATGAATAATTAGGTCAAGAGATTGGCAATTGATAAAGTTAAGAGAAATCAAATCACCAAGAAATTGGGGTTTGATTACTTATGATTTGCCAAGAGATCAATGATTGCATGATTGAAGAGGAGATGAAAATTATTGATCCTGAGAATGCAATATCTTTTGATCCCAATATTCTTTTCATTCTTAGTTTTAGCATTTTAACTTTCCCGTCAATTACTTTCTTACACTTTATTTTCTTTACACTTTACTTCCTAGTACTTTACTTTTATGTTCTTTACTTTCTTGTTCTTTATTGCTTTTCTTTAATTTCAAGTCGTTAATATTTCTTGTTTGACCATCACCCAGTTATGACGGTCTAGCTAGAATAACCAATTAATTATTACTTGCTTAATCCTTTAATTCTCGTAGGATCAACTTCACTCTTGTGAATTTTATTTCTTAATAAGACCCGGTGCACTTACTAGTAGTTCTACAAAATATTGAATTGTAAATTATGTATCAGCGAATATTTCACCTTATTTGCTAACATATACTTTTCAAATTAGTTTTTATATACTCATTTCTATATTTATTTTTATTTTTTTCTATTTTTTAATAATATTAAAATATTAACATATTTAACATAATGTTATTATATAAAATACTAATAATGACTTACATTATTATGTTTTAGAAATCACATTGTATACCTTAGATTTTTTTTCATAATATATATATATCTAAATTATTTTTATGTAATAAAAATTATAGTAAAAAAATTAAAAAATTCATCTAAAATTAAGCTCCTCCATCTAAAAATTTCTAGATCTGTTCCTAGCTGTATGAGATGATATTTGAAGCCAAGTTTTGAAGGAGAAGGACACGCTACTCTACCACAATCAATTTTTACAATGTCTTAAAATTTTTAGCTTAAATTCTAGAAAGTGCTCCAATTTTTCTCTAAAATTTCTAATGGTTTTCATCAATATATCTCTAGTTTTAGCTCCAACTTGATGGCTTTGCTGGCTCTTCCTTGAACTTCTCCCCGCATGGAATAATCTAGTTCTTCTCGGGGACCTCTGCCTTTAACTCGTCCTCCTCTAAGTGGACGTTGACCGATTCAACCAACCCCATAATAAGCCTCGAGAATGGAAGCACACTAGCCTTAAAAGTATCCTTCATCTTATTATACAATACAAGATTGTTGTCTCTATTGTAACGTTTGTGAAGTGGGTGTTCGGCTATACGTAATTGAAGATGATATAGAGCTCTGTCATGGCCTCCATCGTGAGCTGGCTCGCTCTCAGTCCGATGGGGACCACTTGGAGTTGTAGGTCCGCGTGGAGTTGCACATGGATGTCAATTTCTCATAGTCATCTTTTCCTCGTAGAGGTCGCACCTCCATAGGACTCGCTCAGTCCGGAGAAACACCTGCTCCATATCACTCAAAGAAATTGGAGGAAAACTTCCATACCATCCAAGGATATATAGTCTCTATGGGACCTTGAGTGAGGAACTATCATCCCTATTTTTGTACAGGGCCATTAACATACTAACAGATGTTGTTATCCACCGCCAGTGATCCTCAAAATAGAGCCTCTTCTTGTAGTATAATTTGTCAAACAAGTCCTCCGCATAACTATCTCTAAAGCGGATGGGATCCTTAGCAGTCTTTCCTTATCCATGGTATCTAAAGAGTAGGAGTGTCCGCGGATCGGATCGGATCGGATATGGCCGAAAATTCGATCCGATTCGCACAATTTTCATTGGATCGGATCGGATATGATATCCGCACTTTTTAGTGCCCGATCCGATGTGCGGATCGGATCAGATCGAATATCAGATATATCCGCATGATTAAACTTTCTCTTTTTAATCATATTTCTATGTAAAAGAATTCGATAAAAATATTTCTTTCATACTTTTAAACTTATTTATTCCTAAAATATTTTTAATCAAACTCTTTCTAAATAACAAAAATAAAATAATACAATATATAAATAATAATTACTAACTAAAACATACAAACAAGTAAATATAATACCAAACATATATATATTTATTTATTTTTTAATTATTATAGTGCGGATCTGTGGATCTGCGGATCGGATACGCGAATGTAGAGCAAATATCCGCGATCCGATCCGCAAAAGGTGCGGATCCGATCCGATCCGATCAATTTGCGGATCGGATCGTATCCGCAATTTTCGGATCGGATGCGGATATTTACTGCGGATCTGCGGATACGATCCGATCCATGGACACCCCTACCAAAGAGAGCTTGAGCCGTTTTCCACGTTTCCCCAACCACACCCTTGGACTATTAACATACCTATTTTTGCATATTCTGAAAATTTTGTTGCATGCATGATGCCAAAATTTAGGGTACGCAAAAAAAGTAGAACATCGAAAAAATGTTGGCTTACACGTGAAACTACTGCATTTTGCACGACCATATCACTTATCTTGTCACCATCCTCATCCTCGTCACCGACTTCGTAGTTGGCTTCAAAGTCCTCTTCATGCTCACTATTGTTTTCTTTGCATGTTATTTCTCTCTGTCATCCATGTCTGAATCGTGTTGAACCATTCGCAGCTATATGTTCAAACTTAACATACAACTCTATCATTAGAACGTGAGCTTGAGTTTGTTGATAATCTGAAATATCTACTGCATATTTGCTTCATCAACAATGGATATTGTGTCAAACTTTATTAGCCCTCTAATACGATAATAAGATTCCTATACAAAATATTGTTCACCCTCTTTAAAATATTACTTTCTATGCTTTGACAAAGACAGTATTGTAGTTCCGCAATCGTCATAGTGCATGGAATAACAAAAAAAAAATGAATACCCACACGCAAAACTCACACCCTCGTGTGTGTCATATAATCTCATGGTCGCAATATACTAGTAAATTTGCGCTACCTTCCATTGCTTCCAAAATTCCACTTTTATTTTCTCTTTGAACTCGCACTAGAAATTATCTACCCTCACACCACCAATACATATACACAACTCAACTCAAAATGATGGAAAATGGCTAACTTAGTATTTATAGACGAAACTTTCGTATAGGGTTATAAAAATAATCAAGAAGCAAGTCACGTGTTCCAACACTGACCAATTCTGCTTCCTTCAACACGCAACTTGTGTGTCGCTTTTCTACGTCCCTAACACCCATATACTTGCATTTGCACCTCAATTCCCCCTTTAGGTGTGACGTGTAATACATCTTTCTTGTCCATAACTAAAACAATCAACCTTAATAGGCTATGTTGCCGCATGATTATTTCATACATTTATTTTACTTGCTTTTGCAAAAACAAAATGCAGCTTTAGAATCCCTAAAGTCAACTTGTCCGTTCGGACAAACATAAAAAAAGGGTAAACATGTCCGTTACTGTCAATGCCGGTCTACCCTTTACCAAAATGTAAGAGGTAAATGCAGTTTAGTAGACACATGTACCTAATAGCTTAAAGAGGGAACCAAGTCGGTCATTAACAGCTAGTATCGTATATTCGTATCGTGTCTTGCAACCACATTGGCCTCTGGATATCTGGATACAGAAGGCATCATCACATCGAAATTAATAACGAAGCTAACATTATATTCTATCCACTAATACTTTGAGGCCCTCCTTAAAATTTTCCCCTTTCAATTATACTAATTTTTAATTAGTTAATATTAGCTAACATTCTTTTTTTATTATAAATTTTTTTTAACCCTTGTTTTTTAAAAAGTTTAAGACTTGAGGTATAAAATTAGAATTAAAATTTAAAATTTAGAATAAAAAAATAATTTACAACAAATTGACCGAGATAAATTGGAAAAAATTAACTCCTTAGTCAACTCATTAACAAAATAGACGTGTCAGTTCCAGAGAGATGTCAGAGAGCACACCTGGATATTCAAGGACACCATATTTACAAATGCACGAGAGGTTGATTTGCCAAACTGCACAAGTGAGCTTCAGGCAATCTTTCTCGAGGCCAGACTATTATATATCTTTCACATCAAATCTCCAGTCACTTGAGCTGTTATTTAAGATTGTACTTCACATTTTATATCTCACTGGCGCAAAAGCATTTAATTAGAGACCCCTCCTGAAAATTTCTAAATTTATCTCCTAAGGTATTGAAGATACGGGAAAACCAAGTCAGCATGAAGTCCATAATAACATGAGAAGATATCACCAATCCGGTTTATGCTATCCATTGCAGAACCATCTCCTACGGAAAGTTGGATCGAACAAAGCTTCACAAGTTCATACGCAATTACTATATCATCAGGATGATACAACTTCTCTAGAATCTGTCAAATAAAAGAATGAATCACTATAGATTTATTACTTGGAACGACTAACTAATTGAAACAATTTGCACATAAAAGCATAACCCAACGACAAACAATCCGATCACGATTCCATGGTTCTTCAAAGGCTTAAGTTCCTCAAAATATGTGTTTAAAATAGAAAAACTATACAAATTTCAGTCAATAGCAAATACAGTGATAATAAAACTCAGCACATACAATCTAACAAAACCACAGGTCGACTTTGCCCAATGACTGCATCTTCTATAATATTTTTATGACAATTTTATTTAAAAAAAATCACACAACTCTAAAAATATTTTTCATACTTCCTCAACAAAAGAAATCTTCACAAACTTCTTCAACCTTTGGCATACATGATAGCTCCTCTAAAAGAAATCTCAAATCAGTGAAGGACACCACAACGAAGTAGCAGCACCCCTTATAGTATTTTGCAATGCAACATGACAGTGCTAGTTCACGGGTTAATGGGGCAATTTTCTGAGTTCCACTACCAATTTGTTATAACTTATAATACTGATTTGTTATAATACTGCTGCTGGAAAAAGGACTTGATTTGTCATAGCTATACAGGGGGGAAAAATCCCCACTCTTCTGCTTTTCACTTTTTGAGTGACAAAATCCAACATGCCAGATGGTAGGTTAATTAACTAAAAGTTTACCTTGATGGATGCTTTACAATGGTCCATACATAATTGAAATTCTCCCAACAAACAAAAGGCCTGTGCAAGGTTATCCTCTGCCTGCATACATCAACAGGAAAATGTATGTTAAACCATCATATAAAGGATGTAAAATTTTTTTGTCTATCACAACCTATTCCCTTAATAGAAGTATTCATCTAAACTTCTAGACCTAAGTGGGAGGACTTAGTGGATGAGGCTAAAACTCACCTCTGCAATAAGCCTGTTATAGGCATGCAAATTTGATCTTAGCAAACGTAAGGATCTCAAAGCATCTGCAATTGTGGTATTTAAAATTTCTTTTGATAATATTGCATCCTGTAACCTGCCATTACCATCTTTCAAACAATAAGCTGCAATCTACTATAGTGTTCAAACAATCAGCTGCAATCTACTATATCAGATGAGCTAATGCAGGATTAAAAGCCAGAGCATTCATCTAGATAGCAACAATAAAGGAACCATACCAACTCTGAATATCTTTAGTCATAAAAAGGGAAGCTGTAATTCACATTACAGGGATATTAATATTCATAGGACCCAAATTGAACTATGCATACCTTTTTATGAATATTAAAGCTTTATCAACTGCAGCACGTGAAGGCACCAAATCACGGTAAGAACCACACTTCAGACAGTATCCAGGTTGAATATGATGGGAGGCATCATTTTGGTTGAGCACTTTATGAATGTCATCATTCTTGTCTATCTGAAAAGAGAGATGGATTTTAAGGGGAGAAAATAGCTCAAACCTTAAGATCTTTTATTCAATCTCAACCACAGCAGCTTATGTAAATCACTGGATGCACAACTATTTTTTTTTTTTAAAAATGTCTATTAAGAGTATATTGATCCAATTGCTATTGCATAGCTCCAAAAACATGAAGGATGAATCAACAGAGTGACAGACACAATTAGCAAAATTTAAATCTGCCAGTACCAAGAGTGAAGACATGGTGGAAGAAAGGTGCTTACAAGTTACAAGTAAGAAAAGTTAAGAATGCTGTACATCTTAATAATGAAAATTGCGTTGATATTGCCAAGTGATTTGAAAACACCAAGGCATTACTTGTGACAAACCACATAAGTTAAAATTATCCTACATTACAATGTAAGCAACCCTAAATGTACCTTTAAATGGCTCATGAAATTCTTGATTTTCTGCTTTTCACAGTTAACTACTCTGCTATCCAAGACTGCACCAAAACAATTAGAATTGACACAACAAAATGCATTGAGGACAATGTCGGATAGATTGACTTCAGAACAACCAGTACACTGGCACTGAAACATGTACTCCTCTTTGAGGAAATTAAGGCGATCTTTACAATCCCAGAACCCAACCTGCAAAACCAAAATTTATTTTAAAAAATGAACAAGGGAGTCACACAGCAGATTGGGAATTTATACTAAGAACCTAACACAGTCTGACAGACCTTTGCTCTTAAGGCTTGTTTTGGATCAAAAATAAATAAATAAAAGAAATAAACAAAAACTCTATGCTAAAGGCTTAAGCTTTTGGGATGCATAATTACTGGCACTCATTATACAATATACATTATGAAGAGTCATGTTAGAGATCATTCAAATAATTCAAACCCAAAAACTGATTAGCAATATGAAAGATGGCTTTTAGTTACCAACAGGAAATTACCTGTGGACCATAAGACAACTCCAGATGACCCTCAGCAGGTATAGCTTTTGTTGTCCGTATACACAAATTACGTGAAATAAAATATGCATGAACATTTGGTTGGCAAGAATGGTTGAATAAACTTCCAGCTTTATAAATAGCTTTACCCACCCTGACCTAAAAAGCAAAGTGACAGAATATGACTTAAAATCACCAGGGATAATTATTACCACCAACAATGTCTATACTGTAATAGTAGAATTTGCAGTGATATTCATAATTAAATACAGCACAAGCTTAAAAAATGTCTTATATAAGGAGAAATATTCCAATAAAAGATAAGGACAGAAAACAAATACCTGTTCCACGTTACTAGTTAAGTATGGACAGGATGGAAAATCTCCAAACTGATTGGATAGTCCGCAAGCATCTTTTGATTTTAAACGAACAACAGTCATACAATTCACTTTCATTTGAGAAATAATTATAACAACCTGCATTGTCAGACAAAAAATTACATAAAATTTGAATACGAGAGCTAAATGATTCAATCATGAGAAAATATAGAAAAGTTGATTTCTGCAAGAAGCACTTTCACCATCAAATTTTGCAAAAATACTGTTAAATACATGATTAATGATGGTTCTGCTGCTGACGGAAGTATTAATAGACATGCATATGCAGCAGTGTGCATGCACAAAAAGGATTTCCTAACCAACCTGGGAAATGGTGACTTCGTCAATGGACAATGCAGCTCCACAAGAGCGGTTAAGACAATATAATAACACAATGGAATATATATGTGTATCCAATTTGCTTTCAGGCAGCATATGTTCATAACAATGGGAAAGCTCCTGCACAAGAAGTATAGAAGCCATAGTTAGCCAGCTGCAATAAGATCACAAGTTAACAACACAATCAGCTGTTCTGAAAAAACACCTGCTTGCATTTAATACCTACCAGCTTCTCCACAAAGTACGTAATATTTTCTGATGTCCTCTCTAGTAAAAACCTTGCCAGTATTCGGCCAGTTAAAACCACCTCTGATGGCAGTACTGCAGACCAATTTACACCATGACATTCATGCTTATGTTCAGTGATATTCTCAGTTTCACATTTGGAATCATGACCTTG
Organism: Arachis hypogaea; assembly: GCF_003086295.3. Taxonomy (NCBI): domain Eukaryota; kingdom Viridiplantae; phylum Streptophyta; class Magnoliopsida; order Fabales; family Fabaceae; genus Arachis; species Arachis hypogaea. The sequence continues at coordinate 101,542,880 of NC_092055.1, forward strand.
AATAACTTTGTCAGCATACTCTCCAAGGTCACTGGGTAACTTCTCAATAATGCTGTGAACTTCTGGGAAAATCCTTAAGACTTGCCCACCAGCCTGTGTCTGGCATTGCTGGGAGCAATACAGTGGTACGGAACATGATCTACAGGGTACCCTATCAGCAGGTAGGTCATTCAAGCAATAGTGGCAATGACTTTCCCGGCATTGCTTTAATATTATCTGAAATTATGAATTAAAAAAACTAACAAGTTAACTTGCCAAAATAAGTTTACACCACTCAAGGAATATAAATATACAAAACTAAAAATGGAAAGTAACTATTGATCTTAAGAAGTGAGGAGATTCATGTTTACAACATAATGACTGTAAACCCTATGTCCTAATACCACACAAATAGCACATAAGGCAAAATGTGTATTACCACAGCATAAGGTTCTTCACTATGAGCCAAAGAACCAGGTGAAATGTCATTTGATGATACCATGCCTCTTCCTTTCTCAGGTATGGCGACACACTGTAGCATTACTTGGGGAACCTCACCTGCCACAAATGTACTACACCATCTTCATCTTACTATCTCAAAAAGAGAAATACATTGGTGCAGAATACATGTGCACCGGGGTAGCAGATGCAAAACAACATGAAATAGCAGGGTCAGGGGGAATGGAAACTTGGCCACATTGCTTGAAGTGATAACTGAACCCTAGTTCCTTTCAGTTTCTTGTCTTTGATTTTTTTTAAACTAATCTATAGGGTTTATACCTCTTTTACTTGAACATAGTTCAATGGTACATATATTAGAAAACTGAACTTAACATCACCTTGACCAAGTAGCTTTACAGTTTCAACTGTAACTTGCTGCTTAAGTAGACAAGGAAAGCTTCTTACCCACTGTAGTCAAGGTGTTCTCCTTACGTTGTCTTACTGTGCTTGTGCTCTTGCATTGGTCAAAAATATTTTTCTGCTCACTTTCTATTTGTCTCTTCCCATTCAATGATGATTCCACAGTTTTAGCCATATTTAGGTCACACATCGCATCTTTATAATTTCCCAGGGAAGCATTTGCCTTACCTCTTCTGTACCATGCCTGCAGCCGAAACAATAAGATATTGAAAGAAGAGTGGAAACTACAATTTAAGTATGTATATATAATCATTGTCACATCCACTTAATCAAACATTGAAGCACATAATCCTAAACATTCACTGGCATCAACATAGACTGATCTTTAGGATGAGGAAGTAAAGCATTTTATATCACACCTCAATTATCATGTTTGTAAGTCAAATCCGAAGACATCTCCAATACTTATTCATAAACCATCGCCCAAAACCATATGCATACATCAAGAAGTAAAGCTAATCATACTTCTTAGTTACTAATAAATAATTTAATGGAAAAGCATTCATTGCACTTTACACATAAAAATAAACTTGAGACAGATGCAAGAAATTCATCCCTCTCTGTAATGATGTAAAAAGAAAGTAGAATATGATGAAAAATGGGTCATCGGAGCTGATTTTCACCTTTGCATTGCTTGGACATATCTGAAGGGCACGAGTACAATCTCGCAAACACTCTGTCAAAAGACTCATTTTCTGCAGGAAACCTACGGGAATAAATACTTGACCACAATATCAAGCCTTCAAAAAAATAAATAAATAAAAAGTGTGCGTGTGAGTGTGGCACAATATTGGAGCTTACATGCAATACAGTAGCTCGATTGATATACAAAGTTGCAACCAGATTATTTTCCATATCACCATCCTCAAAAGGTGCCTTTCGCAATGCCTACATTTCATATTAGCGAACACAAAAACTATAGTGAACCGTTAAAAAATAAATAGCAAGTAACAATATACTAGTATTCAAACTTACTCCATGACCAAAACAATGTACAGATGGAATGCTGGATCGTATTTATCCGTCCTTTTACATTATTCGTAGTATTCTAGTTCAATTGGAAAAGGATTAACATATTTTCTCAATAAGCGAGAACAGTTATCACTGAAACTCCAAATGTTATAACATGCGAAGCAATAGCACACTATTAAACCAATATTTGCGGTGACAAGAAAACAAAAAGCAAAAAAAAAAAAAAAAAAAAAAAAAAGGAAAAGAAAAACCTGAGTATAGAAATCAAGAGCGTTGGCGTAATTTCCTTTGGAGAAGCACTGGTTTCCGAGCTGCTTGGATTCGAGCGCAGCGTCTTTGCTCTTGCCGCAGAGAGCATGCTTGGGATCCACGAGTTCAGTGAGTAACTAACACAGGAAGAAGTTTGAATTGCGGTTCGTTAGGGTTTAATCGGAAGTTCAGATATCGAAGATTCGAAGCAAAGAAAATTAGGAATTTTAGTTGGAAAGGAGTGACGAATAGAGTAGAGTTGAGCGAGGATGTTTACCTGGTGGAAGGGCTCGAAGTGATGGAAGAAGCTGTGGAGGGAGGAAGAGGTGGCGCGAAGATCATCGACGGTGCTATCACCGATCATGCGCTTCAGGCCTTCGGGAATCGCAGCCTTCAGAGTTTCCATCTTTTTCTACAACACCAGCGCAGTTTACTAGTTTACTATCCTAGTTACCAGTGTCGGTGTGCTTCTACTTGTTTCCCTCTATTTTCGTTTTCCCGGTATGTGTAGGAACGAATCCTCTCGTTCTTTTTTCCTCTCCTAAAAGTGTAATTTTTTATCGTACACTTTTTAGGATTTTAATCCTCTAAAGTTTGAATTTTACTATAAAGAGTAAAGTATGATCTTCTATTTTTAAATAGTTTCTCTTTTGTATTTATTTCTGGTCCCATCTATAAAATCAATAGTGAAAAATCACACTTTCAAACTTTAGAGGATCTAAATCCCACTTTTTAAATAAAAACAAAAAAATGTAAAAAAAAAAATATTAAATCATGTTGAGTTAAGAATAATATTAATTTTATTTAAGTGATACAAGTCCAAATAACTATATAGCAGCCCAAACAAATGAATCAAAGCAATCAAATATGCTGAATGGATATTAAATTCATAATTAAGCCCAATATAATTTTTTTTTTACCAAAGATATGAGATTCGAACCCACAATTTTTTAATTGAGTATGGGGAGATTATGTCATTTGAACTATTATTCATTGGCTTAAATTTGGAAAGATAGGAGACTCGAACCCACAACCTCTTAATTGAATATGTGGAGTCTATGCCATTTGAGCTATTACTCATTGGCAAGCCCAATATAAATTGAAACAAAAGGAAAGCTAAATCTCATCTTTGTTCTCTTTGGGTAAACACACGAGAGAGAGAGCGCTTTACCTTCAAGCTTACATACACCAAAAAAAAAAGTGAGAGAATGTTCATAAAAAAAAGTAAGAGTTTAATCAAACAAATCAAAAGCATATTACACTAAGTCAGAGGTTAAAGATAAATAATTTTTTTTTTTGCATTCAAGTTGATTTCTTCACTTCTTCTCCTACTCTTTGCAACGCCATTTAAAGAAAAATGAAGAAAAAGGTGGTTGATTATCTCTGCTGTAAATCAACGGCTAAAATTGTTACTTGAAGACAAAGCACATTTTTAATGATTTAGATTTGAGACTGTCACTGTGTAAACAAAAATCCTACTGCTCTGTGCTCCTCAGTTAAGCCAAGAATCAGAGTCAAAATTCCTAATTTTAGAGTTGATTGAAGGAAAAAGGAAGATAATGACATGTGGTTCAGGAAACAAGGGTTTGAGTTTGGAGGACACTCAGCCGTGACAATAAATAAGATACAAAAGAAAAAATTAATTCTGAAATTGGAACAAGGAGAGAGAACCCGAGAGAGAGCAAAGAGTGAATCCTCACTACTGAGTTTGAAGTCTTGGAAGCATTGCACCTACACTAAAGGGAACACTTCGCCAAGATGAAGAACAAGGTTATGAGTTCAGAAGTTGGGTTCAATTCATAAAGTCAAAGCTGCATATTCATCATCTCCTTCATATTTTAATGTTTTGTGTTTCAGTTTTAATGTATATCTTTCTGTATTTTCTTTGTGAGATAAAAGGCAAGAAAGAGAGGCATTGAAAAAAAGCCATAGAGTGAAAAAGGCTGAGAGAAATACTTGAAAGAAAAGCTAAGAACGATTTCAGATTTCTTTTGGTTGTATTTTCTGTTTTGTATCATGTACTTGAGAGGTATCCCTTGTTAAGTTGGGTAAACATTTAGTATGGTGAGTCTAGGTATTAGCATAGCCAAGTCAAGTGTATGTTGAAGCTTGTGTGCCCAGATAGGATTAAGTTGAGTCTTAGGGAATCGGTATATGTAATACTTAGACTATAGTGAAAATTCCACCAACGTTGTGGTGGAGACTAGATGTAAGTTGCATTGCACAAGGCAACTGAACTAGAATATATGGTCGTGTCAACTTCTTCCTCTCAAATTTAGCTTTGTTCTCTGGTTTTATGAGACAAATCAAAATTGTCTCATGATTTATCTGCGAGGAGTGCTAGGGGGCTAGCAATTTTTGTGTTTTGTAACCATCAATTGGCCATCAATAGTCTTTTTAATGGTGTGAGATTACATTTAATGGTGGGAGATCACTCACTTTTCTCTTGATGGTTAAGTGCTGACCACAAAACACAAAAATTGTTGGCCCCTAGACTTTTTCTTTATCTGCTGCGTAGATCAACAAAAATAAAGTTCAAAGTTTTTATTTTAAGGCTTAGTTAATTAAACTAAAAGAATGTCATAGATTCAATTCCATTCTTTTAAATCTTCTGGAACTTTCAAATCATACTTTATAAAAAAAAGTATTTTTCTATGTATGTGTATACTTATAAATGTTTGAATTAATTTATTTGAATAAAAAATATTTTTATTAAAAATAAAATATATTTATTAAATTTTAAATATGTTTAAATATATTATTTAAAAATATTTTTATTGAAAAAATTAAAGATCAATTTGAATTAACTTTTAAAAAATACTTATAAATTTTTTAAAGAGAAATTTTAAATATAAAAATTACTTTTGATATTATTTGAATAATACAAAAAAAATATGTTTTATTTAATTTATATAAAATCATAAGATCAAAACATAAAACTGATAACTATCAACCACGAACACTTTTTTAATATGTTTCAACTCTTACATGGCACTAATATGTCTCTAAAATATAAAACACTACACAATCTCCCTTAGTACTCTAATATCTTTTATATAGTAACGCATCCGTTTCCTCAATTTGATTATATAAATAAAGGTGAATTCTATCACGTAGAAAGAAAGATTTTTTTACATGTGTATGTTTGTGTTGTTAAAAAAATAGTGTGACAAGTGTTTAGAAAAAAATAATTAAAAAGATAAAATTTGACATATTGCAAGTAAAATATAGTGTATTTTATCTTATGTAACATGTAAATGATGTATTAATTAAATAGGCTAATTATATTTATATTAATTAATTATTAAAGATAATATTGGATCTTGTATGATTTTCTTATTTTTGGACTTTTTGAATGTACGCTCTCTCTCTCCAAAAATATTAATTTTACACACAAAAATTTATTAATATTTATTTATTTTAATATATTCCTTTTTTCTTTTTTGATGACTTAGATATATTCAGTTTCACAAATATAAAAATGTATTTATTTACATATTTTAACCAACAAAAAATATATAACTTTACGTATTTACATACATTTAAATTAACGGTAATATTTATATATATTTAATTTAAATATTATATCACTATATCTGTCAATATTACTCTGGCTACATATAGATATTTATAAAAAAATATTATTCAAACACCACATATTCTTGACATCTTATAAAAATAGTTTGTTATTAATTATTTTTATATTAAAATTTTTTTAATTAATAAAACAAAAAAAGATTATATTTAATTGTTTAAAAATTATTGATGTCAAAATAGCATTTGTAATACTGTCATTTTTATGGTGCAGAAAGAGAGAATATATATTTTGGGAGAATTGATTTTTTAAAAAAATGAAAATTGTAATAAGAAATTTTGCTTTTTGTTGTAAAGAGAAATTAAAAATAAATTTAATTTTAATGTAGTGTTAGTATAAAATAATTTTATATTTACATCTAATGACGTAACACTATATTAACAAAAATAATTACTTTTTATAGACGGTGTAAATTGTCATCCAAAAGACCAAATATAATTACACGACTATGTAAAACACATTTTATACTGTCAATACATCAAAATTAAATTCACTAAAAATATGTGCACCCAAAATTTATATAACACTAGACATATAAAAAAACATGGTAGATACCAAGAAAAATATAAGAAAACATAGTTATTTTTTAGTATTATGTAGACGATATCTTGTTATTTTATTTGTATTAAAATATCTATTTACAGTTGTTTATAAAAAATAATTAAAAGAAAATTTCAAAATACTAAAAAAAAATCTTTTAATAATTAATATTTCAGAAAAAAATTGTCTAAAAAAAATTAAATACTTCAAATTATTATTGAAATATTTTAGATGCAACCTATTATTTATAATTAAATTATTAATTTTTTACAATGAATAAACTATGTTATTGAGTGAATATTTAATATTTATTATTTTATTAAACGAAAAAAGTATGTCGAAAGAAGATAATTTTTCTAATATATATTATACATTCATTAATTCAATTTAAAATAAATATTAATAAATTTTTGTGTATAAAAATTAATTTTTCAGATGATATTTATTATGTAAATAAAAATAATTAATTGAATTTTTTTTAAGTAACATGAGTTGGAAGAAAAATTATTAACTTAGATGAAAAATTAATGAAAAAGAAAAATTCAATTAATTATTTTTCTTCCAACTCATGTTACTTGAAAAAAAATTTAATTAATTATTTTTATTTATATAATAAATATCATCTGAATAATTATTTTTATAAGATGTCAAGAATATGTAGCATTTGAATAATATTTTTTTTTATAAATATCTATATGTACCCAAAGTAATATTGACAGATATATTGATATAATATTTAAATTATATATACTAGCGGCTCAACAGACACTATCGTGCCTGTTCAGCCGCTTTTCTATTATTTTTAAGAAATTAATTTTTATGTTTTTATTTTAAAATTATAAATTTAATAAAATAAAATATTAAAAAATTTTATTATGTTGTTATTATGTGAAAATAAAAATCAAAATAAAAATTTAAAAATATTATTTATAAAATAAATTTATAAATGTTATTATGTTTATTTATTTATTTTTAATAGTATTTAATTTGAATTAGAGACAAAAAATTATATTTAAAGTATTCTTTATTTTTATGCATAATTATAATTGATAAAAAATATTTTTTAAAATTTATTATTCATTTTTTAAAATTATCTTTAATTTTATTTTTTTAAATTATTAATTTATATTTTTATTATTGTCTCAACGCCACTATGATATTGCATCGTTCTCCTTTCTCGTCTTCTTCTCCTTCCACCTTCTCTTCACTCTATGGTTATTAATTATCACCAAATACCATTATCACAACTTTTAATTTTGTCTATCACTTTTATTTATAACCTACTATTTTGTTAAATTTTATAAGTTGTTTAAGTTTTACTAAAATTTTTTTTGTGTCTTTTGAATATCTGAATGTATAAAAATTATAATTTTTTTCTTGATGTGCGTGTTAGTTGTCTTATTTTGTTCGATTGAGAAGAAATTTAAGACAAAAAACATTCAAAATTTTTGTTATATTAGCAAAATTTGATGTCAATAATTCTAAAAAATAATATCAAACTATATTATTTTTAACTAAATAATAAAAAAATAAAAATACATCATTGTAAGTTTTTTAATTAATAATTATAAATTAAAGTCGCAGTTTAATATAGTACCTTGGACAAAAAGTAATCATTGTTATTATCGTATTTGACTACTACTATATAAGTTTTATGTTTATTTTATTATGCACATTAATTAAAATGTACTTTATTATTTCATTTTGCATGTTTTGAAATAATGTCATCTTATTATAAAGGTGAAATTAATTTATCATTTGAATATTATCGCTAAAAAATAGTTACTTAAAGTGAAACGCTAAGTAAAGAGAAATAGAAAAATTTTGTAATTAGTTAGAAAATTTTATATCTCTCTCTCCAAACTCAATTTTGTTATGAAATTTTTTTTAGGTAAAAATATTTTTAACTTCCTATATAATAAGTATCATTTAAATTATCTAATGCATAAAATGTCACATCTTTTTATTTATTTTCAAAATTAAAGTTAATTTTTGTTACTTTTTTACTTTCTTTTGGTTTTCTAAATTAGCCCATATATTATCAACTTATATCTGTTATTTATGCAATAATTTATCTCTTCTAGTAGTTATTCATTAATAAATGCTAAATTACTCAAATTCAAATCTATTCTCTTAAACCACTTTTTAATCATCTAGTTTGAATCGTTTGATTAGGAGTTTTTTAGACTCTGAAATTTTTAAAATAAAAAAAACAATAAAATAAATTAAAATGCCTAAAAAATAAAATAATCCAAAAAATAAAAGATATATAAAAAACTAATAAATTAAAAAATCAAAATTAATTAACAAAGTTCTTATCTTATCCATTTTAATGTTATATGGAGTTTGTTCATTTTATCATTGATATGTGCATACTTTTTGTGTCTTCTGTATGACAAATACAATACTTTATATAATTAAATATCAAATCCAGTACTTTAAATAATTAATTATTTAGAAAATTAGTATACGGATATTTTAAGAAACACTTGATAGGTGTGATTTTCTTGCATGCATTATATACCAATTAAATAACTAAGCCGATATGCCAAACAAATAATATTGTAAAAGGCAAAATTAATAAATTTTTTTGTAATATAATTTATTTATTTTAGTTTAATTTAAAAATATTTATATACTCAAATTTTAAATACAATATTCTAAGTAATCAAGTATTTTAAAAAATAAAAAAATTATCCCATTAAAAGCAATTTAAAAAAAAATATTAAAAAATATTTATAAAATTTTTTCATCCCATCATTGACATATAGCTAAATACAGACATGTCAAAAAAATAAATAAAATGTACATATAAAAGGTAAAGAAACTATTTTTTTTGTCAAATCAAATTAATGAGAGAAAAAGACATAACGCAATTTGTCTACGTAAAAAATGGTAACAAATTAAAAAAATTAAAAATTGATTAAAAATATAGATTGAGTAAGTAAATTGAAAAAAAAAATTATAACCGCAGTGGAGGAAGACAAAGGAGTAGGATGGAGACAATTCAACTGAGAATGTTAAAAGAAAGAAGAAGAAAAACATAAAAAAAAATACAAAAATGATAATTTTTTTTTAAAAAACTACAACAAAAACTCTAATAAAATAATTAGACTGAAGCTACAGAGTACATTCAGAACAAAACGATACAAACAAAAACTAAGATAAAACTAAATAAAATATAATTTAAATGAATATTACAAAATATAATAAAATTTACCAAAAATTACTTATCACTGTTATTGATGATAATTGAACATTTTCTCCATCATAAATTATTCTTTTGTTCTTTTCGTACATGCTTCTAAAACCAACATTTATCATAATCATAGTCTATTCTAGGAAGTTGTCTAAAGAGTTATTCAAAAGGTGAAAATGTTAGAGTTGAGTAAGAGAAGTAAAGAAAATTAAAGAAATGATAAAAAAAATAGATTATTTAAGTGGAGAATTGAGAAAGAAGTTACGTGTGAATTTTTTTTGCAACTGACAGTGAAATGCATAACTGTAAAATTAGTTTTGAATTATGTTGGCATTTAGCAGGGTTAAAATAGAAAAGAAAATTGGACACCAAACTTAAAGTTTTCGCAAGGCGAGTAAATGCAAAAGCAAGGAAGCATAGATTGTTGGAATGATGTGATAATTACTAAAATATTGTGAGTAAATCAATGTGTGACATTAAGGAAAATAATGTGTGAGTTTTAAGTTGCATGTGGTTTAGAACACACACATTATGCTTGAGATACTTCGAAGAAACTTGTAAGTTAAGATAAATAAACAAGTAATAAAGAAGCATGAAATCACTCAAGCAAGAATCAAGTGATTGTGAAATGGATGATGAATGGACATTGATTGATGTGCAAGAAAACTTAATGAACCAAATGAAATATAGAGTTCACACATCAAACAATGACACACATTGAAGTTTGTTTACAATACCTAATTGACATAAAAGTGGAAGACATGGGTGCTATGGAACTTAGAAAAAAGAAGATAGAAATTAAAATCAATCACATAGCAAGCATGGTTCACAAAACTTTACAAAGCTAAAAAATATGTCACTAGGTAAGTGATGCGTGAGCATTTTTTCTATATTTTCCTAGTAAATTTGCATTCAAATTTGTGAGTTTAATCAAGATTTAAATACTTCTTGGCAACTATGAATGCTACTTTGAGTCGTCTGCAATTTTTTTTATTTCAGGTAGCTTTCGGATAGATTTGACAGAGTTTTATAGAAAAAGAGAAGAAAGTGAATGATGTTGTCAACTCTGACCTTTGTACACTCTAACAAGAATAACTTGAGCTAAAGAAGTCTAATTGATGTGATTCCAGTGGCATTAGAAAGCTAACTTCCATAGCTTTCCAACGATGTATAATAGTATGCACTTCTTTTCCATCATGCTCAGCCATACTGGCGCCTAACTTGGCCATTCCCACGTTAGACACCGGAAGAAGAATTTTAAAACTCCAATTGCTTGCTGTCAGGGTGGCGTCTAACTTCAGGATTCTGAAGTAAGGCGCCAGTGATCATCAACGCATCCAAAGCATGCTGCCATAGTGGTGCCTAACTTGGGATTTTCCAAGTTAGGTGCCAGCTCAATGATTCACAATGGTCCCCACGTCTCAATTGAAGCTGCACGAAGAAGTTTATCTACTTTTGATTAAAACTTTAATTTATTTATAAATAGGAAAAGATATTATTCAGTTTTAGAAAATATATTTTACATTAATTAGGATTAGATATAAAAGAGAAAAGATTCAGCCCTTCGGGCTCTTCTCTTCTCTTATCTTCTCTCTTACTTCATTCCACAATTTACAGTGTTTAGAATCCTTGTTTTCTCTCTGAACCATGAGCAATTAAACCTCCACTGTTAAGGTTAGGAGCTCATTTTATTATATGGATTAATACTATTACTCTTCTATTTTAATTCATGTATTGATTTTAAGTTCAAGAATTGTTTTCATTCTTCATCTTATGAATCTAGGTGGAACGGAAGTATGACCCTTATTCTAATTGAGTTCTTGTAAACCTTGAAAAAGTAATTTACCTGAACAACAGCTTGAAAACAAATTCTCCTAAATCACTAATTATCTGGACTTAACGGGACATGTGACATATAATCCTCTTATATTTGGATAATTAGGATTTTTGTGGCCAAGGAATTGGCGGTTGATGAAGGTTAGAGGAGACTAAAAAGGTCTAAGGAATTAGGGTTTAGTTACATATAGTTTCCATGAATTGAATCTTGCATGATTAAAGTAGTTGGTAAGAAAAGTTAATCCGGAAAATAAATATCTCTGAAGTCTTAACTGTTTTACTTATATATTTTATAACCCGTTTACTGCTTGCTTTCTGAATTTTTGAATTTACTGTTTGATGCAATTGAACTCTCAAAACACCATTTTCTATTTGTCTAACTAAGTAAATCACGCAATCATTGTTGCTTAGTCCGTCAATCCTTGTGGGATCAACCCTCATTCACTTGAGGTACTACTTGGTACGACCTGGTGCACTTGCTGGTTAGTTTGTGGGTTATAAATTTCGCATCAAGTTTTTGGCGCTATTGCCGGGGATTGAATGTGATTGACAACTAACAGTTGTTTGATTGCTTAGATTAGGCATTTTAGCTTTAATTTTATTTAATTTTGGCCTTTAATTTTTGAAATTTATTGCTACTATTTTTTTTTAATTTTTGAAATTAAGTTTGGTGTTACCTAGTTATTTTTAATTTAATTTTCCTGTTCAATTTTTTTTGCTTTAATTATCTAGTTGTTCTATTTTATTTCTTTACACAAGTTACCTCATTGGGAATTCTCTGCACTCTGACAGAGACTCCCACTTTTCTTGTTTTCTGTTTGTTTATGAGCAGGAACAGGGACAAGAAACCTCTTATAGATTTTGATCCTGAACCTGAAAGGACTTTGAGGCAGCGCTTACAACAAGCTAGGCTTTACAAGGCTAGTGAAAATCTAAGTGAGACCTTTGAAAAGGAAGCTGCCGAGTCCATTATGGATCCTAATCGTGCTGTTAATGCCAATGTGGTAAATCATGATGAGAATGGACAACCTAGGAGAGTGCTTGGTTCATACACTGCTCCCAATCCAAATTTCTATGGGAACAGTATTGTGGTGCCTCCTATAGCTGCAAACAACTTTGAGTTGAAGCCTCAGTTAGTCACTCTGGTGCAGCAAAACTATCAGTATCATGGACTCCCACAGGAAGATCCAAACCAATTCATCTCTAACTTCTTACAGATTTGTGACACTATGAAAACAAATGGAGTGAATCCTGAGGTTCACAAGCTCATGCTCTTTCCATTTGCTGTGAGGGATAAAGCAAAGCTGTGGCTAGATTCTCAACCCAAGGAGAGCCTGGACACTTGGGATAAGGTAGTCACTGGATTTTTGTCCAAATTCTTCCTACCATAGAAGCTGACCAAATTAAGGGTGGATATTCAGACCTTCAGGCAGAAAGAGGGTGAGATCCTCTATGAAGCCTGGGAGAGGTATAAACTAATGACTAGGCAATGCCCTCCTGACATATTTTCTGAATGGACCAAGCTGGAGATCTTTTATGAGGGCTTCTGTGAAATGGCCAAAATGTGTTTAGACAACTCTGCAGGTGGTTCATTGCACATGAAGAAGACGCCTGAAGAAACTGCTGAGTTTATTGAGTTGGTTACTAACAACCAATATCTTTACTCCTCTAACAGGAATCTTGTGAACTCTGGGACTCCTCAGACAAAAAGCATTTTGGAAGTGGAGACCTTGGATGCTATTCTTGCTCAGAACAAGGTTATGTCCCAACAAATCAATATGCTTACTCAACACTTGAGTGGGATGCAAGTTTCAGCTGTTAGTGCTCAGAATGCCCCTCAAGAGGCTCCATATGACATGAACAGTGGCTTCATTCAAGGTGAGAATTATGACTATGCTCAATTTCCTCTTGAACAGGTCAACTACATGGGGGAATGCTCCTAGAAACCCCAATAATGATCCATATTCCAAGAACTTTAATCAAGGGTAGAGAAATCACCCAAATTTAGGGTGGAGAGAGCAACCTCAGAAGTCACAGAATTTTAATAAGCCTCAGGGTGGCTTTCAACAGAATAATTTTAATAACCGACAGTTTCAGTCATCTCAACAACAACCACCTCAGCAAGTAACTTCTCAACCATAGAAGAACACTGATCTGGAATCACTACTGGCGAGTTTTATGCAGAAGACTAGAGCTTCACTCAGAAACTTGAAAGTGCAAGTAGGCCAAGTGAGGAAGCAAGAGGCCTCCTAATACCCTTCTTGGTGATACAGTGCTGAATCCAAGAGAAGACTGCAAGGCTATTCAACTAAGAAGTGGTAAAGTAACTGGTTCTGAGACCAAAGTCAATGAGGAGCTAGTTGAAAAAGAAGCTCAGGAGGAGAAGACAAAGGAGGTGGAACACGCCCCTCCTAGGCATGTAGATAACCCATTCCCAGTCTCTCTTGACACTCATCCTACATTGCCTAAGGCTCCTGAGTACAAGCCTAAAACGCCATACCCTCAGAGGCTCCAGAAGGCTTCCAAAGACAAGCAATTTTCCAGATTTTAAAAAGTCTTCAAGAAGCTTCAAAACAACATTCCTTTTGCTGAGACTTTTGAGCAAATGCCTCTCTATGCTAAATTCATGAAAGAACTGTTGATAACAAGAGGAATTGGAAGAAAAATGAGATAGTGGTGTTGACAAAGGAATGCAGTGCTATTATTCAACATAACCTTCCTGAGAAGATGCAAGACCCAGGAATCTTTGTAATTCCTTGCACCATTGGAGATGTCACTATTCAGAGAGTGATGAGCAGATAATTTATACCCTTTTTGGCATTGTTTTTAGGTAGTTTTTAGTATGTTTTAGTTACTTTTTATTATATTTTTATTAGTTTTTATGAAAAAATCACATTTCTGGACTTTACTATGAGTTTGTGTATTTTTCTGTAATTTCAGGTATTTTCTGGCTGAAATTGAGGGACCTGAGCAAAAATATGATTCAGAGGCTAAGAAAGGACTGCAGATGCTGTTGGATTCTGACCCTCCTGCACTCGAAGTGAATTTTCTAGAGCTACAGAAGCCCAATTAGTGCACTCTCAATTGCGTTGGAAAGTAGACATCATGGGCTTTCCAGCAATATATAATAGTTTATACTTTGTCTGAGATTTGATGGCCCAAACTGGTAATAAACGCCAGCCAGAACTGGCACCAGAACTGGAGTTAAACGCCCAAACTGGCACCCAAGCTGGTGTTTAACTCCAAGAATGGCCTATGCACGTGAAAGCTTCAATGCTCAGCCCTAGCACACACCAAGTGGGTCCCGAAAGTAGATTTCTGCACTATCTGCACTTAGTTACTCATTTTCTGTAAACCTAAGTTACTAGTTTAGCATAAAAACTACTTTTAGAGATTCATTTTGTAACTCATGACATTTTACATTTCATATTGTATCTTCTATGGCATGAGTCTCTAAACCTCATAGGTGGGGGTGGGGAGCTCTGCTGTGTTTTAATGGATTAATGCAATTACTACTGTTTTCTATTCAATCACGCTTGATTCTATTCTAAGATACTCACTCGTACTTCAATATCGAGAATATCATGATCCGTGACACTTATCATTATTCTCAAATCTATGAATGCGTGCCTGATAACCACTCCCATTCTATCTGAGCTCAACGTAGTCATTGGGCGACAGCTTGAGTGTGTATCTCTTGGGTCTCTGATCCACGGACCGAGTACGTGAGATTAGAACCTTCGTGGTAGAGGCTAGAACCAATTGGCAGCATTCCTGGGATCCGAAAAGTCTAAACCTTGTCTGTGGTATTCCGAATAGGATCTGGGAGGGGATGACTGTGATGAGCTTCAAACTCACGAATGTTGGGCGCAGTGACAATGTTCAAAAGGATAGAGAGATCCTATTCCGACACTAGTGAGAATTGACAGATGATTAGCCGTGCGGTAGCTGTACCTGGTATTTTTCATCTGAGACGTGAGATCCGACAGTTGATTAGCCTTGCAAAAACCGTACTTGGTATTTTTTATCCGAGAGGATGGATGGTAGCCATTGACAATGGTGATCCACCAACATACAGCTTGCCATTGAAGGGAGCCATGCGTGTTTGGAGAAGAAGACAGTAGGAAAGCATAGATTCAGACGACAGAGCATCTCCGGAACCTCAACTTGTTCCTCATTACTGAATCACAAGTACCATTTATTTCATGTTATTTACTTTTCATAAACAAAATCAATTTTATCATTAATCTCCTGACTAAGATTTACAAGATAACCATAGCTTGCTTTAAGCCGACAATATCCGTGGGATCGACCCTTACTCACGTAAGGTATTACTTGGACGACCTAGTGCACTTGCTGGTTAGTTGTGCGGAGTTGTGAAAAGTGTAATCACAATTTCGTGCACCAAGTTTTTGGCGCCGTTGCCGGGGATTGTTCGAGTTTGGACAACTGACAGTTCATCTTGTTGCTTAGATTGGGTAATTTTATTTTATGTTTAAACTTTTTATTTTTATTTTCGAAAAAAATCACAAAAAAAAATTAATAAAATCATAAAAACAAAAAAAATTTTGTGTTTCTTGTTTGAGTCTTGTGTCAAATTTTAAGTTTGGTGTCTATTGTATTTTTTTAATTTTTTTAAAATTTTTGAAAATTCATGCATTGTGTTCTTCCTTGATCTTCAAGTTGTTCTTGATGATTTTCCTTGTTTGATCTTTAATTTTTCTTATTTTATTTTGTTTTTTGTTGTTTTTCATATGCATTTTCGAATTCATAGTGTCTAAACATTAAAAATTTTTAAGTTTGGTGTCTTGCATGTGTTTCTTTTCTTAAAAATTTTCAAAAATATGTTCTTAAAAATATATTCTTGGTGTTCATCTTGACATTCAAAGTGTTCTTGTATGCTTTATTTGTTTTGATCTTAAATTTTTATGTCTTGTGTCATTTTGTTGTTTTTCTCTTTCTTCATTAATTCAAAAAAAATAAAAAAAAATATCTTTTCCTTATTTTACTCATAAATTTCAAAATTTTGGGTTGATTTAGTAAAAAATTTTTAAAATTTAGTTGTTTCTTATTAGTCAAGTCAAAATTTCAATTTAAAACTTTTATCTTTTCAAATCTTTTTCAAAAATTAAATCTTTTTCATTTTTCTTCTTAATATTTTCGAATTTCTTAAATAAATTTTCAAAATCTTTTTCTTCATTTTATTTCATATTTTTGAAAACTTTACTGATAATTAATGTTTTGATTAAAAAATTTCAAGTTTGTTACTTTCCTGTTAAGAAAGGTTCAATTTTTAAATTCTAGAATTATATCTTTTAGTTTCTTGTTAGTCAAGTCATCAACTTTAATTTTAAAAATCAAATCTTTTTAAATTTCTTTTTCAAATCTTTTTCAAAATAAATTTCAATCATATTTTTTTCAAAATTTAATTTCAAAATCTTTTTCTAACTTCTTATCTTTTCAAAATTTATTTTCAAATCTTTTTCAATTAACCACTTGACTTGTTTGTTTTAATTTTAAAAAGTTTACTATTTCTTATCTTTTTCAAAACCACCTAACTACTTTTCCACTTCTAATTTTTGAAAATCACTAACCACTTTTTTAAAATTCCTTTTAATTAACTAATTATTTTAAATTCTAATTTTATTTTATTTTTTTCTTAAATTTCGAATTGTAACTTAATTAATTAAGTAAAAATAAAAATATTTTTCTTCTCCCTCTTTTTAAAATTCGAATACTCTCTCTCTCATCTCTTTCTATTTATTTAAATTATTTACTAATACTTCTCTTCTACTCATAATTTGAACCCTCTCTCTCTTTCTGTGTTCAAATTTCTTCTTCTTCTCATTCATCTATTCTTCTATTCTTCTACTCACCTAAAGGAATCTCTATATTGTGACATAGAGGATTCTTCTTCTTTTCTGTTCTCTTCTTTTTCATATGAGCAGGAATAAGGATAAGGACATTCTTGTTAAAGCTGATCCTGAACCTGAAAGGACTCTGGAGAGAAAGCTTAGAGGTTAAAGCACAACACTCTGGAGAGGACCTTACAGAAACTTTCAAAAAAGAAGAAGACATGGCAGCCGAACCCAACAACAATGGTGGAGATGCTAGGAAGGTGCTTGGTGACTTTACTGTACCAACTTCCGACTTCTATGGAAGAAGCATCTCAATTCCTGCAATTGGAGCAAACAACTTTGAGATTAAGCCTCAATTAGTTTCTCTAATGCAGTAGAATTTCAAGTTTCATGGACTTCCATTGGAAGATCCTCATTAGTTCTTAGCTGAATTCTTGCAAATCTGTAACACTGTTAAGACCAATGGGGTTAATCCCGAGGTCTACAGACTTATGCTTTTCCCCTTTGCTGTAAGAGACAAAGCTAGAATATGGTTGGACTCACAACCTAAGGAAAGCTTGAACTCTTGGGAAAAGTTGGTCAATGCTTTCTTGGCCAAATTCTTTTCACCTCAAAAGTTGAGCAAACTTAGAGTGGAAGTCTAAACCTTCAGACAGAGGAAGGTGAATCCCTCTATGAAGCATGGAAAAGATACGAGTAATTGATCAGAAGGTGTCTTTCTGACATGCTTTCAGAATGGAGCATCTTATGTATATTCTATGATGGTCTGTCTAAATTGTCCAAGATGTCATTAGACCACTCTGCTGATGGATCTCTTCATCTGAAGAAAATACTTGCAGAAGCCCAGGAACTCATTAAAATGGTTACAAATAACCAGTTCATGTATACTTCTGAAAGAAATCCTGTAAATAATGGGATGACTCAGAAGAAAGGAGTTCTTGAGATTGATACTCTGAATGCCATATTGGCTCAGAATAAAATATTGACTCAGCAAGTCAATATGATTACTCAGAATCTGACTGGAATGCAAGCTGCATCCGACAGTACTAAAGAAGCCTCCTCTGAAGGAGAAACTTATGACACTGAGAATCCTGCAATGGAAGAGGTGAATTACATGGGAGAATCTTATGGAAACACCTATAATCCTTCATGGAGAAATCATCCAAATTTCTCATGGAAGGATCAATAAGCCTCAACAAGGCTTCAATAATAATAATGGTGGGAAAATTTGGTTTGGCAATAGCAAGCCTTTTCCATTATCTTCTCAGCAACAGACAGAGAATTCTAAGCATAGCCTCTCTGACTTAGCAACCATAGTCTCTGATCTATCTAAGACCACTCTCAGTTTTATGATTGAAACAAGATCCTCCATCAGAGTTACTAAAATCCCTCCTAGTACTCTCCCAAGCAATACAGAAGAGAATTCCAAAAGAGAGTGCAAGGCCATCAATACATCCAAAGTGGCCAAACCTATAGAGGAGGAAGAGGCAATGATTTCTAGTGAGGAAGACCTCAATGGACGTCCACTGACCACTAAGGAGTTCCCTAATGAGGAACCAAAGGAATCTGAGGCTCATACAGAGACCATAGAGATTCCACTGAACTTACTGTTGCCATTCATGAGCTCTAATGAGTATTCTTCCTCTGAAGAGGATGAAGATATTATTGAAGAGCAAGTTGCTCGGTATCTAGGAGCAATCATGAAGCTAAATGTCAAGTTATTTGGTAATGAGACTTGGGAGGATGAACCTCCATTACTCATCAAGAAACTGAATACCTTGGTTCAACAGAAATTACCTCAGAAGAAACTAGATCTCGGAAGATTCTTAATACCTTGTACCATAGGCACCATGACCTTTGAGAAGGCTCTGTGTGACCTGGGGTCAAGTATAAACCTCATGCCACTCTCTGTAATGGAGAAACTAGGGATCTTTGAGGTACAAGCTGCAAGAATCTCACTAGAGATGGCAGACAAATCAATAAAACAGGCTTATGGACTTGTAGAGGATGTCTTAGTGAAGGTTGAAGGCCTGTACATCCCTGCTGACTTCATAATCCTAGACACTGGAAAGGATGAGGATGAATCCATTATCCTTGGAAGACCCTTCCTAGCCACAACAAGTGCTGTGATTGATGTGGACAGAGGAGAGTTAGTCCTTCAATTGAATGAGGACTACCTTGTGTTTAAGGCTCAAGGATCTTCTTCTGTAACCATGGAGAGGAAGCATGAAAAGCTTCTCTCAATACAGAGTCAAACAGAGCCCCTACACTCAACTTCTAAGTTTGGTGTTGGGAGGCCACCATTAAGCTCCGAGTCTCTGTGAAGCTCTCTAAGAGCTCACAGTCAAGCTATTGACATTAAAGAAGCACTTATTGGGAGGCAACTCAATATTATTTAATTATATTTTTTTTTGGACATTTGTTTTCCATTGCCATGTTATGTTTTCTTTAGGTTGATGATCATAAAAATAGCTGCAGAATTAAAGCAAAATCAAAAACAGCATAAAAAATAGCACACCCTGGAGGACAGGCTTACTGGCGTTTAAACACGAGTAAGGATAGCAGAATGGACGTTTAACGCCCATGCAGGCAGCATTCTAGGCCTTAAACGCCAGAATGGGCAGTAATAAACCACTATTTTATGGTTTATATTGTGTTTAATTGTGTGGTTTTATCATGATCCTTACCCACTTATTCATTAATTTAGCATGCATTTATATTTCCTTCCTGAAATTATTACATGATTGAAAACTGCCTCCTAGAGACTTTTAATTATGCATTTTAATTCTCCTTTATTCCATTCAATGCCGTGATCTGTGTGTTAAGCGTTTCAGGCTTTATAGGGCATGAATGAGTTGGAGATTATAAAGGAAGCTAGCAAAATGGAAGGAACACAAGAAATTGAGGAGATAACCAGCGAGAAGTGACGCGGCCACATGGCTCACGCGACCGCGTGAAAGAGGAGAAATCGCAGTGACGCGGCCGCATGACTCATGCGACCGCGCGGATTGGAAAAAGCACAAGCGATGCGGAGGCGTGGACGACGCGAACGCGTGGCAGGGAAAAACGCGAATGATGCGTCCGCATGGATGACGCGATCGCATGACATGCGCGATCTGCATAATCTGCAGAATTCGCTGGGGGCGATTTTGGACCCTATTTTGACCCAGTTTTCGGCCCAGAACAGCAGACTAGAGCCAGAGAACATGCAAAAACCAAGGATAACATTCATTCTACAGAGTTTTAGTTTTAGATCTAGTTTTTTTTACTCCTCCTCTAGGTTTTTCTCTCTACACATTCATAGTTCTTAGGATTTTAATTTTTCTCTTGCTTTTTTTTTGTGCATTGGGATATTGAGAAGAGCTATTACCTCATCAAGACTTCGTCATTCTAGTTCGTTTTCTTTACTTGGCTTTACTCTTCCATGTTCTTTGCTTTGTTTAATTTTACCATTGGAATATTTTTTTGGATTATTTAATATAAGGATTATCTTTATTTTTAATTAATTATTTTAATCTTTATTTACAATGTCTTTCTTTAATTCCTTTTCATATGCTATGAATTTTACATTCACAATGAGCGAGTAGTTCCCTAACTTGATGGGGAGTTGATTGAAGGGAACCCTTAAGTTGGAAAGCTTGAAAGAAAGATTGTAATTGGGTTTATGGTTGGATTACCTTCTAATCACTAACACCAATCTCTTTTAATTAAGTGGATTGCAACTTGTGAACAGACGTAGCATCCCAACTTGTTTGACTTTCCCTTACCTAGTAAAGGATAACTAAACAGGACAACTTTTAATTGTCAATTAATCTTGAGAGTATTCCAACAATAATAGGAATTCCAACTAATCAACTCCCAATCAAGGCTTTTATTTACATTATTCAAATTCTCCAATTTAATTTCCTGCTTACTCAATTCAAACCTTTTTGAAAAACCTCTGATTAATAAAATAGCACACTTTTCTGCAACTTGTTGGGAGACGATCTGGGATTCATACTCCCAGTATTTTAATTTTAAATTTCTGTGACACCTTTCTAAATTGATAAGTGGATTTCTGGCGAGTTAAGAACTATACTTGCAACTTATATATTTTAACAATTTTTAATTCACCAATTTCTGCCTGCATCAGGCAGCATTCTAGGCGTTTAATGCCAAAAATGGCAGCATTCTGGGCGTTCAGAAAAATGCCCAGTAAAGAAGGATTCCTGGCGTTTAACGCCAGCCAGGGTATCTGACTGGGCGTTAAACGCCCAAAGAGGCAGTTAAGTGGGCGTTAAACGCCAGAATGGATAGCATTCTGGGTGTTTAACACCAGGATGACACAAGGGAGTAATAAGTTTTCAAAATTAATTGCATCATTCTTCTTCTACTCCCTTCTATCTTATTTTTGCTCGAGGACGAGCAAACCTTTTAAGTTTAGTGTGAAAAAAAGCTCTGCTTTTTATTTTTCCATAACCATTAATGGCACCTAAGGCTGGAGAAACCTCTAGGAAGAGGAAACGGAAGGTAGTTGCTTCTAACTCCGAGTCATGGGAGATGGAGAGATTCATCTCAAAAGCCCATCACTAGAAAGATGATGGAGCAAACAAGAGAGCCCACTCATGGACCTCAACAAGAGCCATGAGGGAAGAGTAACAAAGGCAAGGAAGAGATATTGAGGAGCTCAAGCACTCCATAGGATCTTCAAGAGGAAGAACTAGCTGCCATCACTAAGGTGGACCCGTACTTTAATTTTCTTGTTCTTATTTTTCAGTTTTTCAGTTTCTATGCCTTATGTTCTGTCTATGTTTTTTGTCTTTATTACATGATCATTAGTGTTTAGTATCTATGTCTTAAAGCTATGAATGTTCCATGAATCTTTCACCTTTCTTAAATGAAAAATATTTTCTGAAAAAGAAAAAGAAGTACATGAATTTTGAATTCTATCTTGAAAATAGTTTAATTATTTTGATGTGGTGGCAATACTTTTTGTTTTTTGAATGAATGCTTGAACAGTGTATATTTTTTATAGTGAAGTTTATGAATGTTAAAATTTTTGGCTCTTGAAAGAATAATGAAAAAAAGAGAAATGTTATTGATAATCTGAAAAATCATAAAATTGATTCTTGAAGCAAGAAAAAGCAGTGAAAAACACAAAGCTTGCGGAAAAAAATGGCAAAAAATAAAGAAAAAGAAAAAAGCAAGCAAAAAAAGCCAATAGCCCTTTAAACCAAAAGGCAAGGGTAAATAGGATCCAAGGCTTTGAGCATTAATGGATAGGAGGGCCCAAAGGAATAAAATCCTGGCCTAAGCGGCTAAATCAAGTTGTCCCTAACCATGTGCTTGTGGCGTGAATGTGTCAAGTGAAAAGCTTGAGACTGAGCGGTTAAAGTTGTGGTCCAAATAAAAAAGAGTGTGCTTAAGAGCTCTGGGTACCTCTAACTGGGGACTCTAGCAAAGCTGAGTCACAATCTAAAAAGGTTCACCCAGTCATGTGTCTGTGGCATTTATGTATCCGGTGGTAATATTGGAAAACAAAAGGCTTAGGGTCACGGCCAAGACTCATAAAGTAGCTGTGTTCAAGAATCAACACACTGAACTAGGAGAATCAATAACACTATCTGAATTCTGAGTTCCTATGGATGCCAATCATTCTGAACTTCAAAGGATAAAGTGAGATGCCAAAACTGTTCAGAAGCAAAAAGCTACTAGTCCCGCTCATCTAATTGAAACTAATCTTCATTGATATTTTTGAAATTTATTGTATATTCTCTTCTTTTTATCTTATTTTGTTTTTAGTTGCTTGGGGACAAGTAACAATTTAAGTTTGGTGTTGTGATGAGCGGATAATTTATACCCTTTTTGGCATTGTTTTTAGGTAGTTTTTAACATGTTTTAGTTACTTTTTATTATATTTTTATTAGTTTTTATGCATAAGTTCACATTTCTGGACTTTACTATGAGTTTGTGTGTTTTTCTGTAATTTCAGATATTTTCTGGCTGAAATTGAGGGACCTGAGCAAAAATCTGATTCAGAAGCTAAGAAAGGACTGCAGATGCTGTTGGATTCTAACCCTCCTGCACTCAAAGTGGATTTTCTGAAGCTACAGAAGCCCAATTAGCACGCTCTCAATTGCGTTGGAAAGTAGACATCATGGGCTTTCTAGCAATATATAATAGTTCATACTTTGTTCGAGATTTGATGGCTCAAACTGGCGTTAAACACCAATCAGAGACCCTTTTTTGGCGTAAACGCCAGAACTGGAGTTAAACGCCCAAATTGGCACCCAAGCTGGCGTTTAACTCCAAGAATGGCCTATGCACATAAAAGCTTCATTGCTCAGCCCTAGAACACACCAAGTGGGCTCCGGAAGTGGATTTCTACACTATCTGCACTTAGTTACTCATTTTCTGTAAACCTAAGTTACTAGTTTAGTATAAAAACTACTTTTAGAGATTCATTTTGTAACTCATAACATTTTACATTTCATATTGTATCTTCTACGGCATGAGTCTCTAAACTTTATAGGTGGGGGTGAGGAGCTCTACTGTGTTTCAATGGATTAATGCAATTACTACTATTTTCTATTCAATCACGCTTCATTCTATTCTAAGATACTCACTTGTACTTCAATATCGAGAATATGATGATCCGTGACACTCATCATTATTCTCAAATCTATGAATGCGTGCCTGACAACCACTCCTGTTCTATCTGAGCTCAACGCAGTCATTTGGCGACAGCTTGAGTGCGTATCTCTTGGGTCTCTGATCCACGGACCGAGTACGTGAGATTAGAACTTTCGTGGTAGAGGCTAGAACCAATTGGCAGCATTCCTGGGATCCGAAAAGTCTAAACCTTGTCTGTGGTATTCCGAGTAGGATTTGGGAGGGGATGACTGTGACGAGCTTCAAACTCACGAATGTTGGGCGCAGTGACAATGTGCAAAAGGATAGAGAGATCCTATTTCGACACTAGTGAGAACCGACAGATGATTAGCCGTGCGGTAGCTGTACCTGGTATTTTTCATCCGAGACAAGAGATCCGATAGTTGATTAGCCGTGCAGAAACCGTACTTGGTATTTTTTATCCAAGAGGACGGATGGTAGCCATTGACAACGGTGATCCACCAACATACAGCTTGCCATTGAAGGGAGCCATGCGTGTTTGGAGAAGAAGACAGTAGAAAAGCAGAGATTCAGACGACAGAGGATCTCCGGAACCTCAAACTGTTCCTCATTACTGAATCACAAGTACCATTTATTTCATGTTATTTACTTTTCATAAAAAAAATCAATTTTATCATTAATCTCCTGACTAAGATTTACAAGATAACAATAGCTTGCTTCAAGTCGACAATCTCCGTGGGATCGACCCTTACTCACGTAAGGTATTACTTGGACGACCTAGTGCACTTGCTGGTTAGTTGTGCGGAGTTGTGAAAAGTGTAATCACAATTTCGTGCACTAGAGAGCTTTGTGTGATCTTGGAGCTAGTATTAACCTCATACCACTTTCAGTGATGAAAAAGCTCTAAATTGATGAGGTAAAACCTACTCGTATTTCTCTTCAACTTGCTAATCTTTCTCTTAAAATTTCAGTGGGGTTTATTGAGGATTTACTTGTAAAAGTGGGTCCATTTATTTTTCCTTCTGATTTTGTCATATTGGATATGGAAGAGGATAAAAAGTCCTCTATTATTCTTGGAAGACCTATTTTAGCTACAGGTAGAGCTCTAATTGATGTGCAAAAGGGCGAATTAACCCTGAGGGTCAATGAAGAACAGGTGGTACTTAATGTGTTTGAAGCTATTAAATACCCTAATGATTCTGAGGGGTGTATGAGAGTTGATGTTATTGAACCACTTGTTTAAGAGGTGCTAGAAGCTGAGGTACTTGATGATGTTCTGGATCCTCTCTCTGAGGATGATTTGCTTGAGATTGATGATTCACCACCTCAGAAGGACCTGTCAAGCATGCCTAAAACAGAGGGAGAAGCCCCTAAGCTTGAGCTAAAGCCTTTGCCTACTTCTTTGAAATATGTGTTCCTAGGTGAGAATGATTCATATCCCATGATTACTAGTTCTTCATTGAAGCTTGAAGAGGAAGAGGCGCTGATTACAGTGCTCAAGAGTCATAAAACAGCTCTTGGGTGGACCATTGGTGATTTAAAGGGGATTAGTCCAACCAAGTGTATGCACAAGATCCTTCTTGAAGATGATGCTAAACCAGTTGTGCAACCACAAAGGAGACTAAATCCAACCATGAAAGAGGTGGTCCAAAAAGAGGTAATGAAACTATGGGAAGCCGAAATTATATACCCTATTTCTGACAGCCCTTGGGTGAGTCCTGTGCAGGTAGTTCCCACAAGGACCGTCACAGGATGGCGAATGTGCATAGATTACAGAAGGCTCAACACTGCTACAAGGAAGGATCACTTCCCCTTGCCTTTCATTGATCAGATGCTTGAGAGGTTAGCTGGTCATGCTTTTTATTGTTTTCTAGATGGATATTCTGGATATAATCAAATTGCAGTAGACCCTCAAGATCAAGAAAAGACGGCATTCACATGTCCTTTTGTAGTATTTGCTTACCGGAGAATGCCATTTGGACTCTGTAATGCCCCAACAACTTTTCAGAGGTGTATGCTTTCTATTTTTTCTGATATGGTTGAAAAGTTTATTGAGGTATTTATGGATATTTTTTTTTTGTTTTTGGTAATTCTTTTGATTCCTGTCTTAAGCATTTATCTTTGGTCTTGAAATGGTGCCAAGAATCAAACCTTATTTTAAATTGGGAGAAATATCATTTCATGGTTACAGAAGGTATTGTTCTTGGACACCGAATTTCAAGCAAGGGAATTGATGTTGATAGAGCAAAGATGGAGGTGATTGAAAAATTACCACTGTAAGACCCCAGATTTTTAGAAAATAAATAATAAGTTATTTATGTTTATATATATGGTTTTATTTTTAGAAAGGTCATGAGACTTCGAGTTTTAAATTAATTTGGTTTTATATAAATTTTAATTATAATTAAATATTTCTGGTTTATTGAAATTAATGGTTCTTGCTTAATTAAAATTCAAAGTTTTAGTAATTCGAGATAAAAGAGAGTTTTGTATATAATTTAAATTAAATAATTAAAAATTTTGATTAATATTGTGAACTAAAGAAAAATTTATTTATTTATCTCTAATTGTAAATTAGAGTATTTAAATTACAAATAATTTGTAATTTAAAAAATAAATGGTATTTTTGAATTTAATTATATTATGTTAAATTTGGTTTGAAATTAATACTCTACCCTAACCCTAAATTCCCAATTCTAAACCATAAATTCACTAATCCTAATCCTAATTTCTAAAATACAAACACGTAACCTCCCAACTTGTTAACTCCTCGGTGAGCCACGCCATCCTCTCCTCACCATTCACTCACATTCACCGCCACACCCCCTTTTCCCCAAAATCCAACACAGCTTCAGAAAAGACCAAAGGAAGAAAGAAATGGCGAGGGTAGAAGAGAAGGTGGAGGGGTTGCTGCCTCGCTGCCGCCACTACAGTCGCGTCCCACCGCCGTGGAGCCTGTCATGAGCATCGCCGCCGATCTGCCTTGGAGCCGCTGTCCTACGCGTCGCCGACGAAGAGCAGAGAGAGAGATGATGCGATGGAGGAGAGGACGCCGCCAGCTCTATCGCGCCTGGTCACTGTTGAGCTCGCCGTCGAAGATGCCACCGCTGTCACTGTCGAACCCTAGTAGTTGCAGCCACGCCCATCGCAGTCGCCGTCATCGTCACAGGAGCCCTTCGCTGTCACTGGCGGGAGTTGCCGCCGCTGCTGTTGCTGAAGCCACCGTCTCCGTTAGTTACTCAGCCTTGTCTCTATTTTTGGTTCCCCTTTTGTGTGTCAAAGTCAATGCTGCCGTGATGGTAGCCGTGGGGTTGGTTGTGCTTTAACAAAGCTGTTACTGCTGTTGCTCCATTTCTCTGTTCTTTTCAAGTTTTAGTAAGTTGTCCTTGTTCTAAAACCCTCATTATTACTGTTCTGTTTTCAAGGTTGATCGAGAATGTTGAGATGTTAATATGTTAGGGTTATGTCAATACCATTGCAAATTGTTCGATGGCATTGCTGTTACTGATTCGGTTTAAAGTTGTTGCTGCTACTGCGAGTTGGAACGAAGTTAGGGTCACGCTTAATTTTGTGGATTTCGACTAGCTGAGATAGGGAATTTTATTTTGAAATTAATTGTTTTAAACTATGAATGCCATGAAAGTCTAGTGGGTATTTGCAAATAATTTATGATTGTTTAGAATGACTAAATGATGAATTTGAGTTGTATTTGTGATTGAATTTGATGTATATGTATTTAATTTCTTAATTGTTTAGGAATGATGAAAATTCTAATTATTGAGTTGGAAAGTCGGTTGGATTAAATACTATGTGAAATGATTTTCTTGGTTTGGGGTTAATTTGATATTGAAAATAAATCCGCACTTAAAACGATTTGAGATATTGGGAGTAAGTTTTATTGATTTATCGAAAATGATTCTGAGGATTGGTAAAGATTTTGACATTGGAATTGGTTTGATTTGTTGGTATTGAATTGAGATCTGAAAATTATTTCTGATATTGGAATTAGTTTGAGTTATTGGAAAGAGGTTGAGAATGGTTTAGTTGGGACCCAAAAAGGGTGGTAAAGTCTGAGTTTTAGGGGAGATGCTGTCGAAGTTTTATTAAGAAACTTAAGACTTTGTTCGAAATATTTAGAAAAAGGTTGAACTTGAGAAATTGTATTATTTGGTTTTTAAGAAAAGATTTATGTTTGGGTTTGATTTATTAAGAAAAACTTTATGATTTGAATGTGATTTATTAAGAAAAGATCATGTATTGAGTTTTGACTTATTAAGAAAGACTTTATATTTTGAGTTTGACTAAAGAACTATATTTTAAGGAATTATGATTCAAGGAATTTATTAATTTTAAAGAACGAGTTTGATTGTCGTCCTCCCAAAAGTCTCGAGACTCTGCCACGAGATTTATTTAATAAATGATTCTTTTAGTCTTTTGAAAGAGGTTTAAATTAAAAATGGTTTTAAAGTTGGTTTGGGAAAATCATGGTTAAGTAAGAATTGGTTTTTGTATGAAAGAAGAACTTGTTGTAAGTAAAGTGGTTTCGGAAGTTTAGAAAAGGTTATAGGGAGTGGTGTTGGTTTAAATAAAAATGATTTGAGTTTAGTTTTTTAAGAAAAATCTCTGCCACAGGAGAGCAGAGAACAAAGATTAAAAGTATATATTAACTAAAAAGGGTCTCTGCTACAAGAGAGCAGAGGACAAGGATAAAGTAAAAACTTTAAGAAATTGTCTGCCACAGGAGAGCAGATGTGACTTTGTTTGGGCCTTAGTGCCAAATGTATAGTGGGGACGCCCACACACTGAGAACTGTTTTTCAGATGTAAGCATATTGAAAGTCACACTGTATGCGGTCTAGCCGTAAGACTCATATAAGCACACTGTATGCATCTGGAAAGCCATATCTGGGACTCGTGTCCGGGTAATGTCGGGAGCGCGTAGGCAACCGACACATGAGCTCATGGCCTGCTTAGGATAGACATGCATCATATTATGTGCACATTTGCATTTGATTATGTTTGATTGTTTTATTTCTTTGTGATTGTGCCATTTGTCTTGTTGTGACTTGCTTGTGTGTTGAAATGAATTTCTTGCTTGTATTATTAGCTTGTGAATGTATTAAAGTGATTAAGAATTGACGTTTTGATTGAGAATTAATTATGTGGCCGAGAGATGGTTAATATGACTAGTTTTATATTTAAAATATGTTGTGAGATTAGAGATTTTAAAAGAGGTAATTAATTAGCTAAAGTAAAACCAAGAGTATTTTTCAAAGGTTTGATAAAAATATAGATTCCTTGGGTATGTTAATCATTCGCATTTTATTCATTACTTTTACGGCATTTCCATTCCCTAATGAGAATGTACGGTTTATTCTCACCCCAAAATCTTCCACCCTTTCAATGCCACAGGTTCGAAGACACAGTTTGAAGCTGCGGACGATTATTAGTCTTATTTTAGTTAAGTTTATGTGTTGAGTTGCTTTCATAGAATTCCCTCGCCTTTGTTATTTAAGATTTTATTTTATACAGAGGGATAGGAATTGTATCTGAGTTTCATTTGAATTCTTTTGTATAATATTTATTATTGTTAATAATTATGTGATTATTATTACTTGATAATTTTTTATTTATGATTTTAAAACAAAAACAAAATTTTCTGGCATTTTCTATAAAACTGAAACACGATATCGAACTAAAGGCTCAATATTAAATAGTAAATAAGAAAAACAGGTTAGTAACTCCTTACTTTTGGTACGATCATGACGTGCTAAAGTTAGGATTTTACAACCACCACCAACTAATGTTAAGGCAATCAAGAGTTTCTTGGGTCATGCAGGATTTTACATAAGATTTATAAAAGATTTCTCTAAGATTGCTAACCATTGAGCAACCTATTGGTTGCTGATGTTCCTTTTATATTTGATACTAACTGTCTGCATACCTTTGAAACTCTGAAAGCAAACCTTACCTCTGCTTCCATCATAGCTCCTCCTGACTGGGATTTTTCATTTGAATTAATGTGTGATGCCAGTGACTATATATGCTATAGGAGATGTTTTAGGACAGAGACAAGGCAAGCTTATGCACGTCATTTACTATGCGAGTCACGTATTAAATGATGCTCAAAAGAATTACACAACTACAGAAAAAGAATTATTAGCTGTTGTGTATGCTGTTGATAAGTTTAGGTCCTATTTAATTGGTTCTAAGGTTATTGTTTATACTGATCATGCTGCTTTGAAGTACCTTCTAACCAAACAGGATTCTAAACCAAGATTAATCAGATGGGAGCTATTCTTTCAGAAGTTTGATATTGAGATCAAGGATAGAAAGGGGTCAGAAAATCAAGTGGCTAGCCACCTTTCCAGAATTGAACATGAAGAAGGAATGCAACCACCCATAGCTGTGATTGAGACATTCCCGGATGAGCAACTTTTTGTCATTAAGTAGGCTCCATGGTTTGTAGACATTGCAAATTACAAAGCTATGAGGTTCATCCCCAAGGAGTACAGTAAACAACAAGTTAAGAAGCTACTAACTGATGCAAAGTACTACTTTTGGGAGGAACCTTATCTTTTTAAAAGATGCTTAGATGGTATAATCCGAAGGTGTGTCTCAGATGAGGAGACACAACAGATTCTTTGGCATTGTCATGGCTCTGATTATGGAGGCCACTTTGGTGGTGAAAGGACAGCTACAAAGGTCCTTCAGAGTGGTTTTTACTGGCCGACTCTCTTCCAGGACTCAAGAGCATTTGTGAAGAACTGTGACAAATTTCAGAGAGCTAAGAATATTCCTGCCAACCATGAGATGCCACAACAGGGATTCTTGAGATTGAGTTGTTTGATGTGTGGGTTATTAACTTCATGGGACCTTTTCCACCCTCATACTCCAACACTTATATCTTGGTGGTAGTTGATTATGTGTCTAAGTGGGTGGAAGATGTGGCTTTGCCTACCAATGATGCCAAAGTGGTGATGAGCTTTCTCCAGAGATATATTTTCAGCCAGTTTTGGTGTCCCAAGGACACTCATTAGTGATGGAGGAAGTCACTTCTGCAATAGATAGCTGGACTTACTTCTGTAGAGATATGGAGTTCGTCATAAAGTGGCAACCCCTTATCACCCTCAGACAAGTGGATAGGTTGAAGTCTCTAATAGAGAACTTAAGAGGATTCTAGAGAAGACCGTCAGTACCTCAAGAAAGGATTGGTCTAGGAAGCTTGATGATGCTCTCTGGGCATACCGGACAGCATACAAGACTCCTATTGGCATGTCCCCTTATTAGTTGATCTATGATAAAGCTTGTCACTTTCCAGTTGAGCTAGAGCATAGAGCATACTAGGCGATAAAGTTTATGAACTTTGATGCCCAAGCTGTAGGAATAAAGCGGATGCTTCAACTGAATGAGCTCGATGAATTCAGATACTCTGCCTATGAGAATGCCAAGCTCTATAAAGAGATAACCAAGATATGGCATGACAAGAAGATTGCCATAAGAGTCTTTGAGCCAGGTCAGAGAGTGCTCTTATTCAATTAAAGGCTCAAACTCTTTCCTGGGAAGCTGAAATCCCAGTGGTCAGGACCATTTGTGGTAATTAGAGCATCACCGTATGGTCATATAGAAATTCAGGAAGAGAATTCTGACAGAAAGTTTACAGTCAATGGCCAGAGGTTGAAGCATTATCTTGGAGGCGAGATTGATCGCCAAAAGTCCACTCATCTGCTGAATTAGCGGAGCTGACCATCAAGCTAGTGACGGTAAAGAAGCGTTTGTCGGGAGGCAACCCGATGTTTTCGTATCCTTAAGTTTGAATTTTACTTTGAGTTTTTTTTTTATTTCATTTCATTAGTTTTGTTTGAGTTTCCATTGGTTTTCCTTTGTTTTATGTGTATTTTGATCATGCAGAGTAATTAGAACAGAAACAGGTGCATTAAGACAGAGTTTCGGACACCCTGAAGGGAGTTGTTGCTAACAAGATGGCTCCTAACTTCAGAAGGTGAAGTTAGGCGCCACATGCAGAGCAATTGTGAAGGACACTTTGGGAGGGGTGGCGCCTAACTTCAACTTTCTGAAGTTAGGCGCCAGTCATGCGTATACTTAGTGTTGTTCACTGGGTAGGTGGTGCCTAACTTGGGTTTCACCAAGTTAGGTGGTGCACGAATCCCCACACCTTCGTACAGCTGTACCAGCAAGTGCACTGGGTCATCCAAGTAATACCTGAGTGAGTCAGGGTCGATCCCACGAGGATTGTGGCTTAAAGTAAGCTATGGTTACCTTGCAGGTCTTAGTCAGGAGAAATCAAGAGTAGAAGATGTTGGTATGTTATTTTTAATTGCATAAAAGAAATAATGAAAAGTGTATAAAATACTCTGTAAATTTAAATGGAATCAGTAATAGGAAGATAGTTAAGGATTGGAGTTGCTTTGTCTTTCTGAATTAACTCTGGTATTACTGTCTCCTTTGCTTGTGAATGATTTCTTCTATGGTAGACTGTATGTGATCAACGCCATTGGCCATGGTCATCAATCTCCTCTGCTTCAAATTAAATGCCATTGGCCGTGGTCATCCAATCTGAACGAGGATGAAGCTCTAGCAGTTCATTCTCTTGGCGATCCTACTCAAAACGCCACAGATAATGTCGAACCTTCCGGATCAGAGAATGATGCTTCTTTGGGTTCTAGCCTCTACCACAGAAACCCTGTCTCCTTCTTCATCCCCACACTCCCTCTCTTCTTCAAGCCACAGCCCCGCCTTAGCCCTTCCCCTTCTGCTATTTATACCGCCCTGCCCCCCCATTCCATTCAATTCACATAACAACAACACTTCCAATCCCTCTTCTATAGATACACTGTAACCCCAGCCCCTCTCTAAACACACAATAAATCCCTTCTAACTCCCTCCCCATACACATATTCACACCCCCTCTGAATCACCCCTTCCTTCGTTGCCTCACCCCCAAACTCCTCTTTACCCACACACTACAAGATCCCTCCCTTCAAGACACACTTGTTCCCCCCTGTACGTCCCCTTTTTTTTATTTATTTATTCAGTAAAAAAAAGAAAAAGAAAAAAAAGAAATTTTAAATTTAATTTTTATTTCATTATTTTTGGATTTCTTCATCCTCTCCTCTCTGTCTTCCTCTTTGTAATTTTTTAATTTACTCGAGGACGAGCAAAAGTTTTAAGTTTGGTGTTGTCGCTTCGCTTGTTGTTTTCTGTTCATTGTAATGGCACCAGTTCTTATGATGCACATAGGTTCTGCTCCAAGCTCCATGAGGAACACTTTTATGAGAATACTTACAAGAAGGCTGTAACTCCAGAAGTGAGATTTGCACTTCAACTGGATGAATATCCAGAAATTCAATTTCAGATTCAGAGGAGAGGGTGGAAATTTCTATGCAACCCGCACACTGAGGTTGGATAATTGATGGTCCAAGAATTTTATAGAAATCTCTGGGTCACTTACAAGGATGTTGATGGGGTCAATGAAAAGAACTATCAGAGCTATGTGAGAGGAAAGGTTATTGATTTCAATGAAAAAAACATCCGACGTGCCTTCCATCTGCCACCTCCTGATCATACATCTGCTTGTTACAGTGAAAGGATGCATAAAGATCAGCAACTAGACTAAGTACTTAAAGAAATATACATTTCGGGTTCTCAGTGGAAAATAGGTGCAGAAAGGAAGCCAAACCAACTGAAGAGCACTGATCTTCTTCTTATAGCTAGGGATGGTTAGACTTCATCCGAAGGTCTATCATGCCAACTAGCAACCGGTCTGAATGCACCGTAGACTGGGCTGTCATGATTCACTATATCATGAAAGGAGAAGTGGTGGAGGTAGATAACATTATTCAACAACAGATATATAACATTGCATTCAATCCTCTTAAGAAGGCTAGGCTTGGTTTTTTACATCTGATTTATCGCCTGTGTGAAGCAACAAAGGTAAAGGTGGATAATGACTTCCGCATTCCTGTTGAGAGGCCAATTACTAAGAAGACCATGGAGAGTCTTAGGGAACAGCATAGGGTCCCCAGAGAAGATCAAGCTGAGGAGGAAGCTCAACAAGACCATCCTCCATTACCTCAGGGGCATTACTTCCCACCTCAGGAGTACTAGCAGCAGCTTACTTCCTCTATTGAGCTGATGAGAATCACACAGGATAGCCGCTGGCAACAGTTCAATGCATCCATGGAGGAGATGAGGGTGACACAAGACAACCGCTGGGAGTATCTCACCTCCACCCTTGATCAGATGAGGGCTGCCCAGGACTCTCAGCGCCACGAGATTTTCCAGCTGAGACAGGACTTTGGCCATCTGAAAGGACCATATGGACCACACAGCCAGAGGAGAGAGATCCCCACCATGGAGACTGAGGTGGTTTAGTCCCTTTTTCACTTCCTATTTCATTTTGCTATTATTATGTTATCTTCCTGTTTTTTGCTATTTTGTTTTAGTGTCTGCATGATCTTTGGTTATAGGTTCTAGTTTAATTTTGCTAATTTTAATTCTGTTATTTGATTTTAATTCTAAAAAGTTGTCTCTTGTACTGCTCACTGAGCTTGAATAAAAAAAAAGAAAAAAAAGAGAGAAGTGATGTATTGCATAAGAAATTGAGCTTATATTAAAGAGTAGTCTTATTTACTTAGATGTTGTGGTATTATCTGTGATTCTGAATGCAAGATATGAACAGTGCATATTTAAATTTGAATAAAAGGATGTTGATATAGAGGAACAAGAATTTAGAGAACTATTATGAATTTTCTGAAGTAAACAAAAGTTTAATCCTTGAAGCAAAAGAAACAGCAAAAGAAAAACAAAGCAAGGTCCATGGCTCTAAGCACCAATGACTAGGGAGGTCAAACATGATTAAAAGCTCAAAGAGTTGTTTTCCTAGCCATATGCTTGTGGTGTAAATGTGTCAAGTAATCCTTGAGATAGAGCACTAAGAGTCGAGATCAAGTGCATTTAATAGAGTATGCCAAAGGCTTTGAGCACCACTGTCTGGGAGTAACTGAAAGAAAAATCAGAACCAAAAGAGAGTTCCCCAGTTAAGTGCTTGTGGTGTTTTTATGTCAACTGCAACTTGACAAAGCATTTAAAGTCACGGCTAAGTTCAAGGTGCAAAGCACCAAAGAAAAGATAATGAAAGAAATTTTGCTCTATTCAGTGATTCACCCAAGGTAAAAAGGCCAGAGGATTCATAATATTATCCGGATTCTACTTTCACATGACAGTGACATTCCTCTGATTTGAAGGACAGTGAGATGCCAAACCTATTCAGAATTACAATGTATAAACTCCACTTTAAGAAGAGACAGGATCTTAGTTGAGTACTCAATTCACATGCAAATTCACATCCTAAGTTTGCAATAGTTTTGGTTGCTTGAGGACAAGCAACAATTCAAGTTTGATGTTGTGTGGCGTGAGCATCTTTTCTATCTTTTCCTATTGAATTTGCATTCGAATTTGCGAGTTTAATCAAGATTTAAATACTTCTTGGCCACTGTAAATGCTACTTTGAGTTGTGTGCAATTCTGTTTATTTCAGGTAGCTTTCGGATAGATTTGACGGAGTTTTATAGAAAAAGAGAAGAAAGTAAATGATGTTGTCAACTCTGACCTCCGTGCCCTCTAACGGGAATTACTTGAGCTACAAAAGTTCAATTAACGTGATTAGTGGAATTGGAAAGCTAACTTTTAGAGCTTTCTAACGATATATAATAGTATGCACTTCTTCTCCAGCATCCTCGGCCATACTGGCGCCTAACTTGGCCATTCCCAAGTTAGGCGCCAGAAGAAGAATTAAAACTCCAATTGCTTGCTGCCAGGGTGGCGCCTAACTTCAGGATTCTGAAGTTAGGCACCAGTGATCATCAACGCGTCCAAAGCATGCTGCCATAGTGGTGCCTAACTTGGGATTTTCCAAGTTAGGCACCAGCTCAATGATTCACAATAGTCCCCACATCTCAATTGAAGCTGCACGAAGAAGTTTATCTAATTTTGATTAAAAATTTAATTTATTTATAAATAGAAAAAGATATTATTTAGTTTTAGAAAATATATTTTACATTAATTAGGATTAGATATAAAAGAGAAAAGATTCAGCCCTTCGGGCTCTTCTCTTCTCTTCTCTCTTACCTCATTCCACAATTTATAGTGTTTAGAATCATTGTTTTCTCTCTGAACCATGAGCAACTAAACCTCCACTGCTAAGGTTATGAGCTCTATTTATTCTATGGATTAATACTATTACTATTCTATTTTAATTCATGTATTGATTTTAAATTCAAGAATTGTTTTCATTCTTCATCTTATGAATCTGGGTGGAACGGAAGTATGACCCTTATTTTAATTGAGTTCTTGTAAACCTTGGAAAAGCAATTTACCTGAACAACAGCTTGAAAACAAATTCTCATAAATCACTAATTATCTAGACTTAATGGGATACGTGACATATAATCCTCTTATATTTGGATAATTAGGGTTTCTGTGGCATATAAACTAGAATTGAACTTAACCTTCTAATTGGAATCAAGTGACCAAGGAATTGACGGTTGATGAAGGTTAGAGGAGACTAAAAAGGTCTAAGGAATTAGGGTTTAGTCACATATAGTTTGCCATGAATTAAATCTTGTATGATTAAATTAGTTGGTAAGAGAAGTTAATCCGGAAAATAAATATCTCTGAAGCCTTAACTGTTTTACTCATATATTTTACAACACGTTTACTGGTTGCTTTTTGAATTTCTGAATTTACTGTTTGATGCAATTGAACTCTCAAAACACCATTTTCTGTTTGTCTAACTAAGTAAATCACGCAATCATTGTGCTTAGTCCATCAATCCTCGTGGGATCGAACCTCATTCACTTGAGGTACTACTTGGTATGACCCGGTGCACTTGCCGGTTAATTTGTGAGTTATAAATTCTGCATCAGTAAGCTTACGATCCAATTTCACAATTCAAGCATTATGCCAAAATGAATCGTTTCAAGTATGTGTAGAGCATATAGTGAAACAATTAATTGTTAACATGTCATTAAGGCATAAGCATAACATATGGATGCATATGCTCAAGCAACACAATGCATTAAGATAAATGCACAACATCTAACATCAAGAAATTGCCTAGTCAAAGTAAAGAATTTAAATAACATGGTGGCCAAAATATGCAATTCAACAGATTTATAAAGCTTTGAAGGCAATGTCATAAGTATGGGTGGCAAATGGGCCTAAATGCGCCGGCCTGGCCCGCGTAACCCGCCAAAAAAGGCGGGCTGGGTTGGAAATTGGGACCGCCAAATAGCAAAAGTTTGCCTAACCCGCACCGCTTAAACTGCGGGTTTTGGCGGGGCGGGGCGGGCTTCCCCGCCGGGCTTAGTATTTTTTTGGCAAGGGGTATTTTTACAATTATTTTTGCCAAAACCCAACTTCTCCCAACCCAACTTACAAGAGAATGAAGATGAAAATTGAGTGTTTTGGATTATGTTTATTTTGTTTTAGAGACAATATTTATAATTATGTTTTGGATTATATTTATTTTACTTTGGGAACAATATTTATAATTACAAAGAATTTAATGTTTGTGAATATAAAAATTATAATTTGTTTATACTTTTAGAAATTATAATAGTTAAAAATAAAAAACAGAAGAGATTTTTTTATGCCTTTATATATATTATTTAATAGTTAAAAATAAAAAAGAGGATATTTGGCGGGTTTAGCCCGCCGGCCCACCAGCTCGCCGTTAGGCAAGGCGGGCTGGGATTCTAGGACCGCCTCACTAGGCGGGGCAGGGCGGGACGGGGCAGCCCGCCAAAGGACGGGCTTCTGGCAGGGCGGGGCAGGCTTCCCCGCTTGTCACCCCTAGTCATAAGTACTTGGTATGCACAATTATTAAGCATGAAGAATTCAAAACCAAGTAACAAAAAGTAACCTCAATAAAGATATCCAACAATGAGCAATTTTAGCATCAAGAAGCAGTAAATCAAATCAATAATCCAACACTTAGCACCAAAAATGGAAAAAAAAACATAACTAACTAACTAACTAACTAAGCAACTAGCTAACTAAAATGAAATGGTAAATGGTGATGGTGGATGATGATTGACAGTGTTGGATGATGGTTGAAGAAGGGAAAGAAAAGAAGAGAAGAAGGAAGAAGAAAAGAAATGGAAAGAAGAGAAGAAAATAAGTGAGTGAAACAGGGCTGAGGGTCACGCGTACGCGTGAGTGGCAGAAATGGGATGCGACGCGTGCGCGTCGGGCACGCGTAGGCGTGAAATGGGAAAATAGAGGGTGACGCGTACGTGTGGGTCACACGTACACGTGGGAGGAATTTGTGCTAAACGCACAGTGTCCGCACCCTTCGCGCACAACTCTCTGTTTGGAGTCATACAGCAGCTCAATGCTCGCACGATTCTGGCACGCTGGAAAACTTGGGGTGACGCGTACGCGTGGGAGAGTACTCTATTTTTTTTTTAATTTTTCAAGTTCTAGCACCAACCCAAGCATTCCAAACATCCAAACAGCTACCAAAACACCATCAAACCTTATTTAACATACTAGACTACCAACTAAACTCAACAAACCAAACTAAACATGAAATTAAACTTATTTACCAATATATACAAAAGGGAAAAATGAAAAGATGTTACCATGGTGGGGTGTCTCCCACCTAACACTTTTATTTATTATCCTTAAGTTGGACTTATGGGGAGCTCTCATCAAGGTGGCTTGTGCTTGAATTCATCCTTGAAGTTCCACCAATGTTTGGACTTCAATTGGTTGTCAGAATTTCCAACCAATTTCACCATGCTCTGATGAAGTTCTTCACAAGCTCGAAGCTCCCAAAATTGATCCTCATCACATATGCTGGGATCCCAAACTTTGTTCTTACACCCATCTTCTAATTGATCATCATGATTCCATCCGGGTGAAAGGCTCTTAGAATTCTCCTTTAGGCACCAAACTATCCTCCTAGACCCATCAATTTGAGCACTAGTCTAACCTTTGCATCTAATTCTTGGAGTCTCAACCATAATGAGCCTAGATTTACAATGCCAACCACTAAACATCCTTCTCTTATGCTTCATTCCACAAAGAGACCTAAGTTGGCCATCCATTTCAAGTAAACCAAATTCAAGTGGGATGATAAAGCTAAGAGAAATAAGTTTTACCCACTCAAATGAAGGAATAGATGGTGACTTAGGTAGAGAAGTTTCCAGTGAACTTGACAAAGCATATTCTACTCCCATCCATCCTTTTTGAAGGACTTCCACCTTTTGACATGATGTTTCAATTTTCACCTCTTGCCAAGCTTCCTTAAATTCAAATGCTTCCTCACCAATGTCTTTTATCTCTTCCCCGTCACTTAAGTCATATCTTGGAAGTTGCATAAGATCTATATCAACATCCATTTCACATTCAACGGGGGAAGGCTCAACAAGATCATCAAGGAGATTGATCAGTGAGGATAAAAAATCACTAATGATGGAATCCACTTTCTGATCAATTTCTCTCAATTCTCCAACCACTTCCTCAGTACCAATGATCTCGACTTCCTCCTCTTGTTGCAATTCTTGCCTCAACTCATTTTCTTCACCTTGAAGCTATAAGTTCACTCCTTCGCTATGCTCTTTGGTTAATCCTCTACATTCGTCAGTGGGAGTGTCTTGATTGCATAAGCTTAGGTGGGAGATTATGCGGTTAACGGCTTCCGCCATGGCAGCCACCATGGTTTCCAACCCCTTTAGCTCCTTTTGATCCTCTTCCTTTTGCTTTTGGAGAAGAGAGTAAATACGTCTCTGTTCTTGCATGAAGGGTTGGAAAGCTTCATTCACCGAAGGTGATGGTGAGAAAGAGGGTTCATTATTTGGGAGAAAGGGTTCATAATTGGAAGATGGTTCATCTTGGTAAGCGTATGGAGATGGTGTATATAGAGGTGGTGGTTCTTGGGAGTAATTGTGTTGGAATTATTGTGGTTCTATGTATGGTTCATATGGCTCATAAGATGGTTGCTATGGTGGATATAAGTTATGATCATATGGGGGTGTTTGATGGTATGAGGCTTGTGGGTATGGTGGTTGGAAGCTATGTTGAGGAGGGAGGTTATAGGTATATGGTGGTTGTGGTTGACAACCATACTGAGGGTCACCACATCCATTAGGTTGGTATGCATTAGGAGTTGGATTGTACCCATAAGAAACCGGCAGAAGTTGTTGCCAAGAAGAGTATCCATATGCTTGAGGCTCCTCCCACCTTTGATTTCCAAATCTTTAATGCAAACCTCCATTAAAGCCTCCATTTTCTACAACATAGTTTGAACCAAACTCATAGCCAAAGGGATGAGAATTCATAGTGAAGAGAAAATAAAAATAAAAACTAATAAGAAACAAAGAAAACCAAATCCTAAAATTAGCAAAAACTAGCAAGCAAAGCAAAATCAAGCTATTTCCAGTATTCACATATGAAAAATAACCAATAACAAGCACACATTGCAATTTCTTGGCAACGGTGCCAAAAACTTGATGTGAAGGTTATTGCCGGTTAGGAATTTTCACAAAATAATTCTGTTGCAAGTATAGTCCAAACCGTCAAACAACCTTCAATCAAATTTTAATTTTGGTTGTCACAAGTTCAACCCAATAAAAATAACCGAGAGTATTACTTCTGGGTCGTTCTCCCTAGGAATTACAATCGAGTGCTCAATTGTTGGTTATGAGTTTCACGGGGTGGGTTGATAAAAGTGCAAGAAATTAAATGGCAAGAAAATAAAGCAAACAACTAAAGATAACAACTACTAAAAAGAGACATTCATGGCAAGGATTGAGAATCAAAGCTTTCTATCCTAGTCATTAATTATAACACAATAATAATCAAGAGTGTAAAACCCGGTTAATTAATGACTAATTAACCCATAAAATTAAAATATATTCTAGAAAATGAGAAATGAGGTTTTTATGGTTTAATATGATAGAGGAAATTAAAACGAGAATTTTGACACCAATTTTAAAGAAATCGGCCCAAGATTGGGCTGAACGGGCCAAACCGGGCCAACTGGACCCATATTGGGCCCAAGGGCCCAGCCAAGCCCTCATTCATTAAACAAACTCAGCACTCTCTCTCCCCTCTCTAACACACACATGCTGAAACAAAGAAAGAAAAGGGGGAAAGTTTGAAACCCTTGTTCCAATTTATTCCAAGCTTCAATTTATCATAACTTTTGATTCGGAGTTCCGATTGATGCACCATTTGTGGCCACACAACCGCGGCTTCAAGCTCTACAAAACTCACACAAATATTCTTGAGGTAAGCTACAGTTTCTTCTTCGAATCCCAGCTCTTAGTTTCGAAAATTTTGGGCAAAAATGTTGAAACTTGTGAGCTCATTTATGTTATAGGATCTAATTAACTTGAGGAAAAGGCTTGTTCTTGCCTTCTTGATCTTTGGGTAAGGTAAGAGATCTCAAACCCTAGTGAAAATTCTAAATTAAAGCATTTGGGTATTGAGTTATTGTGTTGGGTGTGATATTGTGGCTTAGGCATTGTATATATGTGAATTGGAGCTTGTTTGGTGATTTTGGAAAGTTTTGGAGTGGAGCACCAAGCTTGGAAATCTGTTGGTGGAGTTTGGAAAACCTTGGAAGTTGAATTTGAGAGTGTTCCGGGTTGAACGGGAATCGACCAAGGTATGGTTTCGGTTTCCTGTATCTAAAATGTAATGTGGTGTGAAAACTTAGGCTAGAGACCCTAAGATAGGAGTTGAACTATCAATGTTGTTGATGAATTGAAATGAATTGTGTTGTTGTGTATGAATTTAGTGGATTGTGATATGTTGATGTAGTTGTTGAATAAATTGGATTGAGATGAATATTTGAGTAGTGGTTGAGTGATTGTGAATGATGATAATTGTTGGCAAAGCATGTAAAAGTTGTATGTGATATGGAGTGATATGTTTAATGGATGATAAGTTTGGGGCTCTTGTTGATGAGCATGAGTAGAAATATGATATTGATACGTGAATATACATATATCGTGATTGATGAATTGAATATTTGTTTGGAAATCAAGATATGAAATATTGATTATGATGTGAGATTTGTTAAATTGAGATTTGGTTGAATATTGTGGAATTGGTGAGTTGATGATTGAATGAGGATTTGAAAATGATTGATGTTAGAAGGGTGAGTTTTGGTTGGTTTTAAATGAGAATTTGAAAGTGTATGTGTTAGAAATTGGGAGTTTATGAGTTTTGGTAAAAATGGAATTTTGATGAACTTCAACGGATCATATCTTGAGCTATTGTTTTTGGAATTGAATGCTTTTTATATCAAAAGAAAGATAATTTCGTAAGCTTTAAAATGGTTTAAATTTGGTAGAAATATGAATTTTGTGGAAGGAGATATGATCGTTGAAAGTTTGGGCCAAAAATCTGAATTTTGCAGAATTTGTAATTTTTGGGCTGTGTGTGCACGTACAGGCCTGTGCGCACACACACCCCGTGGATTTTTGGACCTATGTGCACGCACAGCCTTATGTGTACGCACACACGGGAAAAGGGCCACTGATGAGAGCGCTAGCACAACCTGTGTGCGCACACAATCATTAAGGTTTTGCAAGCTATGCGTATGCACACGTTGGGAATGACATGCTGTTGGTGGCGCTAGCACACCTTGTGTATGCACTCAAAAATAGAGATTTTTCTTTCTGTGTGTACGTACACTTTTAAAAATGCTTCTGGGCGTGCGCATGCACACCCCTGTGCGTACGCACGAGACCTTGTTCTTTTCTAAAGCTTTTGTTTTCAAGTCTTTCACATTCCCAACAAGCTTGCGACCTTCCGAGGCGCTGTTTCAGGCTTATAAACCCCCATTTTTATCTTTTAAATCATAAATTAATGTAAAATGCCTAGTGATTGAGAGGAAGCTAGGGAAGGGGTAACTTGTGAATGAAGAAAGGGGCTATTATGGTGAATTATAATTAATAATGATGATATGAGTTATGGAGGAGGGTGGTGGAGTACTGTATATGATATGAGCCGAATGGCTGCGTGTAAGATGAGCCAAATGGCTGCATATAAGATGAGCCAAATGGCTGTGTATGAGATGATGGCTTGTGGCTGATCATGAATTATGATTTTAAGCCGGTTGGCTGAGGTGAATGAATTATAAAGATAATGAAATTGAAGTTTACTGTGATGTGCCTCCCGGTAAGATGCAGTGGTGCTAACCACTTGCTCCGGGTAAGAGGTGAGAACTCCGGGTAAGATGCAGTGGTGTTATCCACTTGCTCCGGGTATAAATTGAGAATGAATGAGTGGTAATGATGATGAAAGTGTATTTTTGCATGTGCTCCAGGTAAGATGCAGTTGTGTTATCCACTTGCTCCGGGTGAAAGTCAATAAGCTGGGTAAGATGCAGTGGTGTTATCCACTTGCTCCGGGAAGGTTAAAGGCTGCGGGTAAGAAGCAAGGGCTGTGTTCTATTGCCGCTTGCTCCAGGCCGAGAATGTAACACTTCCTGGGTAAGAGGCAGGGTGAAGTTGTCCCCTGCTCTGGGTACGCGGGTAAGATGCAAGGGTTGTGGCATTGTCCCACTTGATCCGTGTTTGGTGTTCTGTCCAATGGTTAGTGATGAGTCCATATTTTTCGATGTATTTTGACTTGATTTGAATGGATTCTAGCACACAAACTCACACTTAAGCACCAAAATAGCATACTTTTGTGTTTGATCCCTGATTTGATCTTAAATGTGAAAACATGCGTTTTAATGCTTAGATTAGTGATTTTTAATTCCAATTTTATGTCATTTGATGCTGTGATATAGTTTGTGAGTGATTTCAGGCCTTGAAGGCAAGAATAGATAGGCAAAAGTGGAAGAAAGCATGTACAAGTTAGAAAACATGAAGAAAACAAGGAAAAGCACACACAGCAAAGTGTGCGTGTGCACAAGCAAGAATCTCCTTGTGTGCGTACGCACGCACCTGTGCATGCGTACAGGTCAATTTTCAGCCGCGTGTGCGGACCCATACGTCTGTGCGTCCGCACGGGTCCCTGCACGTGATTTCATTAATGAAACACGTGCTGCGCGAATTTGGAGGCCCTTGGCTCATTTTTGGAAGGCTGAAATACTATTTTAGAGTGCTATATAAAGGAGACTTCAATACTTATCAAGGGGGGAGCATTGAAGCATATTTTACATAGCTTTCATAGTATTAGGAGTAGGAGTAGTGTAGAGTAAAGAGCTTTCTTAGGGTTTATCAATTTCCATTGTAGTATTTTATAGCAAGCTTTGATTTTGGATTTTCACTTCTTTAA
This sequence comes from Arachis hypogaea, assembly GCF_003086295.3. Lineage (NCBI taxonomy): Eukaryota > Viridiplantae > Streptophyta > Magnoliopsida > Fabales > Fabaceae > Arachis > Arachis hypogaea. The sequence goes on from NC_092055.1 coordinate 101,586,964, forward strand.
TTGTAAGTACTCTCAATTTCCTCTTTAATTACATTGTCTTTACTTTCATTTTCTTTTGGTTCAAGTTACTTGTTCATATTTGCAATTTTGTGTTACTTGAAGTTTTGATTGATGAATTTAGTGTTTCATGCTTCCTTTATGTTTGATTGCTTGTTTATGTTTGGTTTTGTTGATAGTTGGTTATAGTTTTCTATTTAACTTTGTAATTTTCCATGTTTTACTTTTATGTATACAAGGTGTTTGTGAAAATGCCAACTCTAGATTTTGAGTAGATTTTCCCACCTTGGCTTGTGATTTGAGTTCCTAAGATACTAGAGTCATAATGTTCGACATTTAGTGGTAATTCTTGGGTAGTTAGTTGACTCTTGTTTCCATTGACGCTAGCTTTTTATCAACTAGTTTGGTAAGTTAGCTAGGACTTATGGATTAAGGTCAATTATGCTTGCTTGACTTACTCCTCGATGGTTGGGGTTGACTAGGCGAGATTGACTCATCATAATTACCATAGTTGTGGTTATGGTGATGATAGGATTCCTTGGATACTCATTCCCAAGTCAAGGCTCTTTTATTGCATTTATAGCATTTTCACTGTTTTGAATTTATTCCTTGTTGCTTGCATTACTTCCAATTTTGATTATTACTTAGTTATTTTATTACTTAGTTCTTTTAATCCTTAGTTCTTTGATTACAAAACCCCTTTTGTCCTCTTAACAACCGAAAGCGTAATATTCCATTTGCATTCCTAGGGAGAACGACCGAGGTTGAAAGACTCTCGGTTAATTTGAATTAGAAATATTAAACTTTGATTTTGATGATCATTTGTTGGTTTAATTTGGACTGTACTACCAACGAAGAGATCGTTTTTCTATTTTCGAACCGTCGTGATCCTCAAACCATCAAGTTAGCTAGCAGGAGATGTCGGATTGGCTTTGCAATCGATAGATGAGACTCATCATCCACTAGGATAGGCATGCATCATATGCATTATATGTGATTTATTTGGAAATGCCTAACTGATTGCATCATTACTTGCTAATTGTCTAATTGTCTTACTTGCTTTCTACTTGTGCATTTTTTGTGTTACATACTTGTGTTTGCATATCTTTACTGTTGACAGTTGGGAGGTTTGAAGGACTTGAAAAGGGGATATTTAGTTAGATTGAAGACCCTTAAGTTAGTTGCCTACTTTTACATTTCTCATGGTTTAGTATATTTATACGTTTTGATTATAACTGGAAGTTCTAGGATTGTCTTCGGCTTTCCCAGGACATTACATATGTTAGATATTTGGGCACTGTTACCATGCTGAGAACCTCCGGTTCTCACCCATGCGGATTTTGTAGTTTTCAGATGCAGGACGTGAGGCTCCTCGCTGAGGCATGCTGGAGACTTCTATTTTGGCGAAGATCCTTAGCTCTCGGGATTTTTATTTTGACTCTATATATTTGTTTAGATACTTATATTCTCCACTGATTATATATATATATATATATATACTGTATTGACTCCTCTTAGAGGTCATTTTGGAGAAATAGGTATTGTATTTTGTGTCTTGGGTTCTTTTGGGATTTCCTACTATATATATATATATATATATATATATATATATATATATATATATATATATATATATATGTATACTGTTATGCTCAGACCGGTTACCTTTGCAAACCGAGTCCTGAGCCTTGATATCTGTATTTTTGGCACTCTTTTGTATATCTTCTCGTGTTAGCTTCTCTTATATCTGTTTCGTTTACGTGATCGTGTTACGCTTTTCGATTTACCGGTTTTGAATTACCCCTTTTTCTTCAAAGGCTCCTAGTTATAAACCTTTTCATACTACTATATGTAATAAATTTTATTTCTAGAGGTCGTAATACCTCGTCACCTCTGTTTTATGACTTAAGTATAAGACTCTGTGTGGTAGGGTGTTACAAAGAGCTAAGCCTATTACATTATCTTCACATCGGAAGAAAGTCAAATATGCCTAGTTAACCCTAATCCATAAGTAATGTCAATGGAAACAAGATTAACTAACAACTTTAGATCACCAATCTAAATTGGGTATTAATAACTCAAGATTGCCTAATTTCTCTTTCTAAACCAAGAATACTCAAAATATACTCTAAAGCCCAACCAAGCATTTTGTCAAACACTTGGAAGACATAAAAGGAAAGCATGGTAAAAGGGCAAGAATAATAAAATCTAAAACTACCAAATGCAAGAAAATAACAATAACAACTCAAATAAACACTAAAAGAACATCAAACATCAAATTGCCTTGAATGAAATTGGATTAACAAGAGTTCATAAACATAAAAAATGCCCAAAATGAGAAATTAATAAGATAAACTAAGGAAATTAAGGCAATAGAACAAGAAAAGATAGAAGAAACTAGATGAAAATAAGAATTAAACCCTAAATCTAATAGACAATTAAACTAAGAACCCTAATTTCTAGAGAGAAGAGGGAGCTTCTCTCTCTAGAACTAACCTAAAACATGATTCCTACACTATCTAATTGCTCCCCATTTGTTCCCTCTTGAATTCTGCATCAAATTGCTTCAAAAATGACTTGGATTTGGGCGTGGATGGCTAAAAAATCGCCCCCAACGTGTTGCCTTTAATGAGGTCACGTGCTGCTTGTCATGCGTACACATGGGTCACGCGTATGCGTCGCCTGGCAGATTTCCTTCCCACACGTACGCGTGGACCACGTACACGCGTCGCCATGAATTCTGCAAATCCTCATTTCTTCATGAATTCTCCACTTTGCATGCTTTTTCTTCACTTCTTTTGATCCAATCCTTGCCTCTTAAACCTGAAATCACTTAACAAACATATCAAGGCATCGAGTGGAATCAAAGTGAATTAAATTTAGCAAATTAAAGGCTCAAAAAGCATGTTTTTAACTCTTAAGCACAAATTAAGAGAATTTCACAAAACATGCTATTTCATTAAATAAATGTGAGATAAGTTGATAAAACCCCCTAAATACAACACAAGATAAACCACAAAATTGGGATTTATCAGGCGTCAATGCCTATATCACTAAAAAATGGGACAATGATATGGGTATTTCACAAAGATGTTTTGACCAATATATGTGAGAACATTTCCCTCATGGATGGTGTAACCCCCAACCATCGTGCTTTAGGTCCTGTTAAAGCCCAATTACACCACATCATCAACCACATTCTCTAACCTCAAAGTGGTTCATATCAACGAGTTATTCTTTGTGACACCTTGGTTTTCTATGCCATTAGTACACGAAATTGTGATTGCACACTTTTCACACAACTCCGTGCAGCTGACCAGCAAGTGCATTGGGTCGTCCAAGTAATACCTTACGTGAGTAAGGGTCGATCCCACGGAGATTGTCGGCTTGAAGCAAGCTATGGTCATCCTTATAAATCTCAGTCAGGCGATTTCAAATGGTTATGGGATTTTGATAATTAAAATATAATTAAAACAGAAAATAAGATAGAAATACTTATGTAATTCATTGGTGGGATTTCAGATAAGCGTATGAAGATGCTTTGTTCCTTCTGAACCTCTGCTTTCCTATTGTCTTCATCCAATCATTCATACTCCTTTCCATGGCAAGCTGTATGTTGGGGGATCACTGTTGTCAATGGCTACCATTCGTCCTCTCAGTGAAAATGGTCCAAATGCGCTGTCACCGCACGACTAATCATCTGTTGGTTCTCACTCATGTTGGAATAGGATCCATTGATCCTTTTTGCATCTGTCACTACGCCCAACACTCGCGAGTTTGAAGCTCGTCACAGTCATCCCTTCCCAGATCCTACTCGGAATACCACAGACAAGGTTTAGACTTTCCGGATCTCAAGAATGGCCGCCAATAATTCTAGCCTATACCACGAAGGTTTTAATCTTAGATTAGAAACCCAAGAGATACACATTCAAGCTTGTTTTCATGTAGAACGGAAGTGGTTGTCAGGCATGCGTTCATAAGTGAGAATGGTGATGAGTGTCACATAATCATCACATTCATCATATTCTTGTGTGCGAATGAATATCTTAGAATGAGAATAAGCTTGAATTGAATAGAAAAACAGTAGTACTTCGCATTGATTCATGAGGAACAGCAGAGCTCCACACCTTAATCTATGGGGTGTAGAAACTCCACCATTGAAAATACATAAAAATAAGGTCTAGGCATGGCCGAATGGCCAGCCCCCTAAACATGATCAAGAGATCAACAGTGATACAAAGATAGTCTCAAAAATGATCTGAAGATAAAAATACAATAGCAAAAGGTCCTATTTATAATGAACTAGTAACCTAGGGTTTACAGAAATAAGTAAATGATGCAGAAATCTACTTCCGGGCCCACTTGGTGTGTGCTTGGGCTGAGCATTGAAGCTTTCACATGTAGAGACTTTTTTTAGAGTTAAACACCAGCTTTGGTGCCAGTTTGGGCGTTTAACTCCAGCTTTTATGCCAGTTCTGGCGTTTAACGCCATAATAGGGTAGAAAGTTGGCATTTAAATGCTAGTTTGCGTCATCAAAACTCAGACAAATTATGAACTATTATATATTTCTGGAAAGCCCAGGATGTCTACTTTCCAACGCAATTGAGAGCATGTTGATTGGGCTTCTGTAACTCCAGAAAATCCACTTCGAGTACAGGGAGGTCAGAATCCAACAGCATCTGCAGTCTTTTTTCAGCCTCTGAATCAGATTTTTGCTCAGGTCCCTCAATTTCAGCCAGAAAATACCTGAAATCACAGAAAAATACACAAACTCATAGTAAAGTCCAGAAATATAATTTTTGAATAAAAATTAATAAAAAATATAATAAAAAGTAACTAAAACATACTAAAAACTACCTAAAAACAATGCCAAAAAGCGTATAAATTATCCGCTCATCAGCCATCATCAACAAAACTGAAATTTCTTTTGCTTATTTGATCTATATGTATGATTGCATCAAAAGTGACAAAAATGTTCCATTATCATATGAACAACGAGACCCAAGAGAATATAATTTTATCTCTTAAAGGTAGTGATGCAGTCAAACAGACAAAGGGAAAAAGGGACTAAGGCTACCAGAGATACGATTATGGAAGAAGAAGATGATGAAAGTATCCCTCTTTCATATACTGCTGGTACATCAACTTCCAACAAATACTTGGTTAATGGGATTATAAAAGATGTTTTACCTGAGTTTATGAACTTGACCAAGCACATGATCAACTCTAGCTAACAAGTTAGGACACTTGCAATTCAAAATAAAAAATCTTTAAGAAAGTCCCAAACCAGAGTTAAAATACTTTTCAAGTACATTGAATCATTGGAGGATGGCTAAATGATGTTTGAGCATGAAGAAGAAGATATTTTGGAAATCGAGGATAAAGGATCTAATGTCTAGCACCTTGTCACTACTGTTGTTTTTGGAAATCTACTTTTCTGTTGTTTAAATTATATTAATTTGATACTTTTCAATTTATTTTGGATAATTGTAATATTGACTTTGTAGAATTTTTACCTGAACTGATACACCTCTTGATGCCTAATAAATTTTTGTGCAAAGAATACTACCCTTCCTTGATAACAAAAGGGGGAATGAGTTTCAAAATGAATTATTAGAATAATTAATTCATGAATAATTGGTAGTTGTTTAATTCATGAACAATTAGTACTGTTATTTTTAGTATGAATTATTTATGGATTATTTGGTACTAATTAGTTGAGGCTGCTATTTTAAAATATTGATTGATTACAACTCTGATTTTTTTTTATTAATATTTGATTTATAATTGGTTGATGTTGAATGGTGATTAATAACTTATAAAATTTTCTGAAAAACAAGCTATCGGGCTAGTTCAAAAGATATGGCTGGTTGGATTATTTTGATAATTAGCATTATTTGTGAGTATATTTTCTGCATAAAAATTACTTGAATAATTATTACAGGTTGAAGAAAAACTCACATTTAGAAAGAGCCAAGTGAATGAAAGAAAGGGGAGTCCAAATAAAAAATTAAACATCAAAGGGAAGTCTATTAAATTCTTCTCATTTTTTTATTTACAATTCATTTTTAATGTTTGTCATCAAGGGGGATATTGTTGAGTTTAAAGAAATAATAAATCCAAGATTGTTGAATTTAAAGAAATAATAAATTAAGTGATGATGACTAAATATTATTATTGGGTTAAAAGCCCAATTATACGTGTGATTAAGTTTGTTTATTGTGCAGTAATATACAGAAACCAAATAGGCCCAATAACAAGCAAACAAGGTCCAATGATAGTCCAGGCCCATGATAAAAAAAATTAGCTCTTCACATTCATAGCCCATGAAAATGGTTGCTATCAAAGGAAGAAAACCTCACTCTCATATGAACTAAAACCAAAGCAACCAAACTCATTCTCTCTTCTCTCTTCTCTCACCCACGTGATATAATACCCCGAGTTTTTGAAAAATTAAATAATGAGTTACTCATGATTTATTATTTTATTTAAAAAAAAATTATTTTCTTAAAAATAATTAAATTAAATTTTATGATACTTTGAGTTTAAAATCTATTAGAATTTTTAAATATTTTTTAATATTTGATAAGGGAATAAGGGAAAGGGAATCATTTACTTGGCCGAAACCAATGTGAAAGCAAAAGAAAGAAAGCCAAACATAGCTTAGGTATAACCATATATATATATATATATATATATATATATATATATATATATATATATATATATATATATATATATATATATACTATACTTAGGCTTCATCCATTCATTCCACCGAATGGAATTTAAGAAAGAAAGAGAGAAATTGAGTGACACAACTAGAAAATTGCTTAATACAGATAGATTTAGTCTTTATTATAGACGGATTTTTGGTTACTGATGAAATTACCGACAGATTTTGTCCCTTTGTAAAAGTCTCGTCGGAAATTATTTACCGACGAATTTTTTTCGTCGGTAATTTACCGAAAGATTCCACTAGTTGCCGACAGATTTTCTCTCGGTAAATTCTCCCCTCCATTTTCCTGGAACGTCAAACTTTTCGACGGATTTTTCATCGGTAATTAGAGACAAATTTTTCATCTGTAATTAAAGACAGATTTTCGATCGGTAATTAGAGACAGATTTTTTGATGGATTTTCCGTCAGTATTTGGCAACAGATTTTCCAACAGATTTTTTGTCGGTAATTGAAACCTTGTAAAGCCATTCTAAACTCTGAATATAGACAAAAAATCTATCTGTAAATCCGCCAATAAGGTAAAATAATTTTTTTGAGATTTTTTCATTACAAAATAAACTTGTTTTCATACAAAACAAAATACAAATTTAATAAATGCAAATTTTTATCTAATTTGTATTTGAATATTTATAATATTTCAAAAAAATAAATAAATTTATCGTATTATCAAACTAAAAGAAAAGTACTATAAACAAGCAAGTCAATATAATTCAAAACATAAATAAAGTGTATTGATACATCAACTATAATTCTCAGTATATTGTTCAACCATACTAAAACTATCAGCTATAGTCTTCAGTGTCATCTTCATCCTCATCATCATCATAGTCCTCATCCAAAGAGATTGAGGATGGCGACTTTGTAGAGCAACATGGCAGGCTTCTTTGATTGGCATCTACAAGATAATGTTACAAAAGAAGCAATGTTAATATGATATCTCAAATTGAATTTGTACAGCAACACAGCAGGCTCCTTTGAGTGAATGTTTGTCTATATTTTTTGGAATAACCTGTTGGGTCAATAACATTCTGAATTAACTATGTATGAGGCTCTACCTAATTAATAGCTTTAACTTTTAGGACTCTTTTACATTATTACTATCTCAACAAGAAGCACCTATGAGACTTTTATTCATTCAAGTAATTGTCAATTAAAGTATTGACCTTTTAGTTCGGGGACATGTTATGTGCTGATGCTTAACTTTTCATATCACTAATGTTATGCTTGTACAGGAGAGATAGAGATACAACCTGAAGAACAATGCTTCCAGAATAGTCAGCAATACCGCCCATGACATCTAAGCTTCCAGGAGCTCTTGTCACATATATTTCTCCCTATCATAATGATTCAACATCAAAAATTGAAAGAAGGAATAACAAAAAGAACAGGTATTTGAATTTAACAAATTCTGTAATGTAATATCACAAAAATAAAATAAATAAAAATTGGAAATGATCAAGACCTCCTAGTTGAACAAAGAAACTGCAGCTCTACTCTCCCGCCTTTTGGGGTTCGTATGTAATTCAATTAAGCTATGTAAGAAAGCCACATTATCTGGAAAACCTTAAACATTTCGGTGCAGAATCTCAAAGTCATCTATTACACTGAAGAAAGAATACAAGGAAATAAAGAGGCAATTATCTTGTCTCTTCACATGCAAGAAAATTGGAGTCTATTTCTTTTACATAAAACATTTGCAGTTTATTTACAAAAATATCGCTTTTGTTTTGGTTTTGTTTCCTGTTTTTAAGACTTAATAAAGAAATCTTGTGAACAGTATTTTTTTCAATAGACAAGAACCACTTTTGTATTAAAAGTGACAAGAAGAAATTAAAACAAGAACTTGAAGTAAAATGAAACTTATGATTCAACCAAAGCGCTTTTAAAATCTGCTGGTTGATCTGATGGTCGCCGGCCAAGTTGGCTTTCAGCATTTACATACCATTCTGGGATTGCAACGACTCGGCCAATGGCCCTTTGCAGTTGATACCCAAGAACAATAGCATCACTAAATCTTCTTGCCCCACTAAGATGCACATTTATTAAGTCAACATTGAATTCAAAGTCCATGTTCAGTCTTTTCTCCAAATCTACATGAAACCAGAAGCTTATTGAGAACTAAAACTGTAACTAATAGGTATCATTAGTCCTTTACCTTATCTGATGCATAATTTTTTCCAAATGTAGTCTCTTTTAGGATGTGGGCAGCCATCAACATTTGTAATTTTTATTGAAACATGACACGTTACTACATGCAAAAGAAGCTGTATCAAGGAGCAACAATAGAAGAATTTATTAAAACAATCTATATTTATGATCTGCTTAGTTAAGTTATTTCATGTATGATGACCTCAGAAGGCATGTGCAATGGATCATCATAAAAAAAATTTATTTGGATTATCTCAGATACCTGTATAGATCTGATGAACGAATTTTTGACGGTTTAGAATTCACAATAAATTCTCGTTGCTAGTATAGTTTCTAAACCAACAAAGAATCCTTTCATACAAAAATTTGGTTGTCACTAAAGCAAACCCAACAAAATAAACCGAAGTATTTAAACCTCAGGTCGTCTCTCAAGGAATTGCAGGGAAGTGTAGTTATTATTGGTTATGGGAAAATATCTTTTTGGGTTTTTGAGATAAGGAACAAGGAAATAAAATGGCAAGAAATTAAATTAATAACTAAGAAAATTCTTAGCAAGGTTTGAAAATTAGAAGTCCTATCCTAGTTATCCTTATCAATTGTGATGAGAATTGTTCATTGCTCCCACTTAGTTAACCTCTAACTATGAAGGAAAGTCAAGTGAATGAATCAATTTGATTCCTCAAGTCCTAGTCAACTCCTAAGGAAAGACTAGCTTTAAAGGGATTCAAATCAACTAGCAATTTTCAATTATCAATCAACAAATGAGTTTGATAACTCAAGAGTCTCCAATTACTCAACCAAAGCCAAGAACATAAAAATCTAACTTAAAACCCTCCTAAGCATTTTATCAAACACTTGGAAGGCATAACATAAAAACATAGGAAACTAGCAAGGAATATTAAATCTAAATCACCAATTGCAAGCATCAATGATAACAAATAAAGGAAGAATCAATAAACATGAAAGACCTCAAATTGCATTAAAAGGGAAATCAAGTCTAACATGAGAAATCATAAACTAAATTGGCAACATAAATAAAGCAACAAGAGAAGATAAACTAGAGTAGTAGAATAATTAAAAGTAGAAGAGAAACTAAATAGAAATAAAGTAGAAATCTGAAATTAAAAATAGCTAAACCTAAGAATCCTAAAACCTAGAGAGAGGAGAGAGCCTCTCTCTCTAGAAAACTATATTTAAAACCTAAAATTATGTGTATGAAAGTTGTATGGATGAATAATTGATTCCCCTACTCTGCAGCCTCTAATCTGTGTTTTCTGGGCTGAAAACTGGATCAAAAGGAGCCGAGAAATCGTCCCCATCATTTTCTGATGCGTTCAGCACGTGGCTCTATCACGCGTATGCGTCACCCACGCGTACGAGTCGCTGAACTTTTGCAAAGTCACGCGTACGCGTGATACACGCGTGCGCATCTTCTAACAGCATGGCAACTATGGCAAATTGCATATCATTTTAAAGCCCCAGATGTTAGCTTTCCAACACAATTGGAACTGCCTCATTTGGACCTCTGTAGCTCAAGTTATGGTTGATTTAGTACGAAGAGGTCAGGCTTGACAGCTCAGCAATTCCTTCAGTTTCTTTATTCCTTCCACTTTTGCATGCTTCCTTTCCATCCTCTAAGCCATTCCTTCCCTATAAACCTTGAAAGTACTTAACAAACATATCAAGGCATCGAATGATAATAAGAGAGGATTAAACATAGCAACTTTAAGGCCAAAGAAGCATGTTTTCAATCATAGCACAAAATTAGGAAGGAAAATATAAAACATGCGAATTATATGAATAAGTGTGAGTTTAGTGGATAAAATCCACTCAATTAAGCATAAAATGTACCACGAAATAGTGGTGCATCAAATCTCCCCACACTTAAAAATTAGCATGTCCTCATGCTAAGGTCAAGAGAAGTTATAAGGGAGTGAAGAGAAATGGTAAAACTTATGAAATGCAACCTATCTATATAAATGCAACTACATACAAAAATGCTTTTACCTACTTGGTTAAAAGTAAACAAATTCTCCAAGACAAACATAAACTGGATTCCACTAATTCAAATCACAAAATAAAGTACAAGTAAACTTGCAGAAGAAAATAACTCATGAAGGTCGGGAACAAAGAATCGAGCATCGAACCCTCACCGGAAGTGTATACACTCTAATTACTCAAGTGTTTAAGGTTCGATTCTCTCAATTCTCTACTAACCTTGCTTTCTAAGACTTGCTCTTCTTCTACCAATCAACAAAAATTTAATGCACAAATACACATATCAAGAGGTCTTTTAAGGGTTGTAATGTGGTCAGTGTCAAGGTAGGATTGTATTTGGCCAAGTGGACTAAAATCTGAATCCTTAATTAACTTAAATTTCCCACCTAACTTAAGACAATCCATGTAATCACAATACAAAATCTAACTACCCATTTACTATGTTTACCACATATTCATGCATCCGATTTTGAGTACAGTACATATGCATTGCTATCACAATTTACTTTGGGGCATTTTGTCCCCTTTTATTATTTTCTCTTTTTCTTTTCTTTTTCTCCTTTTTTTTTCTTTTTGATTTTATTTTATTTTATTTATTTTTTATTTTTATTATTATTATTATTATTTTCAATGCATATGGTTAAATTATTGAATGCATGAACATGTCCTAAACATTTCTTTCACATTTTCATAAAGATATACAACACCCAATTCTTAAAACCAAATGTTTCCAAACCCAACTTTCCCACACTTAAATCATGAACACTCTCACTAGTCTAAACTAACCAAGGATTCAAATTAAGGACATTATTGTTTTACGCTTAGAGTTAATGATGTGCTAGAGTAAAGAACAATTGGGATAAGTAGGCTCAACATTGGTTTACAAAGGATAATGAAAAGGTTAAGGCCATATGGGTATGTAAGCTCAGTGAAACAAGGCCTCAATCATATAAGTACATGCATACATCAAATAATGGAAATATAGAATTAAGCAAGACAAAGATCATAATTTTAGAGAGAAAAATATACACTAAAAATAAAATATTGGTTAGTAAAATGCAACCAATCAAATAGGCTCAAAATCTCACTGGTTTTGTATGTTCGAGCTCTAAACCATGTACCAAAATAAAATTCTTCAAGCAAGGTTTAACAAAAAAATTTAATTTAAATTAGTGAAATACTATAAAAAGTTTCATAGAAAAAGAAAATGTTACTTCAACCAAGTAGTAGCTAAATGCACAAAAACAAACAAACATGCAATCAAACATGCAAATGCAACAACTAATTACAAGAAAAATTAAACATTGGTGTTGAAGTAAGAAATAACTAACCCACGGAAGTCGGTATCGACCTCCCCACACTTAAAGATTGCACCGTCCTCGGTGCATGTTGAGATGTGCAAGTGGACGGGTGGCTACAACTGATGCTTTTCTCCATAGATTTTGCAGATGGACTTGTCTGTTGCCCCATTGAGAAGCTTCTCTTTTCCTTTCTCGGTGCCCATTCTGAAAGAAGAGGAAAAGAAGAAAAGTAACCCAGAAACAAAGATAGAAAACAAATAAAATATGGGTGGATTAATGCCAAATAATAAGGGTCCCAATTACATGGTAGCTACAACATGTACGTGAGAAAATAATAGAAGCAAACGACATATCAATAGTGCAAAAATTGCAACAATGGAGAAGAGATAGTAGGTAATGAGAGATGATATAAATTCATGTCAATGCAAAAGGAATATAGGTATCATAAAAGATTGGCATTGACAGATAAATAATATCACCCAACAGTGTAAAACAAGTCACTGAGCACCAAAATAATGCAAGAAAAGATACAATAGTTGAATAAGAACATTCAACACTGAAGAAAAAGTATCAGATTTAGAAAAGAAAAAGAAAACATGCACAAAATTAAAATGCAATTAGTGAAGGTATGCAAATGCAATAAGAAAAATAGAATGAAAGAGAGTAAGGGTGAGAGGTTAAAGAAATGAAGAAGAAGAAAGTAAGAAAGGAGGAGGAAAGAAGGAGAAAGGATAGAAGAAAGGAGAAGGGAATGAAAAATGGGACGCGACGCGTACGCGTGCATCACGCGTAATCGTGAAAACTGAGTTGGTCATTCGACGTGTAAGCGTCACCTACGCGTACGCGTGGGTGGCCGAAAATGACACTGACACGTGAGCGTCGGTCACTCAAACGCATGACTACTCGCGTGCTAAATGCGCAATTCCAGCCTTCTTCCAACATAACTCTCTGTTCACTTAGCCATACAACGCCGATTTTCATCCCACGCGTACGCGTTACTGACGCTTACGCGTGGATGGTAAAAATTACAGAGGACATGCACGCATAAGGTACGCGTACGCGTGGGGTTGCTTGTGCGTAAAGCACCCCTCCTGCATAGCTCTCGCGCAACTCTCTGTTCGTTTTCTCTTTGTTGCGTAGTCACACATGACGCGTGCACATCATAGACGTTTGCGCGTCGATCCCCCCTTTTTTAATGCAGAATATAGGTGATTATGCAGAAATTATGAATGAATACTTATGAAAAACAAAATAAAATAAAACTAGAAATGAAAAGGAACGATCATACCATGGTGGGTTGTCTCCCACCTGGCACTTTTAGTTATTGTCCTTAAGTTGGACATTTGGTGGGCTCCTTGTCATGGTTGCTTGTGCTTGAACTCATCTTGAAACTGCCACTAATGCTTGGACTTCCAATAATCTCTATCTATTCCAAGTAAATTCCCCAAGCTTTGATGGAGTTCTTCACAAGCTTTGAGCCCCCAAAATTGATCCTCCTGTATGCCCAGATCCCAAATCTCGTTTCTACACCCGTCTTGAAGTGGATCACCATTGTCCCAATCGAGTGACAAGCAGTCCGAATTCTCAATGCAGTACCAAACTCTGCTCTTAGATCCAACCAAATGTTCACTAGTTCCACCCTTGCATCTAGTTCTTGAAGTATCAACCTTGATGAGCCTTGATTTACAACTCTAACCACTAAACATCCTTCTCTTACGCTTAATTCCACAAAGTCTCCTAAGTTGACCATTGGTTTCAAGAATACCATATTCAAGTGGAACGGGAAGGCGAATAGAGACAAGTCTTACCCACTCAAATGAAGGAGTAGATGACAACCTAGGTAGAGAAGTCTCCAACGTTCTTGACAGAGCGTACTCAACTCCCGTCCAACCCTTGCGAAGGACTTCCATTTCCACATCATTCTCAGACTCAATCAGAGAAGAGTCTTCATATTCAAGGAGTTCATTTGCGGATGTAGATTCATCACTAGGAGGACTTGATTCATGATCCTCATCACCAAGGGAACTTGCTTCTTGATCTATCCCATCCAATTCTTCATAAGGAATATGCCATGGAGGTTGTGCACTGGCCTTCTTGACATCAATTTCAACCTTCTTGGAGGAATACTCTACAACTCTAGATTCCCATAGAGGTTCAGCGTCTCCTAAGTCTTCAACCACTTCTTCCTCTTCAACTATTATGGCTTCCTCCACTTGTTCCAATACAAAGCCATGTTCCTCATTGTCCACCAGAGTTTCTAGTGTTTCCTTCATGCTAGGCTCTTCTAATGATTCTCCACATGTAGCCATGGGAGTACTTTGAGTGTCCAAATATTGGGAAGCTAATCGATTTACTACCTCGGTCAAGGCAGCCGTGAATTCTAGTACTTCCCTTTTCATCTCTCTTTTCCCTTGAAGAAGAACACCAAGAGTGTCATGCATTGAAGATTGAGGTGGATATGAGGGCTCATTACTTGGGAAGAAAGGTTCATGATAAGAGGGTGGTTCATCATAATAAGGATGTGGTGGTTCAACACTCTCCATCTTTTTCACTTGTTGCACAACACACTTCAATCCTTGGTTCTCAAGTTGAGTTTCTTTAGCCAAGAGAGCTTCGGGTGCTATTCGGCTTACCCCTTGGTCCAATTGATGAAAGGTTGCATGAAACCGATCCATTATTTCCTGGAGACGATCCTTTGATTCTTGTTCCGCTCGGATTGCATGATTAGGATCATATGGCTCTTGGGTTGATGGATATGGATATGGTGTATATGGAGGTGGTGGTTCTTGGGAGTAATTGGGTTGAAATTAGGGTGGTTCTATGTATGGTTCATATGGCTCACAGGGTGGTTGATATGGTGGATATGGGTTAGGATCATATAAGGCTGTTTGGTAGTAGGGGGCTTGTGAGTATGGTGGTTTAAAGCTATGTTGAAGAAGGGGTTCATAGGCATATGGTGGTGGTTGTTGACAAGTACAATAAGGACTACCACATCCATTAGATTGATATGGTGGGGATTGCTGGTAACTACAAGGAGGTCCACCATATCCATTGTCTTGATGTGTACCTCGGAATGGCTCTTGCTCATAGTACGTTGGTGGGGGTTGGTTGTCACGAAAAAGTCCACCGTAACCATGGTCTTAGGATGCATCATAGAATGGTTGTTTCTCATGGCACATTGGAGGGGGTTGTTGTTGAAAAGGTTGATCAAATCCTTGTGGCTCCTCCCACCTTTGATTGTTCCATCCTTGATGCATGTTCTTATTATAGCTTCCATTCCCTACAACATGATTTGAACCAAACTCGTAGCCAAAGGGGTGAGAATTCATAGTATCGAGAGAAAATAAAAACAAAAACTAATAAGGAATAATGAAACTAAACTCCTAAAACTAGAAATACTAACAAAGAAACGAAAAAGTAAAATTATTCACAATATTCACAATAACCAACAATAAGGCACACGTTTGCAAGTCCCTGGCAATGGCGCCATTTTGATGAACGGATTTTTGATGGTTTAGAATTCACAATAAATTCTCATTGCTAGTATAGTTTCTAAACCAACAAAGAATCCTTTCATACAAAAATTTGGTTGTCACTAAAGCAAAGCCAATAAAATAAACCGAAGTATTTAAACCTTAGGTCGTCTCTCAAGGAATTGCAGGGAAGTGTAGTTATTATTGGTTATGGGAAAATATCTTTTTAGGTTTTTGAGATAAGGAACAAGGAAATAAAATGGCAAGAAATTAAATTAATAACTAAGAAAACTCTTGGCAAGGTATGAAAATTATAAGTCCTATCCTAGTTATCCTTATCAATTGTGATGAGAATTGTTCATTGCTCCCACTAGTTAACCTCTAACTATGAAGGAAAGTCAAGTGGATGAATCAATTTGATTCCTCAAGTCCTAGTTAACTCCTAAGAAAAGACTAGCTTTAGATGGATTCAAATCAACTAGCAACTTTCAATTATCAATCAACAAAGGAGTTTGATAACTCAAGAGTCTCCAATTACTCAACCAAAGCCAAGAACATAAAAATCTAACTTAAAACCCTCCCAAGCATTTTAGCAAACACTTGGAAGGCATAACATAAAAATGTAGGAAACTAGCAAGGAATATTAAATCTAAACCACCAATTGCAAGCATCAATGATAACAAATAAAGGAAGAAGCAATAAACATGAAATACCTCAAATTGCATTAAAAAGGAAAATCAAGTCTCTAGAAAACTACATCTAAAACCTAAAATTATATGTATGAAAGTTGTATGGATGAATAATTGATTCCCCCACTTTGCAGCCTCTAATCTATGTTTTCTGGGCCAAAAACTGGGTCAAAAGGAGCCCAGAAATCGCTCCCAGCGTTTTCTGATGCGTCCAGCACGTGGCTCTGTCACGCGTACGCATCACCCACGCGTACGCGTCACCCACGCGTACGCGTCGTTGAACTTTTGTAAAGTCATGCATACACGTGATGCACGCGTGCACGTCGCCTAACAGCATGGCAACTATGGTAAATTTCATATCATTTTGAAGCCCCGGATGTTAGCTTTCCAACGCAACTAGAACCGCCTCATTTGGACCTTTGTAGCTCAAGTTATGGTCGATTTAGTACGAAGAGGTCAGGCTTGACAGCTCAGCAATTCCTTCAGTTTCTTGTATTCCTTCCACTTTTGCATGCTTCCTGATGAACCACTATTTTATGGTTTATCTTGTACTCAATTGAGTGGTTTTTATCAATTCTTTGTACACTTATTCATACAATTTGCATGATTTTACAATTCCTTCCCAATTCTACTCTATGGTTGAAAACTTGCTTCCTAAGCCTTTAAATTGTGTATTTTTAATTCCCCTTTATACCATTCGATGCCGTGATCTGTGTGTTAAGTGTTTTCAGGTTTTATAGGGCAGGAATGGCTTAGAGGATAGAAAGGAAGCTTGCATAAATGGAAGGAGCACAAGAAATAAAGGAGATAACCAGCATGCGTGCGTGTGAATTGGAGTTCGCACAGCGACGCGTGCGCGTGCCTGACGCGTACGCGTGATACGCGAAAATGACCAGCGACGTGTACGCGTGACTGACGCGTACGCATGATGTGCGCAATCTGTAGAAATCACAGAAAATGCTGGGGGCAATTTTGGACCAAGTCTAAACCTAGTTTTCGGCCCAGAAACACACACTAGAGCCAGGGGACAAGCAGAGACTCAAGACACATTCTCATTCGCATAGTTTTTAGTTTTAGATTGGAATCTTAGAGAGAAATTACTCTTCCTCTAGGTTTTCTACACACTCATAGTTTTTATAGTTTATGGTTTTGCTTTGGATATTGAGAAGAGTCATTACCTCCGTTGAAGTCTCATTATTTTAGTTTGCTTTCTTATTCCTTTACTCTTTTGATTACTTATTAACCCTGTTCAGATAAGGATGTTACATTTTGGGGTTTATTAATGCAAAGAACTATTTTTACTTTTAATTAATTTTCAATTCCTATTTTATTTAATTTATCATGTCTTCTTCATATATTTCTATGAACGTTGTATTCATGTCAATAGAGTAGACTCCCAACTTGACTTGGGGGTTGATTAAAAGGAGACCCTTGAGTTGGAATGCTCAAGTGATTAGTTAAATTGGAAATTGTTGGCTAACTCTCTAGGCACTAACGCTAATCCTTCCCAAGGAAGAGGATTAGGACTTGTGAATAAGAGTTAGCTCAATCACTTGACTTTCCTTTATTTAGTAAGGGTTAACTAAGTGAAAACAACAACCTCTTGATACTATACTCGGAAAAATCCAAAAAGGATAGAACTTCTAATTAATCTTTCCCCAGTCAAGGCTTTTTATTTGATTATATAAATTTCTTTTAATTTACATTGCTTTAATTCACAATCCTCTATTTTTCTGTTCCCCAACTCTCAAAATTCCTCGAAAAATTCCTGACTTATAAAATAGCACCCTTTTGTCAACTCGTTGGGAGACGACCTGGGATTCCTACTCCCAGTATTTTTATTCTAAATTTGTGACAACCCTTCTAAATTGATAAGTGGATTTTTGTTGGTTAAGAACTGTACTTGCAATGCTGTTATTATTATAAACTCTTAATCGGAAATTTTTCGCTGCATCAATTTTTGGCGCCGTTGCTGGGGAATTGCATAGCGTGCTAAATTATTAGTTGGTGTAAATATTTTTAATTTTTCAATTTTTGCATATTTTATTTCATTCTAATACCATGAGCTGTATGTTTCTTTCAGTGAATGATGCGTTCGCTGCCTGATCCGAGCTTAGCCGCGTTTGATCCTGAAATTGAAAGAACTATTTCACGTATTAGGTGTGCTCGGTGTTGGTTAGCCTCTGAGGGTGGTGAAGTGGTTACTACCAATTCACCAGTCTCTTCTGAAGGCAAATCTGAAGCGCCATCTGAGGAAGAAACAAGCTCCTTTACTATTGATTCTGTTGATTTACGTGCAGGTAATATGGCAGAGCCCAGAAAGATTACTCTCCAGGAAGCAGGCACTCCAGACTTTACACTGTAACCATATCAAGTGCGTCACCCAAATCTGGCTCCATATTTTGAACTGAAGACTACGTTAATCAACCTAATACCCAAGTTTCATGGCTTACCTGCTCAACTGTTAGGCGTCATGGTGCAGATGAAACTACTATTTTGCTGTCTGCCTTTCCGTTTTCTCTTGAGGAAAAGGCAAGGAAGTGGTTCTACACTCAACCTGAAGTAGTCGTTACTAACTAGGATCTGCTCAGAAGGGAGTTCCTGGAAAAATACTTTCCAGCTGAAGTTACAGATAGACTGAGGAAAGAGGTTTCCTGCATTATCCAAGGCGAGTCAGAGACCTTTTACGAATACTGGGAACGCTTCAGGAATCTCCTAGACTCATGCCCCAACCACAAGATTGACCAGATGGTGTTGATCAGATACTTCACACAAGGCATGAAGCCTCAGGATAAGACTACATTAGATGCTGCAAGTAATGGCTCTCTGAAGAAGTACAAGACGGCGACAGAAGTGTGGCAACTGATCACTGATCTAGCTGAATCTACCCAAAATGTCAGGCACAGGAACAACCATTCCAAAGCTGTTGCGGAGGTTTTCTCTAGCAGTGAGACTGCTGCTCTCACTCAGACTCTGGGAGAGATGACCAACATACTAAAGTAGCTACAGCTAAATCAGCAACAACCTCAGCCTCCCCCATCACAACAGAGCCAACAGTTGGTTCCTCAAAGAGTATGCGGAATATGTACCGATTATACTCATTACACTGATGAGTGTCCGCAGCTCCAACAAGAAGACAACACCTTGGCAGCTACTCATAATTTCTATGACCGCCCGAATCAAGGATACAATCAACAAGGCGGCAATTACAACCAAGGTGGAAACTACAATCAAGGTTGGCAAGACAACTCCAACCAGCGATGGAGAGATGACTCCAACCAAGGATGGAGGGACAACTATAACAGAGGAGGCAAAGACAACCAGGGAAATCAGAGGTGGAATAATAATAACAATCAGCAAAACCAGTATCAACAGAATCCTCCCTATCAATAGTAGACCCAAAACCAGCCTTACAGAGCACCTCACTAAAGGTAGTTCCAAGCACCTCAGAACAACCAACAGCAGGCCTCTCAAATCACTTACCCCCCTTCTTCTTCTAATGATGAGATGCTTCGCACTATGAAGCAAGGGAAACAGGACATTTAGAATTTAATTAACTCTTCCATAAATGGTCTTAGCTCCACCATACAAGCTCTCATCTTCCGGATGGATTCACTAATTGCCTCCAACAATCAACCTTCGAGCTCCAGTGCAATTCCTTCTCAACCTTTACCCAACCCCAAAGGTGGCATCAATTCCATTACCTTGAGGTCCAGAACCACACTGCAAGAGAAGATTCATGAGGAGCTAAGCTCAAAGGAGAACATTCAAGTTGAAAATGTTGTTGAGGTAGAAGATGCTGAAGAGGAGGATGAAGTACAAGACATGGTTGAAGAAGAAGCAGCTCAACCAGAGAATAGCACACCAAAGGAAGCTGAAGCTATAAGGGACGCCATCCCTATCCCCTTCCCACACCTTGCTAGGAAGTCCAGAAAGCAGATGGAGCTCGACTCAAAGATGGTGGAGATCTTCAAAAAGGTTGAGGTAACCATTTCACTTTTTGATGCCATTCACCAGGTACCTAAATATGCAAAATTTTTAAAGGATTTATGCATGCATAAGGATAGAATACAGGATTTAGAAACCATTCCCTTAGGTAGCTCAATATCTGCTTTAGTGGGTGCCATACCAGAGAAATGTAGGGATTCGGGGCCATGTATGGTTACGTGTACCGGGTGTAACATTTTCTGAATGTATGTGTGATTTAGGAGCGTGTGTTAGCATTATGCCATTGTCTGTATATGATGCTTTGACGCTCCCTCCCTTAAAAAGGTCGGCAGCTCATTTTGTTTTGGCAGATAAAAGCATAATCACAGTGGTTGGAATTGCTGAGGACGTGCTGGTGAGCATTAAGGGGCTCATATTTCCTATTGACTTCTATATTTTGGAGATGCCCCCTAATGACTCAGGAAGACCATCATCCATCCTACTTGGAAGGCCATTCCTGAAGACTTCAAAGTTCAAGTTGGATGCATTCTCAGGAACTTATTCCTTTGAGATAGATGGCAGAGCAGTGAGCTTCAACCTAGATGAAGCTATGAAGCACCCTCTGGAAGATCATTCTCTCTTCTAGTGCGACATCATTGATGATACTGTAGCTGCAGTTCACCAAGAAGAAGTAGAAGAGATGCACATGGAGCAAGGTCCAAGTGTGTGGAAACCCTCTGAACACAATGAGAACACTTTGCCATTATCACTAGCTCCAGATGATCAAGTGCCTAGCCATGAGCAAAAAATGGAGTTAAAGCCCCTTCCACCCCACCTCAAGTATGCTTACCTTGAGGATAATCAGAAGCCCCCCGTTATCATTGCAAGGGAACTCACATCCCAACAGGAGGAGCAGCTGCTTAGTATGCTGAGAAGACACAAGAAAGCAATTGGGTGGAGCTTGGCGGATATAGTAGGTATCAGTCCTCAAGTTTGTGAGCACAAGATATTTTTGGAAGAGGGAGCAAGGCCTTTCTGTCAACCTCAAAGGAGATTGAATCCTACCATCTTAGAAGTTGTCAAGAAGAAAGTGACCAGACTGCTTGCAGCTGATATCATCTACCCCATCTCAGATAGTGAATGGGTTAGCCCAGTACAAGTGGTGCCCAAGAAGTCTGGAGTCACAACAGTGAAGAATGAGCATGGAAAGCTCATGGCAACTAGGGTGCAGAATTCATGGAGTGTTTGCATTGATTACAGGTGCCTCAACCAGGCTACCCGCAAGGATCATTACCCCCTGCCATTCATTGATCAGATGCTTGATCGCCTGTCAGGTAAATCACATTACTGCTTTTTAGATGGTTATACGGGCTATTTTCAAATTCATATAGCTCCTGAAGATCAGGAGAAAACTACTTTTACATGTCCCTTTGGAACGTATGGATACAAAAGGATGCCTTTTGGCTTGTGTAATACACCGGCTACTTTCCAAAGGTGCATGATGAGCATTTTCTCTGATCTTATTGAGAGCTGTATGGAAGTTTTTATGGATGATTTTAGCGTATATGGTGATTCATTTAACCTTTGCTTGGATAGTTTAGCTAGAGTATTAGACAGGTGTGTTAGTTCAAACCTTGTATTGAATTTTGAAAAGTGTCATTTTATGGTACAACAAGGTATTGTTCTAGGACATGTTGTTTCTAATACTGGTATTTCTGTAGATCCAGCAAAGGTAGATGTCATTTCTAGTTTACCTTACCCCTCCTCCGTGAGGAAAGTCCGTTCGTTCCTTGGTCATGCAGGTTTCTACCGAAGATTTATCAAGGACTTCAGTAAGGTAGCATTGCCTTTATCCAGACTACTACAGAAGGATGTTGAGCTTGAGCTGAGTGAGGACTGCATGATTGCGTTTGATAAGCTGAAGATCACCTTGACTCAAGCTCCGATTGTGAGAGGACTAGACTGGAGCCATCCTTTTGAGATTATGTATGACACCTCCAACCATGCAGTAGGAGCGGCGTTGGCTCAGCGCGAAGGTAAGGATCCTTTCGTAATTGCTTATGCTTCTAAGACCTTAGACGCTGCTCAATCTAATTACACTACCACTGAAAAAGAGCTTCTGACTATTGTTTTTGCTCTAGATAAATTCCGAGCCTATTTACTTGGTACTAAGGTGGTAGTGTACTCAGACCATGCAGCTCTAAAGTATTTATTAGCTAAAAAAGAGTTCAAACCAAGGCTAATACATTGGATATTGCTGCTGCAAGAATTTGATTTAGAAATTAAGGATAGGAGTGGTTCCCAGAACTTAGTGGCAGACCACTTGAGTCGTCTTGAGCACATCAAGAATGACTCCACTCCTATTAATGATACTTTTTCATTTGACAGCTTGCACGCAATATCTGAAGTAGTCCCTTGGTATGCTCCTATAGCTAATTATCTAGTTAGTCACACTTTCCCTCCTAATTTTACTAAGCATCAAAGGGACAAGCTGAAAAGCGAGTCTAAATATTATATATAGGATGACCCATATTTATGGAGGCATGGTGCTGACCAGATAATTAGAAGGTGTGTGCCTCAATCAGAATTCCAGTCCATTTTAGAGGCATGTCACTCCTCTAAGAGTGGTGGACATTTTGGCCCTCAAAGAACAGTTAGAAAAATTTTAGACTGTGGATTCTAGTGGCCCACTCTTTTTAAAGATGCTATTGCCTTCTGTAAATCTTGTTCTCCATGCCAAAGGTTTGGTAATATATCTAAGAGGGATGAGATGCCCCAACAGCTTATGCTGTTCTGTAAAATTTTTGATGTTTGGGGCATTGACTTCATGGGTCCATTCCCAAACTCTAGTGGTTTCTTATATATACTGTTAGCTGTAGATTATGTTTCTAAATGGGTGGAAGAAATTCCTACCCATACTGATGATGCTAACACTGTTGTCTCTTTTGTTAGAAACCATATTATTTGTCACTTTGGGTCACCACGAGCAATCGTGAGTGATCAAGGCACTCACTTTTGTAACAGGAGATTAGCAGGTCTACTGAAGAAGCATGGGATTGTTCACAAAGTAGCAACAACCTACCATCCTCAGACCAATGGGCAAGCTGAGGTGTCTAACAGAGAGATCAAGCGCATTCTAGAGAAGATAGTCAAGCCTCATAGGAAGGACTAGAGCACCAGACTTGTAGATGCGCTATGGGCTTATCGGACAGCATACAAGACACCCATAGGAATGAGCCCCTTCCGCTTAGTGTACGGAAAGGCTTGTCGCCTCCCAGTGGAGGTGGAACATAAGGCTTTCAGGGCTGTAAGGGAATGCAACATGGGATTTGAGAAGGCTGGTGTTGAAAGGAAGCTGCAACTGGCAGAACTGGAGACCCTTCGACTCAAGGCATATGACAACTCCAGACTATATAAGGAGAAGGTGAAGGCTGTGTATGACAAGCATATCAAAAGAAGATATTTCAGACCTGGAGAGCTAGTTCTCCTTTACAATTCAAGGCTGAGACTCATGCCAGAAAAGCTGAGATCCAGATGGGAAGGCCCCTATAGAGTAGAGAAGGCAAAGCCATACGGAGTCTTCCATCTGAGTCATCCTTCAAGTTCCAAATTCATCAAGGTCAACGAACATCGCTTAAACCTATATCATGGTGAGAAAATGAAGGACAATAAAGAGCTAGAGGTCTTCCTTTTAGAGGATCCACCAACAGAAGCAGATTGAGCTTGTAGACCGTCCAACTTAAGGACGTAAAAGCAAAGTGCTAGGTGGGAGACAACCCACCATGGTATGATTGTGCCGTTTTCATTCCTAGTTTTATTTTCTTTTGTTTTTCCATACTGTTCATTCATAATTTTTGCATATTCATCTGCATTCTTCATTTTGCATTCTGTATAAAAAAAGGGAGCACACGACGCGCAAGCATCGCTGATGCGTATGCGTCATATGTGTGTGCATGAAAAATAAAAATTGAACAGAGAGTTGGGCAGGAGTGGTGCTGGTAGCGTGCCTTGCGCACAAGCAAGTCCACGAGTACACATCCCTCACGCGTACGCGTCGCTTGCGTTTTCACCAGTCCACACGTACGCGTCCCCCACGCGTACGCGTGACCCTGCAAATCAGCGTAAATAGGTGTACGGCCAGAGAGTTATGATGATGTGAGGCTGGAACTGTGCTGGGAGCACAAGCCCTATCACGCGTACGCGTCCCTGACGCATACACATCGTTTTCCCATCGAGGCCATCCACGTGTGTGCGTACCTGATGCTCACGCGTCGTATTCAATTTTGGCACATGTGCGTATTAGACAGAGAATTGTGCGTGCGCGAGGCTGCCTTCGCGCCATTCGCCCAACCAATATCACACGTACGCGTCCTAGACGCGTATGCATCGCCTGAAAATAGTGCGATCCACGTGTACGCGTGATGCACGCGTATGCGTCGCATGCGACGCACAATTTATCCACTTCAGCGCCAGATTTTAAATCTCCTCTCCCCAATCCTAATTCTTTTCAATCCTAATTATTTCTTCCTTCTTTCTTTCTTCTTCTTTATTCTTTCTTACTTTCTACTACTTTCTTCTTTCCTTCCTCATCTTCTTCATCAAGGTTCTTTTCTTCCTCCCATCTACTCTTTCATTCTTGCATTTATTTATGTTTCTTTCTTTTCTATCCTTCTTTTAGCTTACTTATTTATGGTTTCTTTTTCTTTTCTTTTTCATGCATTCTTATGTTAGTATTGGAGTTTTATTTGGGTACTACCTTATTATCCTGAAGCTTGTGGTTATTCTATGGAGTGATTTGACAATTGATACTTTAACTTGGCTCTCATATACATTTAGATTATATTATTTTCATTCCTATTCTATCTTGCTCACCAAGTGTTTGTGAAAAAGCACCTATGGCATCTTGAACTCTATTTTGTTTTACTCTTTTACTTGAATGCCTCTTTTTCACAACCCTTGCACTCCACATGTATTTGGGATTATCATTCACAATTGTCATCATACAAAAACTCTCGATATTAGCACATTTAATTTTTGATGCTTGAGTTATGCTTCTCATGCCTATTCCTTGCATGCTTTCACCTCTTGCATCTATTTAATTATGAATTGCCTTATTGCTCTTAATTGATATCTTATCTACATGTTGTAGCTACCATGTATTTGAGCTAACATCTTTCTTTTGGAATTCATTATCACTTGGAATTTTCTCCCTTCCGGTTTTGGTTATCTATATTTCACATCCCTCCTTTTTCTTCTTCCTTAGGCATGGGTACCAAGAAAGGAAAAGAGAAGGCCACTGACAAGCCACCGGCTAGGAGAGGAACCAAGAGAACACTGGCAAAGGCACTTCCATCTACCAGTGTCAAGCTACCAACAAAGCGGATGAAGAGGATCATTAAAGTTGATGAATCAGAGAAAGCCTTTCCCGCCCGAGACTCCACACGGTTTGCTAACCGTTATTACGAACAGATGTTCCCCATCCTGGCTGAGAGGAACTACAAAAATGAGCATCTACTCATTATCCCAACACACTTTGTTGATTTTGTGGAGCCCCAAATTGAGAGGAGACAGTGGGAATTTCTGAGGAGACGGCTATGGGAGGCCAACTTATCATGGGTAGTTGAATTCTACTCAAACTTCTCCTCGCCTACTCTACAGACTGTCTTCGTCCGTCAACAGCAGGTCCCTGTCTCCGAGAGTGCCATACAGAGAGCACTGGACCTTCCACCTAGTCCAGAGGGATGGGATGCATATCAAGAAGTATCTCGTAAGCGCCATATGTATCAGTTCGACTGGGATAGCGTACTTGGAGTTATAGCCCAACCTGGCAGCAAGTGGATCTACGGGCAGTATCATTCAAAACCCAAGAGCATCTCAGCCCAGTCACTTACCCTGGAGGCTCGCGTGTGGGCACAAATTATGTCCCACTATGTCTTTCCGAGCACTCACGAGTCGACCTTCACAGCAGACATGGCTATCCTCATCTGGTGCATCCTGACAGAGCAACCCCTCAACCTGCCCCGACACATCCGGCAAGCCATGGAACACGTATAGATAGCGGGTAACCTGCCTTTTTCCGCCTTGATTTTAGATTTAGTCTCTGCAGCAGGTGTGTCCTCTCGGGCAGGTGACACGAAGGTCATAATCCCTAGGGCCGACCAGTATATCCCGAATGGGAAGTACATCAGGCCACCAGTTTCCTCTGCGAGTGGGCCTGCAGGCCCATCTTTGAATACTCCTCCCTCTTCCACTCCACCACCATCCACACCACAAACACCATCCATCCATCAGATGTTCCTACAGATCCTTGAGAGGTTCGACCGGCAAGACCGGCGAATAGAGCAAATGGAGCGCCGTAACAAGTGCAGATACAACTATCTGAAGGAACTCATAGCTAGTACTCACCCACCTCCAGAACAGAAGGACACCCCAGACTCCCCTTCATCTAGTAGCACAGGTAGCCAAAGTGAACCAGACACTGGAGGCGACGCTTCTAGCCCTCCCTTGCTCCTTACTGATGGCACAGAGGACCGTGCCAAGCCTTAAGTGTGGGGAGGTCAGTCCTTGACTTCCGGAGGTAATTTTTCTCTCTTAACACCAACATTTGACTTTTTCTTTTGTTAGATAGGATAGATTGCATGATAATAATTGTTTGCATGTATGTTTTGCTTGGTTAAAGTAATGAGTTTCCTTTCAAGACCCTTTTTATAGTATTTCACTAATTTAAATTAAAAATTTTGTGTTAAACTTATTTGAAGACTGTAATTTGGAACATGAATTATAGCTAAGAACACACAACCTGTGAGATTTGAGCTTAATTACATGGTTACATTATTTAACCATAATATTTTATTCTTGTGTATTTCCTTCTCTGTGATTGTAATCTATATTTTGTTCCATTCTATATGTCCAGTGTTTAGTATATTTATATGCTTGCATATGATTGAGGCTATTATTTGTTATTAGCTCACTCATCCTAAATAGCCTACCATTTCAATTACCTTTGTTTGCCACTTTGAGCCTTTTAATCCTCGTTTGTTCTATATTTTACCACATCACTAGCCTTAAGCGGAAAAACAATTAATTACCCCAAGTGAATCTTTGGTTAGCTTAAGTTAGAGGTTGTGTATTAATTAAGTGTAGGAAACTGTGGGAACTTGGGTTGATGAAAGTGTACAGTGTTCTATTGATAAAATATTGGGAATTTGGGTACTTACTCATGTGAGACCAGAAAAATTAAAACTCCATGTGCATTGATGTGTTATATTTACTTTTATTTTTAATAAAAAAAATCAAACCAAAAAAATATTCAAATAAATAAATAAATAAATAAGGGGACAAAATTACCCCAAGGTCAAGTTTAATAAAAGATCAATGCATATGTGATAAAATTAAAGAAATATTTGGTACATGAGTATGTGATGTAAAAGTGGGAATTTTAGGTAGCTAGGCATGATTTTAGAGTTATATAGAGTGTGTGTATGTTAGGTGAGAACTTAGGTTAGTCAAAGATTCATATTATAACTCACTTAGCCATACATATATCCTCACCCTTACCTTAGCCCCATTACAACCTTAAAAAGACCTCATGATGTTTGCATTAGTATACTAAATTTTTTGTTGATTGGTTAGATGAAGAACAAAGTTTAGAAAGTATGACTAGAGAAGAGTAGAGTGATTAACCCTAGACACTTGAGCGATTAGAGTGCATATACACTACCAGTGAGGGTTCAATTCTTGATTCTATGTTCCCTGCTTTCATGAGCTATCTTCTTACAAGTTTACTTGTCTTTTATTGTATGATTTGAATTAGTGGAATCTGGTTTATTTTTGTCTTGAAGAACTTATTTACTTTTGACCAAGTAGACAGAATCATCTTAGCATATAGTTGCATTCATAGGTTGCATCTCATGAGTCTTACTTTCCCCCATTCATTCTTTTTATCTCCTTGAGCTTAGCATGAGGACATGCTAATGTTTAAGTGTGGGAAGATTGATGAACCACTATTTTATGGTTTATCTTGTACTCAATTGAGTGGTTTTTATCAATTCTTTGCACACTTATTCATACAATTTGCATGATTTTACAATTCCTTCCCAATTCTACTCTATGGTTAAAAACTTGCTTCCTAAGCCTTTAAATTGTGTACTTTTAATTCCCCTTTATACCATTCGATGTTGTGATCTGTGTGTTAAGTGTTTTCAGGTTTTATAGGGCAGGAATGACTTAGAAGATGGAAAGGAAGCTTGCATAATGGAAGGAGCACAAGAAATAAAGGAGATAACCAGCGAGAAGTGACGCACACGCATGGCTCATGCGTGTGCATGAATTGGAGTTCGCACAGCGACGCGTGTGCATGCCTGACGCGTACGTGTGATACGTGAAATGACCAGCGACGCGTACGCGTGACTGACGCGTAGCATGATGTGCGCTATCTGCAGAAATCACAGAAAATGTTGGGGGCGATTTTGGGCCAAGTCTAGACCCAATTTTCGACCCAGAAACACAGACTAGAGCCAGGGGACAAACAGAGACTCAAGACACATTTTCATTTGCATAGTTTTTAGTTTTAGACTGGAATCTTAGAGAGAAATTACTCTTCCTCTAGGTTTTCTACACACTCATAGTTTTCATAGTTTATGCTTTTGCTTTGGATATTGAGAAGAGTCATTACCTCCGTTGAAGTCTCATTATTCTAGTTTGCTTTCTTATTCCTTTGCTCTTTTGATTACTTATTAACCCTGTTCAGATAAGGATGTTGCATTTTGGGATTTATTAATGCAAAGAACTATTTTTACTTTTAATTAATTTTCAATTCCTATTTTATTTAATTTATCATGTCTTCTTCTTATATTTCTGTGAACATTATATTCATGTCAATAGAGTAGACTCCCAACTTGACTTAGGGGTTGATTAAAAGGAGACCCTTGAGTTGGAATGCTCAAGTGATTAGTTAAATTAGAAGTTGTTGGCTAACTCTCTAGGCACTAACGCTAATCCTTCCCAAGGGGTGAATAATAGTTAGCTCAATCACTTGACTTTCCTTTATTTAGTAAGGGTTAACTAAGTGAAAACAACAACCTCTTGATACTATACTTGGAAAAATCCAACAAGGATAGAACTTCTAATTAATCTTCCCCCGGTCAAGGCTTTTTATTTGATTATATAAATCTCTTTTAATTTACATTGCTTTAATTCACAATCCTCTATTTTTCTCTTCCCCAACTCTCAAAATTCCTCAGAAAATTCCTGACTGATAAAATAACACCCTTTTGTCAACTCGTTGGGAGACGACCTGGGATTCTTACTCCCAGTATTTTTATTCTAAATTTGTGACAACTCTTCTAAATTGATAAGCGGATTTTTGTTGGTTAAGAACTGTACTTGCAACGCTGTTCTTATTATAAACTCTTAATCGGCAATTTTCCGTCGCATCACTTCCTTTCCATCCTCTAAGCCATTCCTGCTCTATAAACCCTGGAAGCACTTAACAAACATATCACGGCATCAAATGGTAATAAGAGAGGATTAAACATAGCAAATTTAAGGCCAAAGAAGCATGTTTTCAATCATAGCACAAAATTAGGAAGGAAAATATAAAACATGCGAATTATATGAATAAGTGTGAGTTTAGTGGATAAAATCCACTCAATTAAGCATAAAATATACCACGAAATAGTGGTGCATCAGGATCCCACCTACAAGATCCTCCAAGTGCACCAGGTACAATCCATGAGTTAATTATTTACACATGCTTTCATTATTATACCATTTGTTTCAATAAGTCAATCCATTTAGTTTCATCATTTTTCATTAAGTAGCTACTCTAGTTAATTCCAGAAACTATACTAGGGCAAAATTCTTAAAGTTTACATGATAGTTAACAAATAAAGCATTATGAAAGCACCTGCGCAAAATGATACCATCGAAAGAGTCAATTAATTCAAGAATAAGATGATACCTCAGCACCATTAATGGCTCCTTCATAGTAGAGGTTCAAACTTACTGCACATTCAAGATAAAGTCTCCAGTGACCAGTGAGTAAATCCTTCCTAATTATTTCAAAGTCTAAGAAAACCTAGCCTAGGACAAACCTTTGATAAGGTGGAAGCTTTAGCAGATTCATACAAGTAGCTGATGTTGGTAATTGGTCAAGAGCTTCCTCCGATGCAGTACCAGTAGCCCTACAAGAACAGAAGGCATTAGACAATTCCACTTGGCCTCATTAATTACTCTTCTAACACAAAATAAATTGTGGTTAGAGAAAACAATTTTGGATCATATTTTTCATTATTTTACAAAATTAATGTTATGGATAGATCATAGATATCATAAATTTAGAATATAATTTCTATAGTATTATTCACCTTTGTATGCAAAACAAAGGTTCAAGATATCGAAAACCCAGCAATGGTCCACGAGAGCAACCTGTCACAAACCTATACAAAGGTTAAGTTTGTTATCCATGTTGAACTCAGTAATAAAAAAGGGCTATTAAATCATATATCTATGTTTATCTTACTTCAGAAATTTCTTCCTGTTTTCCAATGAAAAGCCTTTGAGAATCTCCCAAAACATCTCAATCACATAATGATCCTATAAAAAGAACTCACTTATTAGAATTTAGAAGTGCCTACTTCAAAGATCAATGTGACGTGTGTGTGTTTGGCCACCGATACCTTCTTTCAGTCTTTCCTTTTTCCCACTATTGATTAATATCATGGATTTGACCCTAGTTCTTATGTATATCAAATGATAAGAAGCCAGAAAGACTTCCAAAAAAAAGTCTCAAACTAATTTTTTTAGCATGACTATAATATCATTTGAATGTTTCTGTAAGGATTTACTGACTAAAAACCACATAGGCGCTAAAGAGCTTACACTGTGATAGCCTCCTGCATAGTTGGTATGCTGCCGTAGATCATCGACATCCAAGCTCTCATCTCTCTATAAGTTCTCTTCTCTCTTTCTCTCTCATCTCACAAACTCTGCATTAGAACAAAGTTTCCATACCTTATACCTTGCTTCTGTTCTAGATACTTCAGGACTCATGCTGCCCTTAGTTTGTATGACCACCAATAAATCTGTTGCATAAAGGTTAGTACTGCAAGTTACAAATTAAAAGGAGAATAATAGAAGAATAAAGTGTGCGCGTATACAAAATCATGTGGTTAATGGCCATGCTTTGACCAACCCACACACTTTTCTTACACTCATATACCAACCATTGCCAAATGTGTCATTCCAAATCATTATCTTGTTTCTAAGGCTTTTTATCAAACATCTTATGTGCATCATTTCAAATGCTTTGATTAAATAAAAAATTCATTACAGCAACCAAATAAATCACAAAATCAAAGGCAAATGCTAGCTTAATCCCAAATCGGAAATGATATCAAGCAGCAATTAAACTAACACGACATGAAAATTACATTGTAATAATAGAATTTTATTGTATCAAAAACTGGAAAAAAATATAGTAGAAAATTCAAATACTCACCATCGATGTTGGGTTCAAAGAGAAGAAAAAGTCACTGAAGGAGGATTAAGGTTTGTACTCGTAAAATAGGGGAAGAGAAGGGACAGCACGGGAACAGCGATGATTGATGACGACGAGAGTGATGGAAGTCCCAAAGGTATTGATGATGGAAGAATGTGGTGGATGAAGGTGCTAAGGAGAAAGGTTTGGAGTGTGAATGGAGAGGAAGATGACTGTGAAGCTCGTTTGGAGTGTAGAGCTCGAGAGGGTAGAGGTAGAGTTAGGTTTAACTCAATATTTCTGACGGAATATTTTAAATTACAGATAGATTTTCTGTCTGTAATAATTTAATAAAACGTAGCGTTTTTGTTTATTTTAATTACAGAGGAATTTTTTGTCGGTAATTATTTTCCATGAAAAAAATTAATTTTTCCTACAGAATTATCGACGGATTCTCTTTTCCGTTTGTAATTTATGCTAATTCATTTTTTTTTGTTTTTGACAAAAAATCCCTCGCAAATTCTGTCTGTATTTCCGTGGGATAAAATCTGTTGGAAACATCTGTGTGTAATAACTAGTTTTCTAGTAGTGTGAGAGAGAGACCATGGGTGAGGAAGAGAGAAACCATGGAACCTCCAAACTTTCGGCTTTGATTTCTTGAGATCCGTAACTCTAATAAAAAATCTAATTCGATAAAAGTATTCGTATCTTCCTACTCTACACGTTGGCATCACTTTTTTTGGTGGAAGCTAATGGTGACATAGCTCCCATTTCCCTTAAAGTTTGGCCCTTTGGTGTTTTTGGCAAAAGAATCAATTTCTGACGTTTTCTTTTTCAGAGCTCGATCAAAAAGCTTCTCCGGAGTTTCTGTTGTTGTGATTTCTGTATGGAGGTAGCGTTTGATAATTTTCTAATAATTAAATATGAATTTAATAAGTAAATGTTGGTTTGATTAATTATTATTGAGTTTGATTGAGTTTTATGTTAAAATTTTATTAGGTTATTGTTGTTGCTTGTGAATTGTGGTTTGGCCATGAAGAACAGCCTAGCTAGGGTTATTTTAATGATTTTGGGGGCTGTTATGAATGAGAATTATTGATTAAAATTGATGAGGTTTGATGGCCGAGAGATTAAAAGAAAAGCGGTAAAAAATCGATAATAGTAAAGCTTAAAAACGGACTTAAAACTCAAGCTGAAAACTTGAAGAATTTTGGAAATGGGTTTCAGTCCTTTGATAAAGTTATAATCAGGAAATTAAGACTTATATTTGAGAGTGAAATAGTAATTTAATAAAAATTGAAGTTAGCTTTGTAATTATATATGTTTTGGGGTACTTTGGATAATAATTAAGAAGTTCAGGAGTAAAATGAATATTTTATAAAAGATGCAAGGTTATTTTGGTAATTATATTATATGTAAGAATATTTTAATAAACTATAAAATATGTTGGGATAAAAGTATAAATATTTTAGAAAGGTCAAAGATATAGAATAATTTATAAAAGGTTAATAATAAAGCTTAAGTTAATAAGTTTTGAGTAATAAGAATATTTAAAGTTCAAGTTAATAAGGTTTAGATAATAAAAAAATCACTATTATTGTTATTAATTTATTAAGATTATTATCAATGTATTTTTGAAATATATTATTTATTAGTATTTTATTTAAAAGATATTATTTTATTTATGATATACTAAAAGGGTAAGCAGAGAAAATAAAAGAGAAAGATGAGAAAGAAAAGGAAAGAAAAAGAACAAAAAGTGAAGGATGTATTAAGTAAAAGGATCTCTACCATAGAAGAGTGATAAACCACTATTTTATGGTTTATATTGTGTTCAATTGTGTGGTTTTATCATGATCCTTACCTACTTATTCATTAAATTAGCATGCATTTAGATTTTCTTCCTGAATTTATTACATGTTTGAAAACTGCTTCCTAGAGACTTTAATTATTTATTTTTTTTATTCTCCTTTATTCCATTCGATGCCGTGATTTGTGTGTTAAGTGTTTCAGACTTTACAGGGCATAAATGAGTTGGAGATTGGAAAGGAAGCTAGCAAAATTGGAAGGAACACAAGAATTTGAGGAGATAACCAGCGAGAAGTGACGCGGTCGCATGGCTCACGCGACTGCGCGAAGGAGAGCAAATCGCAGTGACGCGGCCGCATGGCTCACGCGGCCGCGTGGATTGGAAAGCCCAAGCGACGCGGTAGCGTGGACGACGCGAACGCGTGGCGAGGAAAAGCGCGAATGACGCGTCCGCATAGATGACGCGATCGCGTGACATGTGCGATCTGCATAATCTGCAGAATTCGTTGGGGGCGATTTTGGATCCTATTTCGGCCCAGTTTTCGGCCCGGAACAGCAGACTAGAGTCAGAGAACATGCAGAAACAAATAACACATTCATTCAGTCAACAGTTTTTAGATTTAGTTTTACTCTCTTAGGTTTTTCTCTCTAGGTTTTAGAATTTTAATTTTCAATTGGTCTTAGCATTGGAGCATTGAGAAGAGTTATTTCCTCATCAAGACTTCATCATTCTAGTTTGTTTTCTTAACTTGGTTTCATTCTTCTATGTTCCTTGTTTTGTTCAATTTTGTTATTTGAATACTTTTATGATTAATTAATGCAAGGATTATTTCTTTTTAATTCAATTTCAATTCCAATAATCATGTCTTCTTTCAATTCCCTTTCATGTGTTATGGATTCTTTATTTACAATGCGTGAGTAGTTTCCTTACTTGATGGTGAGTTGATTAAAAGGAATTCTTGAGTTGGAAGGATTGAAAGAAAAATTTGTAATTGGGTTAAATGTTGAATTGCTATCCTGTCACCAACGCCAATCCCTTTGAACTAAGTGGGTTGCAACTTGTGAACAGATCTGGCATTCCAGCTTGTTTGACTTTCCCTTACTTGGTAAAGGATAACCAAACAGAACAACCATTAATTATAAATTAATCTTACATTCACTCCACCAATAATAGAAATTCCAACCAATCAACTCCCAGTCAAGGCTTTTATTCATATTAATTAAATTTCCTTAATTTACATTCCAATTTACCCAACTCAACTTCTTTGAACATGTGATTAATAGGATAGCACACTTTTCTATAACTCGTTGGGAGACGACCTGGGACTTAAAACTCCCAGTAATTTTTAATTTAACTCTCTATGACATATTTCTAAATTGATAGGCAGATTTTCGGTGAGTTAAGAACTATACTTGCAACGTAACCATTTTAATAATTTTTAATTCACCAGCTTCTGCGTCTCATCAATTTTTGGCGCCGTTGCCGGGGAGTTGCAATAGAGTGCTAATTTTATTAATTAGAATTTATTTATTTGTATTTTATTTTATTTTGCTACTATGAGCTGCATGTTTCTTC
Source organism: Arachis hypogaea (assembly GCF_003086295.3). Taxonomy (NCBI): domain Eukaryota; kingdom Viridiplantae; phylum Streptophyta; class Magnoliopsida; order Fabales; family Fabaceae; genus Arachis; species Arachis hypogaea. Next base: position 101,622,102 of record NC_092055.1, read on the forward strand.
CGTCAAATGACGCGTTCACTTCCTGATCCGCGCTTGCTAATATTCGATCCTGAAATTGAAAGGACAATTTCACGAATAAGGTGAAAACAACGTCGGTTAGCCCGCTCTGAGGGCGGATCTGAAAGTGAATCTGATGAAGAAATCAGCCCCCGTTCTACTGATTCGGTTGTTTTACGTGCAGAAAACATGGCAGCTAGGAGAGTTACCATCCAGGAGGAAGGAGCCCCTAATTTTACAATGCAACCATTTCAAGCGCATCATCCGGCGGTAGCTACAGATTTTGAAATAAAGCCCGCACTGCTAAATTTGATGCCCAGGTTTCATGGCCTACCTGCTCAAGAGCCTATCAAGCACTTGAGAGATTTCCAAGCAGCCTGTTCTACTGTCAGGCGTGATGGCACTGATGAAACTTCAATACTGCTGAAAGCTTTTCCGTTTTCTCTTGAGGGAAAAGCAAGAGAGTGGAACTACACTCAACCTCTAGCAAATGTATCCAACTGGGATACACTCAGAAAGGAGTTTCTGGAGAAATTCTTCCCATCTGAAGTCACTGATAAGCTAAGGAAGGATATCTCCACAATTGTTCAGGATGACAATGAGACTCTCTTTGAATACTGGGAGCGCTTCAATAATCTTCTGGAAGCATGCCCCCACCACATGATTGACAAGATCGTGCTACTCAGCTATGTTACACAGGGTATGAGGCCCCAAGATAAGACCATACTGGAAAGTGCCAGCAATGGGTCTATGAAGAAGTACAAGACCACTGATGAAGCTTGGCAATTGATCAGTGATTTAGCTGAATCCACTAGGAACCACAGACAAAAGCAAGGCCGTTCAAAAGCTGTTGCAGAAGTATCTTCTAGCAGCGAGACTGCTGCTCTACGTGAAGGCATCTGTGAAATGACCAACTTGATGAAGCAAATACAGTTGAATCAACAAGCTCAGCAAGCTCAACCTTCTCCACCACAGCAAAACCAACAACTAGTCCCACAAAGAATTTGTGGAATCTGTGCTGATTACAGCCATTACACTAATGAATGCCCACAGCTCCAACAAGAAGACAACATGGTGGCATCCACTCACAACTTCTATGACCGCCCCAACCAAGGGTACAATCAAAGTGGAAATAATAACCATGGATGGCAGGACAATTCAAACCAGAATTGGAGGGACAGCAATAACAGAGGAGGCAGAGATAATCAGGGAAATCAGAGGTGGAACAATAACAACAACAGGCAGCAAAATCAACCTTACAGAGCACCTCACCTCAGGCAGAACCAATGACCACAGAACAATCAGCAGCAGACCTCTCAATTTACCCATTCTTCTTCACCTTCTATTGAAGACCTACTGCAATCTTTTGAGAAAAGACAACAGGCCATGGAAAGTAACATCATGAATAGTATTAATGCCAGTCTGAATGGTCTCACCTCTACTATGCAAGCTTTTATGACACAGTTTGTACCAGCACAAAATTCCAATAACCAACCTTCAAGCACTACTGGGATCCCCTCTCAACCATTACCCAACCCAAAAGGAGGCATTAATGCCATCACCCTGAAGTCCGGAACCACACTGCAGGAGAGGAATCAGGAGGAACCAAGCTCACCAGAATACGCCTCAGCTGAAGAGGTGGTAGAAATCGAAGATGTTGAAGAGGAAGAGGATATACATGACATAGCTGAAGAAGAAATAGCTCAACCACAGGAGGAAGCACCAAAAGGCGCAGATGCCACAAACAACACTACTCCTATTCCATTTCCACAACTTGCAAGGAAGCCCAGGAAGTAGCTGGAACCCGATCCTAAAATGGTAGAGATATTCAAAAATGTCGAGGTAACTGTCCCCCTTTTTGATGTTATTCAGCAGGTACCTAAATATGCAAAGTTTCTAAAAGACTTATGTATCCATAAAGACAGAATTAATGAATTAGAAACTATTCCTTTAGGTAGTTCTATATCTGCTTTAATGGGAGGATTACCTGAAAAATGTAGTGATCCAGGTCCTTGCATAGTTAGTTGTACTATTGGTGGTGTAGTAATTTATGATTGCATGTGTCAGTATAATGCCTTTGTCTATATATGATGTTTTGAGGCTCCCTCCCTTAAAAAGGTCGGCAGCTCGTTTTGTGTTAGCAGATAAAAGTATTATTACAGTGGCTGGAGTTGCTGAAGATGTTTTGGTGAATATTAAAGGGCTCACATTTCCCACTGATTTTTATATCTTGGAGATGCCCCACAATGATTCAGATAAGCCATCATCAATCCTACTTGGAAGACCATTCCTGAAGACATCAAAATTCAAATTGGATGCCTTTTCAGGAACATACTCCTTTGAAATAGATGGCCGCATAGTAATCTTCAATCTGAATGGAGTTATTAAACACCCCCAGAAGATCGTTCTATCTTCCAGTGTGATGTCATAGACGAAAGTGTGGCTGAAATTCAAAAGGAAGAGTTTGAAGAGAGGCACACTGGATAAGGTCCCAGTGTGAGGACCCTCTTAACTGACAGTAAGGGCACTTCACCATTTTCACAAGCCCCAGATAATCCAGAGCCTGCCCATGATCAAAAGTTAGAATTGAAACCTCTCCCTCCACATCTCAAATATGCTTATCTTGAGGATGAGCAGAAGCTTCCGGTTATTATTGCAAGGGAACTGACTTCTCAACAAGAAGAGCAGTTACTTGATGTACTGAGGAAGCATAAGAAGGCAATTGGGTGGAGTTTAGCAGACATAGTGGGAATCAACCCTCAAGTATGCAAGCACAGAATATTTCTAGAAGAGGGAGCAAGACCTGTCCGTCAACCCCAAAGAAGATTGAATCCCACCATCTTGAAAGTTGTCAAAAAGGAAGTGACCAGACTATTGGAAGCAGGTATCATATATCCCATTTCAGATAGTGAATGGGTAAGCCCAGTACAAGTGGTGCCCAAGAAATCTAGAGTCACTACAGTGAAGAGTGAGCATGGAGAGCTCATAGCAACTAGAGTTCAGAATGCTTGGAGAGTCTGCATTGATTACAGGCGTCTCAACCAAGCTACCCGTAAGGATCACTACTCACTTCCATTCATTGATCAAATGCTGGATCGCCTGTCAGGTAAATCACATTATTGCTTTTTAGATGGTTACATAGGTTATTTCCAGATTCATATAGCTCCTGAGGATCAGGAAAAGACTACTTTTACATGTCCTTTTGGGACCTATGCTTATAAGAGAATGCCCTTTGGCTTGTGCAATGCACCAGCTACCTTCCAAAGGTGCATGATGAGTCTTTTCTCTGATCTTATTGAGGATTGTATGGAAGTTTTTATGGACGATTTTAGCATTTATGGTGATTCTTTTAGCCTTTGCTTAGATGGATTATCTCGAGTATTAGATAGATGTGTTAACACAAACCTTGTATTGAATTTCGAAAAATGCCACTTTATGGTAAAACAAGGGATTGTATTAGGACATGTGGTATCTAATAATGGTATTTCTGTAGACCCAGCAAAGGTGAATGTTATTTCTAGTTTACCTTACCCCTCTTCTGTGAGGGAAGTCCATTCGTTCCTTGGCCATGCAGGTTTCTACCGGAGATTTATTAAAGACTTTAGTAAGGTGGCACTTCCCTTATCCAGATTACTGCAGAAGGATATTGAGTTCGAGTTCAGTGAGGATTGCGAACAAGCGTTTGATAAGCTGAAGACTGCTCTAACTCAAGCCCCAATTGTGAGAGGACCAGACTGGAATCAGCCGTTTGAAATCATGTGCGATGCTTCCAACCATGCAGTAGGAGCAGCGTTGGCTCAGCGCGAAGGTAAGGATCCTTTTGTTATTGCCTATGCGTCTAAGACTTTAGACACTGCCCAGTCCAATTATACTACTACTGAGAAAGAGCTTCTGGCTATTCTTTTTGCTCTGGAAAAATTCCGAGCTTATTTACTTGGTACTAGAGTAGTAGTGTATTCGGACCATGCAGCTCTAAAGTATCTATTAGCTAAAAAGGAATCCAAACCAAGACTTATACGTTGGATATTGCTGTTACAAGAATTTGATTTAGAAATAAAGGATAGGAGTGGTAATCAAAATTTAGTAGCAGACCACTTGAGTCGTCTTGAACATATTAAGGATGATTCTACTCCTATAGATGATAATTTTCCTTTTGACAACCTGCAAGCAGTATCTGAGGTAATCCCTTGGTATGCACCTGTTGCTAATTATTTAGTTAGCCGCACATTTCCTCCACATTTTTCTAAACATCAAAGAGACAAGCTGACAAGCGAGTCTAAATACTATATATGGGATGACCCATATTTATGGAGATATGGCGCTGACCAGATAATTAGACGTTGTGTGCTTCAATTAGAATTCCAGTCCATTTTAGAGGCCTGTCACTCATCTGAGAGTGGAGGACATTTTGGCCCTCAAAGAACAGCTAGAAAGATCTTAGACTGCGGATTCTGGTGGCCTACTCTTTTTAGAGACGCTGCTGAGTTTTGTAAATCTTGTCCCCCATGCCAGAAATTTGGTAATATATCCAGGAGGGATGAGATGCCTCAACAATATATGCTCTTCTGTGAAATTTTTTATGTTTGGGGCATTGACTTCATGGGTCCATTTCCAAATTCTAATGGATATTTTTATATATTGTTAGCTGTGGATTATGTTTCCAAATGGGTAGAAGAAATTCCTACCCGCACTGATGATGCTAACACTATTGTTTCCTTTGTGAGAAACCATATTATATGTCGCTTTGGATCACCACGAGCGATCGTGAGCGATCAAGGCACCCATTTTTGTAACAGGAGACTAACAGGATTGATGAAGAAGCATGGGATAATCCATAAAGTTGCAACCGCTTACCATCCCCAAACTAATGGGCAAGCCGAGGTGTCGAACAGAGAAATTAAGCGTATCTTGCAAAAGATAGTAAAGCCTCATAAAAAAGACTGGAGCACCAGGCTACAAGATGCACTGTGGGCATATAGAACAGCATACAAGACACCCATTGGGATGAGTCCCTTCTACTTGGTTTATGGAAAAGCTTGTCATCTCCCAGTTGAAATAGAACACAGAGCCTTCTGGGCAGTTAAGGAGTGCAACATGGGAATTGAGAACGCTGGAGCTGAAAGGAAGTTGCAACTGCAGGAACTGGAGAACCTTCGCCTAGAAGCTTATGAGAACTCCAGAATTTACTAGGAAAAGATGAAAGCTGTGCATGATCAAAACATCAAGAAGAAAGAGTTCCAACCTGGAGATTTTGTCCTCCTTTACAAATCTCGACTAAGGCTCATGCCCGGTAAGTTGAGATCAAAATGGGAAGGTCCATACAGAGTAGAAAAGGCTGAACCGTACGGAGTTTATCACCTAAGCCATCCTTCAAGCTCTGAACTTATTAAGGTTAATGGACAACGTCTGAAGCTGTACCATGGTGAGAAGGTGCAGAAAAATAAGGAGCTGGAGATCTTCCGCTTGGAAGACCCCCACATCGCAGCAGATTGAGCTAGTGGAGCGTCCAACTTACGAACGTTAAAGCAAAGTGCTTGGTGGGAGACAACCCACCGCGGTATGATCGTTCTTTTCTTCACTTTTAGTTTTTCTTCTTTAATAACTCTTCTCTTTATTAGTGCTTTCGTGCTCTTTCATTTACATGTCTTTACATTTCCAAAAAAAAATTCTTCGCCACGCGACGCGATTGCATTAGCGACGCGTCCGCGTTGCAAAGGGGATAGAGAAAACAAATAAACGAACAGAGTTTGGCTGGAGCGTGGCTGGAGGTATGCCAATGGCACAAATCGACCCACGCGACCGCGTACCCCACGCGGCCGCGTGCCCTAAGTTTTCAACGTAAAAGGGTGCACAGTAACATTCTGTGCGAGAGTGATGCTGGATTGGTGCTGGAAGCACAATCCTTGTCACACGACCGCATCGCCGACGTGGCCGCATCACCCATTTTACAACGCACACTCATGCGATCGCGTGACCCACGCGATCGCGTCACCCAATTTGGCAATTAAATTAAAATGAACAGAGAGTTGTGCTGGAGCGAAGCTGTACTCGCGCCAGCAGCATAACATGGGTCACGCGACCGCGTGTCCGACGCGATTGCGTCCCCCTACCTGACGCGCACCCACGCGAACGCGTGTCCCACGCGGCCGCGTCGCATGCACCGCACAGCTCAACCTAAATTGTCAAATTATCTTATCTTTCTCTCCCCCAAATCCTAATTTTTCTTTCCCCTCCTTATTTCTTCCTTCCCCCCCTTCTCCCTTCTATCTCACCTTTCACTCTCTATCTCTCTCACCACTATTAACAAGGTTTTACCTTCTTCTTCCTTCTTTTCTTTTTCCTATAATTCTTCTTATATTATCTATATATATTATTATTTTCTTTTTCTTTTCAAATTTTTATTTTTCTTCTTCTTCTTTTCGTTTCTTTACATGGTGTTAGAAACCTTTTGAGTTATCATCCCTCATTATATGCTTGTGGATTATTGTAAATTGTTTGAAAATTATTTTTCTCCCATTTAAGGGATTGCTTGCATGTTCATCTTCATATTTTCTATACCCTATTCACCATGCATGCTATGTGTTTGTGAAAAAGCTCATGTGACATTATGCACTTCTCTATGTTGTTATACTATTTAATGCTTGTTTTTCACAACTTTTCATTATTATTTTATTAATTGAATTCAATTGTCAATACAAACATGATGGTTTGTTACGAAGTAATGCTTGGCCTATGCTACTCATGCCCTTTTCCGGCATGCCAATAAACACCTTGCATTCACTTGACTTTGTACGCACTAGCTATTTTCCATTGATGGCTTTTCATATGTACTCGAGAGCATGTGTTAATATCATCTACATTTTGCTGTGCATCATTTACCCTCTTTAAATTTAATTTTCTTTCTCTTCCCTTCTTTCAGGATGGCCACCAAGAAAGGAAAGGAGAAAGCAACCTCCAAACCACCAGCAAGAAGAGAAACTAAAAGAGCATTAGTGGCATAGCCTTCTTCAACTGCCGTCAAGCCCTCAACAAAAAGAGTTAAGCGGATAATAAAGGTTGACGAAAAAGAGAAAGCCTTTCCAGCAAAGGACACTGCGCGATTTCCCAATCGCTACTGTGAGCAGATGTTCCCTATCCTGGCAGAAAGGAATTATAACAATGAATACCTTCTTATCCTCCCGTCCAATATTGCTACCTTTGTTGAGCCGCAAATTGAGCGAAGACAATGGGTTTCCTACGGAAACAGCCAAGGCAGGTTAATCTTTCTTGGGTAGTTGAGTTCTACTCCAACTTCTACATGTCGACCCTGCAGTCTGTTTATGTCCGGCAGAAGCAAGTCCCATCACAGAAGAGACCATTCAGCAAGCTCTGAGTCTTCCCCCTATTCCAGTAGGAATGGACGCTTTTCAAGAAGCCACTCTTCAGCGCCAGAGATACCAATTCAACTGGGACTCCGTTCTCGGAGTCATCGCATTACCTGGTAGCCGTTGGATCTACGGATACCACTGTACCCGCCCTAAGGGAATCTTGGCTTCCGCACTTACCTTGGAGGCTCGCGTATGGGCACAGATCATGTCCCATTACGTCTTTCCGAGCACTCATGAGTCCTCCTTCATTGCAGACATGGCTGTTCTACTATGGTGCATCCTTACAGACCAACCTCTAAATCTCGCAAGACATATCCGGAATGCTATGGAACACGTACAAATTGTGGGCAACTTATCTTTCCTCGCCTTGGTCTCAGATCTTGTCTCAGCAGCCGGAGTCTCCTACAGAGCTGGGGACACCAAAGCCATGCTTCCACGGGATGATCAGTATGTCCCTAACGGGAAATACCTCAGACTCTCAGCAGCCACTACCAGCCTTCCTACTGCTCCAGTTGAAGATAATCTTTCTTCAACACCACAAGCATCTACAACTGAGAAATTGCTCCAGCAGATAATCGAACGGTTGGATCGGCAAGAACAGAAAGCAAAGATGAGAGAGCGTCGTAACGAGCGCCGATTCAAACACCTCAAGGAGCTACTCAAGGGACGCTTCAGAGACTCAGACACCCCAGACTCCACTTCCTTTACTAGCACAGGGAGCCATGACGGTCCCGATGATGGAGATACTACTACCAGCCCACCCCTGTTTCTGACAGATGGCACCGAGGACGGTGCAAAGCCTTAAGTGTGGGGAGGTCGGTCAGTACCTGACTAATGGAGGTAAATTCTCTTCTCTGGCACCAATAATTAGGATATTTTAGTTAGATTTTCTTTCCTTTATAGAATAGAATAAATTGCATAGGTTAGGATAGTTGCATGCATGTTCTACTTGATTGAAAAGACAATAAGTTTCTTTTAAAAATCTATCTGTGGAACAAAATTTCACTAATTTTTTTCAAAATTTTTATGATAAATTTGCTTGAGTTGTATTTGGAACATGATATTTGAGTTAAAGAACACACAACCTGTGAAAGATTTGAACCTTTATGAATGGTTACATTATTTAACCATAATTATTTTATTCTTGTGTGTTTACTTCTCTATGATTGTAATCTATATTTTGTTTTATCTTATATGTCCAATAGTTATTATATTTGCATGCTTGCACATGATTGAGGCCATTATTTGTTTAAACTCACTCATCCAAATTAAGCCTACCCTTTTCAATTATCTTTGTTAACCACTTTGAGCCTTTAATTCCTATTTGTTCGATATTTTACCACATTACTAACCTTAAGCCGAAAAACAATCGTATATCCCAAATTGAATCTTTGGTTAGCTTAAGATAGAATTGTGTGTGCTAGTTAAGTATGGGAAATTGTGGGAACAAAAGTTGTTAAGGGAATGTGTCATAAAAATTTAAGGGGAATTTGGATACCTACTCATGTGAAACTATAAGAATTAAAAATCTATGTGCATTGACAAGCCTTATATAAAAAAAATAATAAAATAAAATAATAAATATGAAAAATCAATAAATAAGGGGACAAAATTACCCCAATGTTGAATTCAGAATTCGAAGATCAATGCACATATGATAGAACCAAAAATATAAGTTGATACATGAGTATGGATTGAAAAAGGGAATTCTGGGTAGCTAGGTATGAACTTTAAAGATGACATTAAGTGTATACAAGTTATGTTAGAGCTTGGGTTAATTAAAGATTCAATTTATTAGCTCACTTGACCAAATATACACCCCTACCTATACCTTAGCCCCATTACAACCTTGAAAAGACCTCATGATATTTGCATTAGTATATTAACTATTGTTGATTGGTTAGGAGAAGAACAAAAGTTAGAAAGCATGATTAGAGAAGGATAGAGTGACCACCCTATACACTAGAGATTAGAGCGTACATACATTATCAGTGAGGGTTCAATACTTGAATTTTCAAGTTCCCTGTTTTCATGAGCTATCTCCTTGCACTTTTATCCATTTTATTGTATAATGATAGAATTAGTGGAATTTGATTTGTAATTGTTTTGAAGAGCTTATTTACTTTTGATCAAGTGGACAAGAATCATATAGTTGCATTTATTTATATGTATATAGGTTTGCATTGCATTTCATGAATTTCTACATGTTCATACTTATTTCCTTATCTCCTTCAATTAAGCATGAGGACATGCTAATATTTAAGTGTGGGGAGGTTGATAAACCACTATTTTATGGTTTATATTGTGTTCAATTGTGTAGTTTTATCATGATCCTTACCCACTTATTCATTAAATTAGCATGCATTTAGATTTCCTTCCTGAATTTATTACATGTTTGAAAACTGCTTCCTAGAGACTTTAATTATTTATTTTTTTTATTCTCCTTTATTCCATTCGATGCCGTGATTTGTGTGTTAAGTGTTTCAGACTTTACAGGGCATAAATGAGTTGGAGATTGGAAAGGAAACTAGCAAAAATGGAAGGAACACAAGAATTTGAGGAGATAACCAGCGAGAAGTGACGCGGTCGCATGGCTCACGCGACCGCGCGAAGGAGAGCAAATCGCAACGACGCGGCCGCATGGCTCACGCGGCCGCGCGGATTCTTTATTTACAATGATTAGACAATACAATTCCTACCCCTCTTACAGAATGTCTCAAGATAAAGGCGAGGGTACAAATAATAACCTAAAGCAATACAGAGCATCTCAATAACAACTAAGTAAACTCTTCGTGACTTCTGTGCCCATATCCTGAAAGGGGAAAAATGTAGGGGGGTGAGAACATCATCCTCGAAAGGGTTCTCAGTAGAGGGTTGTTGGGAATTACTGTAATAGGATACGTGAAGATAAACCGTACCAGTGATTAATAACCGTCTTATGCCTCTTTTCAAAAACAACGGTTTACAATAAAAGTAAAATCGGAAATCTTTTCTGAAAGAGGAACCATTCAATTCTCAAAAACTCAAAAGCCTTTCAAAATGGTTTACCTATGCTGAAACAAAATAGCCTTTCATAGTTTATTCCAAACCAGAAACACAAAACCGAAATCAACCATCGGTTCATCTCATTCCAACCACGGCCCTAGGCCCAAACAATCCAACCATCAACCAATCACCACAGTCCAACAGAGTCCCAGTAGCAAACACAAATAGGAAGATGCAAGCACAAACAAACAGTTATTGCAAGTAGAACAATTAGCAATTAATCACATAGGCAAACCAAGTATAATATGCACACCCAAACAATGTCACATAGATGCGTATGATGCATGCCTGTCCCTAGTGGCTGATGATATCATCTGTCGGTTATATAGCCAACCCGACACATCCTGGTAGCTAACCATGGACAGAAACACCCATCGCAGAGCAAGTAGGTTTGAGCTACAACCCCATTGCTACTACCCGCTCAACCCAGAGCCAGTGGAATAATTACTACTGCGGCTACTACCCAGGCGGGTGTTTAAAAGCTCAACCTGGAGCGAGTGGAATCACCACTACTACCGCTACTACCCAGGCGTCACAGTCTCTGACCTGGAGCAAGTGAGACGAACCACAACCCTTGCTACTACCCAGGTATCTCAAGCATATATTCATTCAGTCCCAGCCATGGATCAACATCCATCTCAGCCATCCGGCTTAAGTTCATAATTCATAGTCAGCCATACGGCCCATAACTCATTCAGCAATCAGCCATAAATCAATATCATACACAGCCATTCCGGCTCACGGTTCAATCCAGAACCAGCCAATATTCATAATCATACACAGCCATTCCGGCCCATAACAAAACAGCACTTCCACCATTCAACATCATCAAATTCATAAAACCGGCATTTAAGCCTCAAATCACTTTTCTCAAGCCATTTCACTTTGAAATCAAATTTCAACTCTTTTCAGCCTTGGCTTTAAAGATCTCATTTCTCAAATCATCTCAGGCTCATAAGCCAAATTTACTCAAAGTGAGTTCCCTGTCTAAAACAAAGCCACTCTTAGCATTCTCTTTCCCAAAACTTCCAAAACCATGACAAGTTAAGGATTTATTTCAAAGTATTCAAAACCACCCGTCCAACAATGGGATTTTATAATAAAAGCTTCTCGGCAGAGTCCCAAGTCTTTAGGGGAGAATAACATAGCTCATTTTGCCAAATTCATTTAAAAGCATTAAAACCTTGGCTTTCCGATTTGAGCAATAAAATAGGATCTAAACCAAACCGAGTCACGTAATCATTTACTTCTTTCAAAGCCGTTTCCTTTACTTAGGCAAAAACCAACTTCAACCCCCATGATAAATTCTAAAGCGTTTCAACTGTTCAAAATTGCCTTAGTCTTGCAAGAATTCAGAATTCAAAGAGTACTTAAAACCTTTCTCAAAACATTTCAAAATGAAACTTGTCAATAGACATTCAGGTCCTTTCAAAATCATTAAAACTTCTTTAATTGAAACCCCCAAGTCAAATTCAAAGGCATAAACCCTTTTCACATTCAAACAGCTTTAAAACACAAGTTTCATCTAAATAACTTTCTCCTGAAAGAGATACAATGCCTTTCTTAAGAAGCAAGACTAAATCATAATTTCCTCTTTAACAATTCATTTAAAAAACATGAATCATCCTTTTCTTGATAATTCAAATAAGACAGTAGAAGTCTTTAACTCATCATTATTTCAAACAACATTCAACAAAGACTCGGATTTTATAAAAATTTCGGCAGCACCTCCCCTAAAACTTGGACTTTTGCCACCCGGTTCGGGTCCCAACTAAACCGTTTCACAATCCTTTTCAACAGCCCAAATTTCAAAATCAGTCCAAGGCAAGCCAAAATCCAACAGTCATCTCAATTCCATATTTCAATAAAACCGTTTCAACATCAAATCATTATCAGCCGAATAAACCCATTTCTAAAGCTTTAAAGAAACGGTTCAGCAACAATCATTTATCAACAACTAGATCATTTAAAGCCAGCCAAGCTGAAATCAAGAGTGTATTCTATTTTACACGTTCTCAAGAAAATCCATTCAATTCAAATCAATTTCCAACAGATTCAACTCGATCTCAAAGCTTTAAAATAATCAATTTCGAAAGCATTTCGTTTCACAAAGCCACACAACAGTCGAGTCAAACAAACACCCATAATCATACAAAACAACCAAACAATATATAGGACTGATACAATCACCAAATACACATCCTCACATCAGTACCCATATGTAATAATTCTAATATACAAAATATAGTTTTCAGAAAGCGCCCCTACCTCAAAACGCAATTCCATAACCCAAACGCCTCATCAAGTCCTTTCCACCTCAACCCGAACTGACGGCAACCAAAACCTCAGCTCCCAGCCACATTCGCAATAACCATAGCAACACTAATCGCAATCATATAGTAATCAGGACTCGACCTCACGTTACCAAAACTCATATTCATTAACCAAACACAACCGAATACTAACGCAAGGCTTTTCGAAACATAATTTCTTACCGAAATTACACAATGAGGCAGCTGCGATTTCGAGCAAGTCCGGCAATAGCTCTGGCGGCGGTCAGAAGCTCCGGTAGATTAACTATAAAGACTGCGCAGCATTAAAACCTTCTCGAAATACAAAAAGGCAGAAACCTCAAATAAAACCCTTACTGGAAACTTTTCTGGCGACGACAGAAGTAGCCAGAAGCTCCGGCGGTGGTCCCGGTGGCCTTAGGACTCCGGCAACAGTAGCAGAAGCTCCAGCTAAGCACCGCAGAGCAGCAAGTCGGTAGTGACGGGAACCATCTCAGCCTCAGACCTCTCCCCTTCTTCACGCACGCCAGTCTCCTCTCTCTTGGCAAAACCCCTTTGACGGCGACGGCAGAACGACGGCGGTCAGTGGCGCGATAGCGGCGACTGGATGCAGCTCCTCCAGCCCGCGTCTTCCTCTCTCATAGTGGCACTCAATCTTAGGCTTCCTCTCCGACGCGACACGGCGGCGACCGGCGCAGCTCGTGGCTCGATGGGTGACGGCGGTGAGGCACGAGCTCCCTCTCTCCTCCGACGCGAACTCCTTCTCTCTCCTCCCTCTGTCTTTCGCGCGGTTCTGGTGGCAGCGTCACGGGTCGGCGGTGACGAGGTCTGGACTTGATCTGGACATAGCGCCGAGGTGATCGACGACCGCGCGGCTCATCCCCTCCCCGGATCGCAGCTCTGCTCCATCTTTCCCTTTCTGCTTCTGTTGCTTTCCGTTCATGGAAAGAGAGATAGGAAACTACGTGTGTTGTTGTTGCTGCGCAGTGAAGGTAGTGAGGAAAGGGGAAAGCAATTGCCTTGCTGCTGCTAGGTTGAGTGAGAAGGAAACCGGGTCATGGGTTAGGGTTTTTGAGAAAATTAGGGCTAGGGCCATTTTAGTAATTTCTAATAAAATTGTGGACAACATAGTAATTGAAACCCAAATTAAATCCAACACTAATTATATATAGAAATACTATTTGCTCATCAATTTCACAAATTGTTTTCCGTAAAATGGCCAAATCAAAATAATTAGAGATAATATAATTAAACTCTTTATTTTTCAAAGTAGCAGTATTAACTATTAATATTTAAAATATTAATTATTTAATCTAAATCATATAGAAATCCTTATTATTTCACAACTACCAACTTTATAATTTAAATATAGAAAATAATCCAATAATTATAAAATTGGATAATAAATCATAACTTGTCTCAAATTCAATAAATCACAACTTGCCTTAATTATCTTTAATAAAATAATCTCTAAAATTAAGGCTATAAATAATTATATGATTTGAGACTTGATCATAATAAGAATTTTTAAAAGTTCTGGGTCTTACATTTATCAACCTCCCTACACTTAAACAATAGCATGTCCTCATGCTAAATCCAAGAGAAAAGAATAAAGGTAGGATGGTAGAATCTTATGCAATGCAATCTATTCTAAATGCAAGCTACCTAAATGAATCATGAAATTCTAATTATTATCCACCTATATATATATATATAAAGCTTAAATGTGGATAAATTGAGTTAAATTTTTCAAAGAATCATATATGCATAGCCAAGCCTAAATCATGTTAAAGCACTTTCACAATTGAGTTGAGTTAAAGGAATTCACAAACTTTCAAGACAATTAATAATTAAATTTGGATATATGGAGATGAGCTATTGAACCCTCACTGGATTTGTGTTTACTCTCTAGTCGCTCAGTGTTTGGGGTTGATCACTCTATTCTTTTCTATTCATGCTTTCTAAAACTTTGTTCTTCATCTAACCAATCAACAAATATATAATGTATGCATACAAACATCATGAGGTCGTTTTCAAGGTTGTAATGGGGCCAAGGTAAAAGTGAGGATATATATATATATATGAGGCTAAGTGAGCTATAAATTGAATCTTTGATTAGTCTAAGATCTCACCTAATATATACATACTCTATTAAAATTAAAGATTATCCTAGTCTTCCCATAAATTTCCCACTTTTGTGTCACATACTCATGCACCAAGTTTATTTTTTATTTTACCTCCATGTGCATTGATTCCTTTACTAAACTTATTATTGGGATGATTTTGTCCCCTCATTTATTTATTTAATTTAAAAGGGATTTTTTTTGAAACATAAACACAACATTTTCAATGCACATTGTATTTTTAATTATTTTGGTTTCACATGAGCATGCTCCCAAATTTCTGATTATTTTATTAGTTTAATCATTTCCTATCACCCCATGTTCCCACGTTTCCCCACACTTAGTGGATACAAAATCTCTATCTTAAGCTAACCAAAGATTCAATTTGGCATTTTTAATTTTGTTTTTCTGCTTAAGGCTAGTGATGTGGTTATAGAACAAAAGGGGATTAAAAGGCTCAAGGGGGCTAACAAGGGTGACATAAAAGGGTAGGCTTATTTGGGATAAGTGAGAAAAGATGAATAATGGCCTCAATCACATGCAGGTATGTATCTACATTCTATAGTGGACATATAGATTGAAACAAAGTAAAGATTGCAAGCATAGAAAAGAAGTGTGAAACACACAGGAATGAAATTTATGGTTAAACGTAACCATACAATTAAGCTCAAAAACTCACGGGTTGTGTGTTCTTTTGCTCAAAAACCATATATTAGTTATGTATGTCATGCAAGTAGAGATCAAGAGTTTCCATTCAACTCAATGTGAATCTTAGAATGGCTTTTATAAAAATAAGTATTTCCTTGAAAAATGTTGTCAATTTACCAACATGTATTGCTATATATATATAAGGTGTGTGGATTGTTGTGATTCTTGAAAAGCTAAAGTTTCTAGTTTACTCTTTTTATTTTTCAATTAAACCAAGTTATCGTATGCTAAAAGGGTAAACTAAACTAATTAATCCATGTTTTCTATATCACAACTTAATAAGCTAAAGGTGCAAACTAAACTAAATATCTAAGATATATACAAACCAAAGTGTAAAATATAATAAAGTAGACAGAAATACAGTAAAAGAAAAATGTGTAAGTGCTGAAAGATAAATAAGATAAAATAAAATAAAATACAGAAAATAAACAAAATAGGATAAAAAAAAAGAGTTCGAAAGTGGTTCACCAAAAAGATTCGCCAGAGATGGCGACCTCCCCACACTTAAATAATAGCATCGTCCTCGATGCTCGATCAAGCTGGGGGTGAGGAAGTGGCATCTCCGGAAGGATGTGCTGCTGGTGTCTCTGTGGTGGCCTGAGGGTCTGCAGTCTCTATGAGTGTCGGAGGGTCTGCCTGCTGAAGCGGAGGCTCTGTCTGTAGAGGGACCTCGGGATCTGCTGGCTGTATCTGATGGGGCTCCACATGACGTGGTGCAGCCTGCTCAGCTCCTGCCTGCTCAGCCTCTGCACGTGCCTCATCCTCATGATCGTCCGCCTCCGCATCAGATGGCTCCGATGATGTGTCAGGCTCGGGGGGACGTTACTGTCGGATCAGATCATCAACTTTAAGTGCTCATAGCGTCGCTTGTTACGACGCTCCATACGATCCAGGCGTGCGAAGAGTCGGTGCACGAGGAGATAAATGGGCTCGGGAGCAGGTGAGGGTACAGTGGTGGTAGCTGGGGCAGTAGGTGCTGAAGGGGCAGCAGAAGATGTGGCTGCCTCAGTGAAGGTAGTGAGAAATGGAGGTTGGTAACCCAAGGCCTGGAACTTCTTGCTGTGAGGGATAATCTTCTTGCAGTCTACGGCGGTTGGCTTTTCATCAGCAATCTCCCAGTGCACCTCAGCTCGGCGGCCCAGCTGAGTAATCAAGTAGGGAAAGGGCAGAGTGTCTCTAACATGGACCCTAGTCATGTAATACCGGATGAAGTGGGGAAGATATAGGTCCTTGCCCTCCATCACACACCAAATGAGGGTAATCATGGCTGCTGGCACCTCTGTATCATGTGCTCGGCATGACGTAGTTACTTAGAATCTGCTACCAAAGCCGAGCCTCATCATTCAGATAGATAAGCTTAATTCCCTTTGGGGCCACTGTGGACTTGCTCATGACCTATGGGATGGTAGGATCAAGAGCTATAGTCCTCTTCACTGCGTCCCAGTCAAATCTCATGAATCGCATACCTCTTCAGCCTTTTGGTAACCATATGGTTGATCTGATTCAGGCTGGAGGTTGAGGATTTCTTCAATTTCTTCCTCTATAACCAGAATCTGTTTGCCTCTGAGTTGCACTGCATCCAGGGACGTTTTGAAGTAGTTTAAATAGAATTCCCTGACCTAGGATGAGTTGACTTCAGTCAAGTTCCTTTCCAGGAAGAACCAGCCTCTCTGTTTAATTTGTTCTGAGGTGTATTGTTTGAGTTCTTCTGGGATTTTGAGGGTCTTTTCCAGGTATAGGTTCCTGGAAGTTGCAAAGACTGGATATTTCAGTTCACAGTATCTGTTGGCAAACTTTACTGGGTCAGTGGCAGGCACCAACTGATCAGCCTTTTTCTACGGGGTAAAATTCTTCTCCCACCAGGAATCGTCATGGAGAATATCCAATATAGAAGTAGAGGATTCTCCTCTTTTTCTTTTGCCAGTGGTTGCTTTGCCCTTTTCTTTGCTTTTAGGGTCAGACATCCTGAAAAGTAGAAGTTCCAGGATACAATTTAAGAAAATAAAGCAGGAAAACAGTTAAGCAATTAGGAATTTATCAATAGAAGCATAGAGGGGCAAAAGAGGAATAAAAGAGCAATATAAGTATGAATTGAGTTAAATAGATGTAAAATTTTGGATTGTATGCAAGTGAAAAATTAGAGAATGAAAATCACAATTCAAAATATATGATATGCGGAATTCTTGTTAATTAGAAAAAACAGTAATCATGCCTTGAAATGGTTTTAAAGTAGTTAGTTAAAAACTAATAGAAGAGTGAGAAAGTTAAAGTAGTTTAAGAGGTAAAAATAAAGTTAAAGTAAGAGGCATGATGTTGTGGTTTCCAATTAACTAAAATTTCACAAACTTGAATAACAAGTAACTCAAATTCAAGTGAATATTGCAGATTATTGATGATTAATTCATAAAAAGAGAAGAATTGCAAAATGAAAGTGGAATCATCAATAATGTTATTTAATGAATAAGGGAATCAGAAAGAATAAGAAAGCTAGCCCGTGCATGCATGAATTGTTTTGGTTGAAATCATTTAGTGCAAAACTTGAAATTTCCAAAACTAATTCATGAATGGTAGTTGAGTGAAACAATTTGCTGAAAAAAAATTGGATAGCATTTTGGCTAAAAATTGAACATTTTCGGGTAATAAATAGTAGCAAAAACAGTTCATATGATAATAAGGTAGTGCAGGAAAGAGTAATAAATAGTAATTCACAAGAATTCAGAATAAACAAACTCAATCTGCATTAAAGAATGGTAAGGAATAGCTTATGAACAGCATTATCATCATAGCAAATTCAAAATTGTGAAACAGATAAAACAAGTAACAAGAACAGCGCAATTATCAGGCCTAAATCCACTAACCACATCCTAGCTACCTAACCACCTAAAATCCACTACGATCATGCATCTCTAACTATCCTAATTTGAACAGAATTTGAAAAAAAAAATATGCGACTAACTAACTAACTTGGGACAGGAATCAGTGTTCGGTGTAACCTGGTGGACGGAGATATAAAATTTGGAATCAGAGAGATGGTGGTGGTGATGCGGCGGCACTGGGAGGCGGTCACGGTGGCGGTTCGGTGGAGGCAGGGTGGCGGTTTGGTGGTTGGGGATGAAAGGGGGTTATGGGGGAGGAAAGGAGAAGAGGGGGTGAGGAGGGGAGGGTTGGGGTGGCGTGGTGGCCGGCGGTTCTGGGCGGGGCGGCGCGGTGGTGGTTCGGCGATGGGGTGGGGGTCGTGGAGGGAGAAGAGTGGAAGGGGAGAAAGAGGGAAGAAGAAGAGAAGGGAGGAGGGGGTTCTGCGAGGGAGGCGCAGTGCTGGGGGCGCAGCGAGGTGGGGCGGGGTGGTGGTGTCTGGTCGGTGGTGGTAGAGGGGAAGAGGGAGAGTGCAGAGGGGGAGGGGGTGGTGATGGGGACGCGAAATGAGTTAGGGTTTCGCGTCGAAGGGGGTAAGAGGATTCAAATCCATGCGATCGCATGAGTGATGGATAATGAAAGTGACGCGTACGCGTGGAGCACGCGTACGCGTCACTCAAAATTGTGCTAAATGCACAATTCCAGCGTCGTTTTGGCGCAACTCTCTGTTTCCATTTAGGGGGCAAGAATATTCACACGACGCGTACGCGTCGCCCACGCTTTCGCGTGGTGTGAGTGAAGTGAAAGTGACGCGTTCGCGTCACTAACGCGATCGCGTGGCCCAAATTGTGCCTAACGCATACCAGCTGCACGATTCCAACCCAACTTTTTGGGCATTGGATTGTTACGTCCATTTTGAATCGATGCCCACGCGTGGCCCATGCGCACGCGTGGGGTGCTTTATATATATATAATGCAATGCTGATATGGATGTTATGAATAATTCCAAGTTCAATAAAATAGAATAAAATAAAACTTAAAAACAAACAAAACGAAATAAAATTGAAAAAGGAACGATCATACCATGATGGGTTGTCTCTCACCTAGCACTTTTAGTTAAAGTCCTTAAGTTGGACATTTTGATGAGCTCATTGTCATGGTGGCTTGTGTTTGAACTCATCCAGAAATCTCCACCAACTTTTGTAGTTCCAATATCCTCCGGGGTCCCAGACTAGGCATGTAAAGCCTTTGATCAACTCAAAGCAGGTTTTCAGGCTCCACGGGTGTTGATTGTCAGAATGAATCCCAGGATCCCAAACCTTACTTTTGTATCCGTCTTTGCATTGATCTTCATTTTTCCAGCCGGGTGGTACGAAATCTGAATTTCCACTGAGATACCCAAACATCTTCCGAAACCCATTAAATCGAGCTCTATACCAATCCTTGCATTTCCAATCGGAGCGTGGAACCGTATTGAACCTTGGATGCCAACTTCTAGTATTACCAATCATCTCCTTCTTACTCTTAAAGCCGCAAAGAGCGCTAAGCTGGCCATCTGTTTCAAGCAAGCCATATTCAAGTGGAAAAGTAAGGATGAAGGCTAAGGATTTTACCCACTTGAAGTTTGTATTTAGTGGTAATGGCCGTGGGAGTGGTGTTTCCAGTGGTTCTTCAGGCTCCACTTCCTTGTACTCCTCTGTGAATTCTTCCAATTCCTGACTAATCTCTTCAATTGTAACCACGTCTTGTTCAAAGTCTTCAATGTCTTCCTCATTACTCGAGTCATAAGTTGGAGGTTGAGAAAAGTCAACCTCCACATCATCTTCATATTCACTTGGGGAAGAATCTTCTATCTCAAAGAGTTCAACTGTGACTGCAAGGTCATCATTAGAAGAACTTGATTCATGCTCATCATTACCAAGGAAACTTGCTTCTTGAATTGTTCCGTCCAGTTCTTTATAAGATACATGCTTTGGGGGTTGTGCACTATCCTCCTTAGCATCGATTTCAAATTTTTTGACAAAATTTTCCACAATTCCTAATTCCCATGGAGGTTCAGCATCTCCTAAGTCTTCAACCAATTCATCTTCTTCGATAATTGCAGCTTCCTCTACTTCTTCCAGTACAAAGTCATGTTCCGTGTTGTCCACTGGAGCTTCTAGTGTCTTCTTCGTACAGGGGGCTAATCGATTTATCGCTTGCTCCAATTGATGAAGGGTTGCATGAAATTGGTTCACCGTGTCCTTGAGACGATCCTGTGCTTCTTGGGTTGATGGGCATGGATATGGTGCATATGGGAGTGGTGGTTCTTGGGAGTAATTGGATTGGAATTGGGGTAGATAAGGGTTAGGGGCATATGGGGGTGAATGGTTATGGTTGGCTTGTGAGTATGGTGGTTCAAAGCTATGTTGAGGAGGTGGGTTATAGACGTATGATGGGGCTTGTTGGTAACCACAAGGGGGTCCACCGTATCTATCATCTTAGTACGCACCTCGGAATGGCTTTTGACCATAGTAAACTGGTGGGGGTTGGTTGTCACGAGGAGGTCCACCGTAACTATTGTCTTGGCATGCATTGTAGAATGGTCGTTGTCCATGGTATCTTGGAATGTGTTGTTGCCGAAAGGGTTGATCAGATCCTCGAGGCTCCTTCCATCTTTGATTGTTTTGACCTGGATGCATGTTCCTATTATAGCTCACATTCCTTGCAACAATATTAGAACCAAACTCAAAGCGACGGGGGTGAGAGTTCATAGTAGCTAATAGAAATTAAAAATAAAAATAAAAACAAATAAACAAGCAAAATAAAATATTTACAATAACCAATAATAAGGCACACGTTTGCAATTCCCCAACAACGGCGCCATTTTGACGTTCGGATTTCTGCTAGTAAAGAATTTTATAAAAATATAATCGCGTTGTAAGTATAGTTTCTAAACTAACAGAGAATCCTTTTGTACAAAAACTTTGGTTGTCACAAGTAACAAAATCCAATAAAATTTATAACCGAAGTATTTAAATCTCGGGTCGTCTTCTCAAGGAATTGCAAGGAAGTATGATTTATTATTGGTTATGGAAAAAGGTGTATTTTTGGGTTTTTGAAGTAGAGAACAAGTAATTTAGATGGCAAGAAAAATAAATTAATAATTATAAAGAAAACTCTTGGCAAGGTATAAGAACTGGAAATCCTATCCTAGTTATCCTTATCAGGTGTGATGAGAATTGTTTATCACTCCCACTTAGTTAACCCTTACTAAATAAAGGAAAGTCAAGTGGACCAATCAATTTGATCCTCAAGTCCTAGTCAACTCCTGTGGAAAGACTAGTTTTAGAGTGATCCAAATCAATAAGCGAGAATTCCAATTTTCAATCAACTGCTGAGTCTGATAACTCAAGTGTTACCAATTACTTAACCAAAACCAAAAGGAAAAAAATCTAAATTAAATTGAAAGCATCATAAATAGAATAAAACAATCATAAATCTGAAATACCTCAAATTGCATTAAATAAAGAAATCAATTCTAACATGGAGTTCATAAGCCAAATTGAAAAGATAAATAACAATTAAAGTAATAGAATAAATAAAAGTATAAAATAAATTAAAGGAACATTGAACCTGGAATGAAGAAAATAACCATAAAATAAGAGAAATCCTAATTCTAAAACCTAAGAGAGAGGAGAGAGCCTCTCTCTCTCTCTAAAACTACATCTAAAATCTAAAATTATGTATGTGAATGTTGTTTTTCCATGTCCTCCTTGATTCCCCCATTCTCTGGCTTTTATTCTGCGCTTCTGGGCTTGGATTTGGGCCAAAAAGGGCCCAGAAATCGCTGGGGGTGACTTCTGCAATTTACTGCACGTGGCGTCCGTCACGCGTTCGCGTGGTTTGGAAATTTTTCTTTGTCACGCGTACGCGTCAGTCACGCATCCGCGTCATTTGTGTTCTGCTCTAGGCACTCGTCCGCGTCGTCCACGCGTACGCGTCGCTGCCTTTTCTTCAAAACTCCATTTTTGTGCTTTTCTTCCATTTTTGTATGTTTCCTTTTCTGTCCTCTAAGTCATTCCTTCCCTATGAATCCTGAAATTACTTAACACACAAATCACGGCATCAAATGGTAATAAAGGATAATTAAAGTAAATAATTTTAAAGCATAAGAAACATGTTTTCTAATATATCATAAAATAAGGAATGAATTGTAAAATTATGCAATTCATATGAATAAGTGGGTGAAGAATTGATAAAAATACTTAATTGAGCATAAGATGAATCATAAAATAGGGGTTTATCAACAGGCCATAACTTGGCGCTCGGAGTTCGAAAAGTTATGAGAGTTTGAATTTTGGTATAAAAATTTGAAATATAAGAGTTTCATAAAAACCAGAAATTCTGGTATGTGTGCGCACACGCATGGTTGTGCACACGCACCAGGCGGAGCGAGTGAAGAGACTCGTGTGTACGCATGAGAGGTGTGTGTACGCACACCCAGGAATTTTTCAAGTTGTGCGTATGCACGGGGGTCATGCGTACGCACAAGTCCTGTTTCATTAATTAAACTCTATTTTTTATTCTTTGGATTTTCCGGCAAGCTTGTAACCTTCCATAACCCCCAATTAAGGTCTGAAACTTAGTTTTTGGGTTTTAAAATGTGTGTGAGTATATGGAATGAATTATATTGCATTATTTCCGAATAAACGTTTAGTTAAACCGGATGACTTGGTTGCGGGGATGGTGATTTGTCCCATCCACGGTGAGGACAGTGGTATTTTTCCACTCACGAGTTAATATAATTGAACTAATTAGTAAAGGATTGGGGTTAATAAATCTAACGACTTGTGAATTTGATTAAAGACTATGAATATTATTGATTTGGTGAGGACGGTAGTTTCATCCTGCTCATGGATTAGGCAAGTTGAGGATGAAGGATCACCTCTCTCGTGTTATGATTATGATTTGGAATTGATGTTGAGCACAATCTTGTGAGGAGGGCCATACGTAACGCTCACTTGATACCTAAGGAGGGTTCCCATGAGGACGGCGATAAGTAACGCTCATGGAGGAAACAAATTTTGATCGGTGGGGACGGCGATATGTAACGCCCACTAGACTTGAAATTAAGAGTACAACTCGATGGGGATGGCGATACGTGCTCATGCGAGACTGAGTACAGCCCCATGAGGAAGGCGATACGTAACGCTCACTAGAGACCGGATGAATGAATCTCCATGAGAACGGCGATACGTAACACTCACGGAGGGGATGTTTTCTGAGATAGGGATGGCAATACTATCTCAAGGATGTTGTCGGGTATGGACAACCAACTGATACATGAGCTCATGGCCTATTTAGGAATAGACATGCATCATCTGTATTTGTGTGTATTAATTGGGTGTTGGTGCGCAGAAATTGTGATTATACTTTAATTATGTAAAATTCATCGCTCTTTCTTTCCCTGGTAATGGCGCCAAAAATATGATGCCAATGCCATGGTTCACAACTTCGCACAACTAACCAGCAAGTGCACTGGGTCGTCCAAGTAATACCTTACGTGAGTAAGGGTCGAATCCCACGGAGATTGTTGGTATGAAGCAAGCTATGGTCACCTTGCAAATCTCAGTTAGGCAGATATAAAATAGTAATGAGGTTTTCGAAATTAATTAATAAAATATGGATAGAAACACTTATGTAAATCACTAGTGAGAATTTCAGATAAGCAAATAGAGATGCTTTCGTTCCTCTGAACCTCTGCTTTCCTGCTATCTTCATCCAATCAGTCTTACTCCTTTCCATGGCTGGCTTTATGTGATACATCACCACTGTCAATGGCTACTTTCGGTCTTCTCTCGGGAAAATGATCCAAATGCCCTGTCACGGCACGGCTAATCGTCTGGAGGCATCACCCTTGTCAATGGCTTCATCTTATCCTCTCAGTGAAAATGGTCAACGCACCCTGTCACGGCATGGCTATTCATCTGTCGGTTCTCGATCATGCTGGAATAGGATTTACTATCCTTTTGCGTCTGTCACTACGCCCGGCAATCGCGAGTTTGGAGCTCGTCACAGTCATTCAATCATTGAATCCTACTCGGAATACCACAGACAAGGTTTAGACCTTCCGGATTCTCTTGAATGCCGCCATCATTCTAGCTTACACCACGAAGATTCCGATTAGGAGATCTAAGAGATACTCATTCAATTCTAATGTAGAACGGAAGTGGTTGTCAGGCACGCGTTCATAGGGAATGATGATGATTGTCACGTTCATCACATTCAGGTTGAAGTGCGAATGAATATCTTAGAAGCGAAATAAGATGAATTGAATAGAAAACAGTAGTACTTTACATTAATCTTTGAGGAACAGCAGAGCTCTACACCTTAATCTATGGAGTGTAGAAACTCTACCATTGAAATTACATAAGTGAGAGGTCCAGGCATGGCCGGGATGGCCAGCCCCCTAAAACGTGATCACAGGATCAGAATACAATCCAGGATGTCTAATACAATAGTAAAAGGTCCTATTTATAATAAACTAGTCACTAGGGTTTACAGAAGTAAGTAATTGATGCATAAATCCACTTCCGGGGCCCACTTGGTGTGTGCTTGGGCTGAGCTTGAGTGTTGCACGTGTAGAGGTCCTTCTTGGAGTTGAACGCCAGCATTTGTGCCAGTTTGGGCGTTCAACTCTGGTTTTGGATCCTTTTCTGGCGCTGGACGCCAGATTTGGGCAGAGAGCTGGCGTTGAACGCCAGTTTGCATCGTCTAAAATTGGCCAAAGTATGGACTATTATATATTGCTGGAAAGCCCTGGATGTCTACTTTCCAAAGCAATTAGAAGTGCGCCATTTTGAGTTCTGTAGCTCCAGAAAATCCATTTTGAGTGCAGGGAGGTCAGAATCCAACAGCATCAGCAGTCCTTTTTCAACCTCTGAATCTGATTTCTGCTCAAGTCCCTCAATTTCAGCCAGAAAATACCTGAAATCACAGAAAAACACACAAACTCATAGTAAAATCCAGAAATGTGAATTTAACATAAAAACTAATGAAAACATCCCTAAAAGTAACTAGATTCTACTAAAAATATACTGAAAACAATGCCAAAAAGCGTATAAATTATCCGCTCATCACAACACCAAACTTAAATTGTTGCTTGTCCCCAAGCAACTAAAAATCAAATAGGATAAAAAGAAGAGAATATACTATAAATTCCAAACTATCAATGAAACATAGCTCCAATTAAATGAGCGGGACTTATAGCTTTTTGCCTCTTGAATAGTTTTGGCATCTCGCTTTATCCATTGATGTTCAGAATGATTGGCATCTATAGGAACTCAGAGTTCAGATAGTGTTATTGATTCTCCTAGTTCAGTATGATGATTCTTGAACACAGCTATTTTATGAGTCTTGGCCGTGGCCCTAAGCACTTTGTTTTTCAGTATTACCACCGGATACATAAATGCCACAGACACATAATTGGGTGAACCTTTTCAGATTGTGATTCAGCTTTGCTAAAGTCCCCAATTAGAGGTGTCCAGGGTTCTTAAGCACACTCTTCTTTTGCTTTGGATCTTGACTTTAACCGCTCAGTCTCAAGTTTTCACTTGACACCTACACACCACAAGCACATGGTTAGGGACAGTTTGGTTTAGCCGCTTAGACCAGGATTTTATTCCTTTAGGCCCTCCTATCCACTGATGCTCAAAGCCTTGGGATCCTTTTTATTTATCCTTGCCTTTTGGTTTTAAGGGTTATTGGCTTTTTGCTCTTGCCTCTTGGTTTTAAGAGCTTTTGGCTTTTTCTACTTGCTTTTTCTTTTTCTTTCTATTTTTTTTCGCCTATTTTTTTTTCTGCAAGCTTTGTTCTTTGCTGCTTTTTCTTGCTTCAAGAATCATTTTTATGATTTTTCAGATTATCAAATAACATGTCTCCTAGTCATCATTCTTTCAAGAGCCAACATATTTAACATTCTTAAACAACAACTTCAAAAGACATATGCACTGTTTAAGCATACATTCAGAAAACAAGAAGCATTGTCACCACATCAATATAATTAAACTAGATTCAAGGATAAATTCGAAACTCATGTACTTCTTGTTCTTTTGAATTAAAACATTTTTCATTTAAGAGAGGTGATGGATTCATAGGACATTCATAACTTTAAGACAAAGTTACTAAATACTAATGATCATGTAATGCAGTCACAAACATAGATAAGCACATAACATAGAAAACGAAAAGCAGAAGAAATAAGAACAAGGAATGAATCCACCTTAGTGGTGGTGGCGTTTCCTTCTTGAGGAACCAATGATGTCCTTGAGCTCTTCTATGACTCTTCCTTGTCTTTGTTGCTCCTCCCTCATTGCTTTTTGATCTTCTCTTATTTCATGAAGGATGATGGAGTGCTCTTGATGTTCCACCCTTAGTTGTCCCATATTGGAACTCAATTCTCCTAGGGAGGTGTTGATTTGCTCCTAATATTTATGTGGAGGGAAGTGCATCCCCTGAGGTATCTCAGGGATCTCTTGATTTGCAGCCACATGTTCTACCACTGAGCTATAGACCCTTGAGATGAATCTTTCCATCTCCCATGACTCGGAGGTGGAAGCCTTTGTCTTCCCTTCCCCTCTTTTAGAGGTTTAGGTGCCATCAATGGTAATAGAAAAACAAAAAGCTTATGCTTTTACCACACCAAACTTAGAATGTTGCTCGCCCTCGAGCAAAAGAAGAAAGAATAGAAGAAGAAGAAGATATGGAGGAGATGGAGGGATGTGTGTATGGATGTGAGTGGTGAATGGAAAACAGAAGGGATGATCATGAATAGAGAGAGAGAGGGTGAGGTGGGTGGGGATCCTGTGGGATTCACAGATCCTGAGATGATCCTGTGGTGTCCACAGATCCTGAGGTGTCAAGGATTTGCATCCCTGCACCAA
Source organism: Arachis hypogaea (assembly GCF_003086295.3). Taxonomy (NCBI): domain Eukaryota; kingdom Viridiplantae; phylum Streptophyta; class Magnoliopsida; order Fabales; family Fabaceae; genus Arachis; species Arachis hypogaea. The sequence goes on from NC_092055.1 coordinate 101,649,410, forward strand.
TTAGGCATGTAAAATGCCTTTGCACACAACTCTGGGCGTTCAGCGCCAGGTTGGTGCCCATTTTGGGCGTTCAACGCCCATTTGTTGCCATTTCTGGCGTTGAACGCCAGAACCATGCTTGTTCTGGGCGTTCAGCGCCAGGATGCTGCCCATTTTGGGCGTTCAGTGCCAGAACCATGCTCTGTTCTGGCGTTGAACGCCAGGCAGGTGCTTCCTCCAGGGTGTGATTTTTCTTCTGCTGTTTTTGATTCCGTTTCCAATTTTTATATTTATTTTGTGACTCCACATGATCATGAACCTAAGAAAACATGAAAAACAAAAATATAGTTAGATAAATAAACATTGGGTTGCCTCCCAACAAGCGCTTCTTTAATGTCAATAGCTTGACAGTGGGCTCTCATGGAGCCTCACAGATGTTCAGAGCATTGTTGAAACTCTCCAACACCAAACTTAGACTTTGGATATGGGAGTTCAACACCAAACTTAGAGTTTGGTTGTGGCCTCCCAACACCAAACTTAGAGTTTGACTGTGGGGGCTTGGGTTGACTCTGCTTTGAAAGAAGCTTTTCATGCTTCCTCTCCATGGTTGCAGAGGGAGATCCTTGAGTTTTAAATACAAGGGAGTTCTCATTCCATTGAAGGACTAGTTCACCTCTGTCAACATCAATCACAGCTCTTGCTGTGGCCAGGAAAGGTCTTCCTAAGATGATGGATTCATCCTCTTCCTTTCCAGTATCCAGGACTATGAAATCAGCAGGGACATAAAGGCCTTCAACCTTTACTAACACGTCCTCTACTTGTCCATATGCCTATTTTCTTGAATTGTCTGCCATCTCTAATGAGATTTTAGCAGCTTGCACCCCATAGCTTCCCAGTTTCTCTATTACAGAGAGGGGCATGAGGTTTATTCCTGAACCAAGGTCACACAAGGCCTTAAAGATCATGGTGCCTATAGTACAAGTTATTATGAACTTTCCAGGATCCTGTCTCTTCTGAGGCAATGTCAGTTGATCCAGATCACTTAGTTCATTGATGAACAAGGGAGGTTTAACTTCCCAAGTATCAATGCCAAATAATTTGGCATTTAGCTTCATGATTGCACCAAGAAACTTGGCAGTTTGCTCTTCAGTAACATCCTCATTCTCTTCAGAAGAGGAATACTCATCAGAGCTCATGAATGGCATAAGGAGGTTCAATGGAATCTCTATGGTCTCTAGATGAGCCTTAGAGTCCTTTGCTTCCTCAGAGGGAAGCTCCTTATTGACCACTGGACGTCCCAGGAGGTCTTCCTCCTTGGGATTCACGTCCTCCTCTCCCTCATTGGGTTCGGCCATTTTGGTTATGTCAATGGCCTTGCACTCTCCTTTTGGATTCTCTTCTGTATTGCTTGGGAGAGTACTAGGAGGGATTTTAGTGATCCTTTTACTCAGCTGGCCCACTTGTGCTTCCAGATTTCTAATGGAAGACCTTGTTTCATTCATGAAACTTACAGTGACCTTAGATAGATCAGAGACTAAGTTTGCTAAATTAGAAGTATTTTGTTCAGAGTTCTCTGTTTGTTGCTGAGTGGATGATGGAAAAGGTTTATTATTGTTAAACCTGTTTCTTCCACCATTATTAAAGCCTTGTTGAGGCTTTTGATCCTTCCATGAGAAATTTGGATCATTTCTCCATGATGAGTTATAGGTGTTTCCATAAGGTTCACCTAAGTAATTCACCTCTGCTATTGCAGGGTTCTCAGGATCATAAGCTTCTTCTTCACAAGATGCCTCTTGAGTACTGTTGGATGCAGCTTGCATTCCATTCAGACTCTGAGAAATCATATTGACTTGCTAAGTCAATATTTTGTTCTGAGCCAATATGGCATTCAGAGTATCAACCTCAAGAACTCTCTTCTTCATAGGCGTCCCATTATTCACAGGATTCCTTTCAGAAGTGTACATGAACTGGTTATTTGCAACCATGTCAATGAGTTCTTGAGCTTCTGCAGGCATTTTCTTCAGGTGAATGGATCCACCTGCAGAGGTATCCAATGACATCTTTGATAGCTCAGATAAACCATCATAGAATATATCCAGGATGGTCCATCCTGAAAGCATGTCAGAAGGACACTTTTTGGTCAACTGTTTGTATCTTTCCCAAGCTTCATAGAGGGATTCACCTTCTTTCTGTTTGAAGGTTTGAACATCCACTCTAAGCTTGCTCAGCTTTTGAGGAGGAAAGAACTTGGCTAAGAAAGCCGTGACCAGCTTATCCCAAGAGTTCAGGCTGTCTTTGGGTTGAGAGTTCAATCATATTCTAGCTCTGTCTCTTACAGCAAAAGGGAAAAGCATGAGCCTGTAGACTTCAGGATCTACTCCATTAGTCTTAACAGTATCACATATCTGTAAGAATTAAGTTAAGAACTGAAAAGGATCTTCAGATGGAAGTCCATGAAACTTGCAGTTCTGCTGCATCAGAGAAACTAATTGAGGTTTCAGCTCAAAGTTGTTTGCTCCAATGGCAGGAATGGAGATGCTTCTTCCATGTAAATTGGAATTAGGTGCAGTAAAGTCACCAAGCATCCTCCTTGCATTATTATTATTTTCGGCTGCCATCTCCTCTTCCTGTTCGAAAATTTCTGAAAGGTTATCTCTGGATTGTTGTAATTTAGCTTCTCTTAATTTTTTTCTTCAGAGTCCTTTCAGGTTCTGGATCTGCTTCAACAAGAATATTCTTGTCCTTGCTCCTGCTCATATGACAAAGAAGAGGGCACAGAGAAAATAATAATAATAATATGGATCCTTTACATCACAGTATAGAGGTCCTTGTGTTAGTAGAAGAAAAGAAGAAGAAAATTTGAACTCAGAGAGAGAGAGAGAGGGTTCGGATTTTTTGTGATGTGAGGAAGAGATGTTAGTAGATGAATAAATAAATAGAAGGAGATGAGGGAGAAGGATTTTTGAAAATAATTTTTGAAAAAGAGTTAGTGATTTTCGAAAATAGTTTTGAAAAAGGTTAGTAGTTTTTCAAAAATTCAAATAAAAAAATAATTAGTTAATTAAAAAGAAATTTTTGAAAAAGGGGGAAGATATTTTCGAAAATTAGAGAGAGAGATTTAGTTAGGTAGTTTTGAAAAAGATAAGAAACAAACAAAAAGTTAGTTAGTTAGTTGAAACAAATTTTGAAAAGATAAGAAGTTAGGAAGTTAGAAAAGATATTTTAAAATCAAATTTTTGAAAAAGATAAGAAGATATTTTTGAAAAGATATGATTGAAATTATTTTTGAAAAAGATTTGATTTTTAAAAATCACAATTAATGACTTGATTCACAAGAAATCACAAGATATGATTCTAGAACTTAAAGTTTGAATCTTTCTTAACAAGTAAGTAACAAACTTGAAATTTTTGAATCAAAACATTAATTGTTATTGTTATTTTCGAAAATTTAATAAAAATTAGAAAAAGATTTTTGAAAACTTTTTGGAATTTTCGAAAATAACTAAGAATTTTGAAAAAGACAAGATTTTCAAATTGAAAATTTGATTTGACTCATAAGAAACAACTTGATTTTAAAAATTTTTGAAAAAGTCAATCCAATTTTCGAATTTGATGAGAGAAAAAGGGAGAGATATTTTTTTGATTTTTTTGAATTTTCTATGATGAGAGAGAAAAACAAGAAAAATGATGCAATGCATGAGAATTTTAGATCAAAACATGTGATGCATGCAAGAATGCTATGAATGTCAAGATGAACACCAAGAACACTATGAAGATCATGATGAACATCAAGAACATATTTTTGAAAAATTTTAATGCAAAGAAAATATGCAAGACACCAAACTTAGAATTCTTTAATGCTTAGACACTAAGAATTCAAGAATGCATATGAAAACAAGAAAAGACACAAAACATGCAAATGCAAAGATCAAACAAGAAGACTTACCAAGAACAACTTGAAGATCATGAAGAACACTATGAATGCATGATTATTTTCGAAAAATGCAAGATGCACATGCAATTGACACCAAACTTATAACATGACTCAAGACTCAAACAAGAACACAAAATATTTTTTATTTTTATGATTTTATGATTTTTTTTAATTTTTATTTTATATTTTTCGAAAATCATTTTAGAAAAAAAAAAAGAAAAATAAGGATTCCAAGATTTTTAGTATGAATTCCAGGAATCTTATGCTCTAAAGCTCCAATCAAAGGGTCAGGCATGGCTTAATAGCCAGCCAAGCTTTAGAATGGATTTACATCCATTGAGGTGATTAGTTGAAGACCAATCCCAAAGGAGTTTGGGTATGGCTTTTCAGCCAGATAGGATTCAACATGTTACCATGAAACTCTAGAATTCATTCTTGAATGTTTTGAAGCCATAGAATAATTTATTTTTGAAAACATTATTTTTATTTTTATTTTTTTTTTTTTGAAAACAAAAGAAAATTTTTTGAAAGATTTTTGAAAAATTTTTTGAAAACTTTTTGAAAAGAAAACGAAAAGAAAGTTACCCAATCTGAGCAACAAGATGAACCGTCAGTTGTCCAAACTCGAACAATCCCTGGCAACGGCGCCAAAAACTTGGTGCGCAGAAATTGTGATTATACTTTAATTATGTAAAATTCATCGCTCTTTCTTTCCCTGGTAATGGCGCCAAAAATATGATGCCAATGCAATGGTTCACAACTTCGCACAACTAACCAGCAAGTGCACTGGGTCGTCCAAGTAATACCTTACGTGAGTAAGGGTCGAATCCCATGGAGATTGTTGGTATGAAGCAAGCTATGGTCACCTTGCAAATCTCAGTCAGGCAGATATAAAATAGTAATGAGGTTTTTGAAATTAATTAATAAAATAGGGATAGAAACACTTATGTAAATCACTGGTGAGAATTTCAGATAAGCGAATAGAGATGCTTTCGTTCCTCTGAACCTCTGCTTTCCTGCTATCTTCATCCAATCAGTCTTACTCCTTTCCATGGCTGGCTTTATGTGATACATCACCACTGTCAATGGCTACTTTCGGTCTTCTCTCGGGAAAATGATCCAAATGCCCTATCACAGCACGGCTAATCGTCTGGAGGCATCACCCTTGTCAATGGCTTCATCTTATCCTCTCAGTGAAAATGGTCAACGCACCCTCTCACGGCACAGCTATTCATCTATCGGTTCTCGATCATGCTGGAATAGGATTTACTATCCTTTTGCGTCTGTCACTACGCCCGGCAATCGCGAGTTTGGAGCTCGTCACAGTCATTCAATCATTGAATCCTACTCGGAATACCACAGACAAGGTTTAGACCTTCCGGATTCTCTTGAATGCCGCCATCATTCTAGCTTACACCACGAAGATTCCGATTAGGAGATCTAAGAGATACTCATTCAATTCTAATGTAGAACGGAAGTGGTTGTCAGGCACGCGTTCATAGGGAATGATGATGATTGTCACGTTCATCACATTCAGGTTGAAGTGCGAATGAATATCTTAGAAGCGAAATAAGATGAATTGAATAGAAAACAGTAGTACTTTGCATTAATCTTTGAGGAACAGCAGAGCTCTACACCTTAATCTATGGAGTGTAGAAACTCTACCGTTGAAATTACATAAGTGAGAGGTCCAGGCATGGCCGGGATGGCCAGCCCCCTAAAACGTGATCACAGGATCAGAATACAATCCAGGATGTCTAATACAATAGTAAAAGGTCCTATTTATAATAAACTAGTCACTAGGGTTTACAGAAGTAAGTAATTGATGCATAAATCCACTTCCGGGGCCCACTTGGTGTGTGCTTGGGCTGAGCTTGAGTGTTGCACGTGTAGAGGTCCTTCTTGGAGTTGAACGCCAGCATTTGTGCCAGTTTGGGCGTTCAACTCTGGTTTTGGATCCTTTTCTGGCGCTGGACGCCAGATTTGGGCAGAGAGCTGGCGTTGAACGCCAGTTTGTGTCATCTAAACTTGGCTAAAGTATGGACTATTATATATTGCTGGAAAGCCCTGGATGTCTACTTTCCAACGCAATTAGAAGCGCGCCATTTTGAGTTCTGTAGCTCCAGAAAATCTATTTTGAGTGCAGGGAGGTCAGAATCCAACAGCATCAGCAGTCCTTTTTCAACCTCTGAATCTGATTTCTGCTCAAGTCCCTCAATTTCAGCCAGAAAATACCTGAAATCACAGAAAAACACACAAACTCATAGTAAAATCCAGAAATGTGAATTTAACATAAAAACTAATGAAAACATCCCTAAAAGTAACTAGATTCTACTAAAAACATACTGAAAACAATGCCAAAAAGCGTATAAATTATCCGCTCATCAGGTGTGCATCTTGTATTTGGCTTGCCTTGTTGAATAATTGTATCTATATGCCATTTGAACTACTTGACTTATTTGTTCTCTCTATTTGTGTATTCTTTGTATTGTTTTGTATGTGTTTGAACAACTGAGAGATCCCTCATGCTGGCGATGGTGACGCTGGAGGTTGTTCTTGATGCGATGTATTGATATGACTGGATTATGGAGATAAATTTAATTGACATTTTGAGTTGCCTGGGTAGATGCAAGGGTTGTGGCTTTGTCCCACTTGCTCCAGATTGATATTTGAGCTCCCTGGATAGATGCAAGGGTTATGACTTTGTCCCACTTGCTCCGGATTGATATTTGAGCTTCCTGGGGTATATGCGAGGGTTGTGGTTCGCCCCCTTGCTTGAGGTTGAGATTCAAACTCCATGGATAGATGCAAGGGTTGTGGTTTTTTTCACTTGCCCCAGGTTGAGAATTGAGATCACTAGTATGGGTGATGACTTGTATTGAGTAGAGTTGAGAATTCAAAATTAATAATTTAGCTGAGACTTAGTGTGTATACCTTGTTTATATTAGAAAGGATCCTAGACTTGAACCTTGAATGATTAGAGTTTAGGATTGCCTAGTGGGTTCATATCTTTTTACATTGTCTTTATTTGGAATTATTACCCTATTGGGAACCTTTGGGTTCTCACTCGTTGTCGGATTTTTTTATTTTCAGATGCAGGACGTGATGCACCTTGTTGAGTGTGCTGGACTCTTGATGAAGCGAAAACTTTACTTTTTGGTTTATTTTGATCTATGTAATACTTTTCTCCACTTTTGATATATGTATTTGTATATCCCTCTTAGAGGTTGATTTATGGAGAAACTGGTTGTATTTGGTATACTTTGGGTTGTATTATATTTTCTATCCGACCTAGTATTGTTATGTATTCCCTTTGAACTTACATATATATATATATATATATATATATATATATATATATATATATATATATATATATATTCGTTTATGTATATCGATGCTGTATATCGTTGACGTTTCGAGTGAGATACACTTGTTGTTTTGTTACCCTTCTTCATTGGCTCCTAATTAAATGATATTTCTTCAATTTATATATGTATGTATTTTGCTTTTAGGTATCGTAATACCTCACCCCTTCCGATTTAAAACTATAGCGTAAGGCTTTCTGTGGTAGGATGTTATATTATGGTATCAGAGCAGTTAGTTTCCGTAGAGCCTAAGGAACGGACTGACTATGCTTCTGAGCATGCTCTGAGTCATGTTTATATGCTATTTAGGATATCTGATTGATAAATATAGCATAAAATTCATGAGCATACTTTTGAAAATTTGAAGTACTTAACTTAAAATATTAAGATTGATCACCTTGATATCACTTGTTTGGTGTGGACAGGACCCGAATGGCGACTCATGGACGCGGTCGAACCAGTAGATGGAGAGGAAATGAGGAAGGCGCCCCGATAGATAACCAGGCTAAGTTCTTAGCTGCTATGACTAATCTCGTGCACGCTATGCAAGTAAGTACTGTGGCTACTAATCAAGCAATGGAGAGGATGGAGCAACATGTAGAAAACGGAAATGATGTTGGTCTGATGACACTAGCTACATTTTCTGAAGGTGAATCCTCCAGAGTTCAAGGGTTCAACTAGTTTCACCGAATTTGACAATTGGTTTCAAGCTATAGAAAGGGCATTACAAGCTCAACATGTACCTAAGAGCTAATTCGTAGAGTTTGCTGCTTATCAACTGACTGAAGAGGTTCAATTCTAGTGGCAAGGAGCTCACCGTCAATTGCAATAGGGAAATGAGGATGGAGTTATTACTTGGGAGATGTTCAAAGGTGAATTATATAAGAAGTACCTTTCAATTTCTGCAAGGGGAGCTAAGGGGTTGGAGTTACTACAGTTAAAGCAAGGGTTTATGTTTATAGCAGAGTATACTAATAAATTTGAGGAGTTGTGTCATTTTTCTAAGATTTGTCAAGGAGCGCCAAAAGATTATGAGGAGTGGAAGTGCCTTAAATACCAGGATGGTCTTCAAGATGATACAAGGAAAGTTTTGGCACCTCTAGAGATTAAGAACTTCGCTGAATTGGTTAACAAAAGGTGAATGGTTGAGGAGTGCTCCAAAAAGAGCTCAATGGCAAGGAATAACCATGGAGGTTTCTACAACAGAGGACAAGGCCGAACTTTTACACCGAGGGGTCAAGACTTTAAGAGAAATGGCCATGCACCGCAATACCCTCAAGGCCGAAATGATTTCCAAAGGAGTGACAACCGCTAGGGAAACGACAAAGAGAAGCAGGCGAGGACTCATTTGAGTGACTTGCAGTGTGATAGGTGCGCAAGACACCATCCGAACCAGTCATGAAGGGCTGAGTTAGGTTTATGTTATAACTATGGAATGCCAGGGTATATCTCCAAGAATTTCCCACGTAGGGAGGCTCAAGATGCCGATCGGTCGCAACAACAAGGTTGAGGTAATTATAATATTGGTTATCGAATTTTAATTGCATAGTATGTCATTGGAACATCGTATGTATTCATAGCTTATGACGGAGATGAGAAATTGGGACTGAAAGGTCAGAATTAGTGACAAACTTAGGACCGAACTTGTTTGTGCTATATAGAATGTTGCCGTTAATACTGGCAAAACTCAAAGAGATTTTTGGTTGACGTGCACGAATAGTTAGATACTTAATGGCTTACAATTAGAGCGACGTAGCAAAAGCGTGGTGATTTTGATGGATTTGGGGCAGCTATGATGTGAAGGTGGAGTTGTAGGGAACAAAGTTAATTCTAGGGTTAGCAAAAGGTTGAGGAATGATACATTGAGATAAAGAAGAGCCATTCTCACCTGTTTTCTTTTCATGATCGAAATGTTGAGGAAAAATTTTTTATTAAAGTGGATAGAATGTAAAACCTCGATAAATGCTGAATAATTAATTTATTAAATTAATTATAAGCAAATAGGATTAGAAAATTAGAAATTTTAATTTGGAAAAATACCGGTGAAAATTTAATTTAGAGAATGAAATTGAGCACAAAAATATAGTTAATTACGAAAAAATGAATACCGACATTAAAATTTACTGTACCGGCTTAAATTTGTCCGGTACTGCGTGTGAGAAAAATTGAAAATGTCAAAATGATGAGAAAAATATGTGGAACAAAAGTCCGAACACTTGTCTTAAAGGTTTTGTCCCAAAGAGCTAAGAACTTGAGTTAGACCACACTTGGGCCCAAGCCCAAGTATAAATAACCCACAACACTTCACAATTCAGCACTCAACCCCCCTGAGGAGAATCAGGTTAAAGAGAGAAGAGAGAAAAGAGAGAAGAAACCCTAATCTCCATCACCTTCAATCCACCATAACTTTTGCTCCGCAGTTCCGACTGACGAGTCATTTGGGGCCATGCGAAGCTTATCTCCTCCTCTTCAATTTTATTGGATTAGTTTAGTGAGTAACTCAAAATTCCAGCTGTAGTTTCTCATTTGAATTTGCGTTTTAAGCTTGGTGTTGAGAATTTTTTGTGATTTTGATGTTATAGAAGTCCTCTAGCTTATAATTCTTAGTGATTTCTATCACTAAATTCAGTGGGTTAAGGTAAGAAATCCTAATTCATTTATTATCCCTAATTATGTATGAAACCCTAGCTTGAAAAAATGTAATGTTGGTTTAATTAGATTTGGGTAGAGTTGCTCGGTGATTTTGGTGCAAGTTGGATTGCTTGATTTGAGTTGTTGCGGAATTTGGAGTTGGGCTTGCTTTTGGAGCACTCGGTGGAGGCTCGGTAGTATCGATTGAGGATTGGGTCCATCCAGAGCAGAAATCCAAGTGTTGGAAAAACCGCCCTCATTAAGGTACGGATCTTAATTTTGAATAGGCACCATGTAACACTATATGAAAATCTAGGTTAATTTCTCCTAGGATAGGATTAAATTATAATTGGTTATTGTTGTGATTTGTTGAATGGAGATATGTATGTATATGCATGATTTAATTGGTCATTGCAATATTATAGATTGAGTGGTATGGATGTTTATAATGATGATTGATGTCAAAATTGAGTCGGAGGCCAAGATAAGGTGAGGAATCCCCTATTTGGTAAGTGGAGGTAAGTGGTGTGAGATAATTTATGTTTGGTTGGTTGTAAAATTGGATATATTGGTATTGTGTGAATTGTTGTGGAATTGATGGTTTCATTTTGACTAATGATGGATTAAATGTTGGAATTTATTGATGGCGTTGAAATTGAATTGATTACGTCTTGAATTGTTAGGAGAGATGGAGACTTGAAAATTATTTGTTGAGGATTCCTAGGAATGGTTTTGGATTGCTTTTGAGTTGAATTGAGTTGAGGATTAGTGAATTTGGCTCTTAAGTAAAATTTGGTAAAAATCAATTTTTAACCAACTTCGATGGGTCACAACTTGGCACTCAAAGTTTGGAATCGAATAAAATTTGTCTTAAATTAAAGCTAGTGAAACGATCTTTAAAATGGTTTAAGAATGAAGAAAAATGGAATTTTATGAAAAATGTTATGAGAGTTTGAAATTTGGTATAAAAATCTAAAATCTAAGAGTTGCAGAAAAATAAAAAATTCTGGTATGTATGCGCACGCACCGGGCAAAGCGAGTGAAGAGACTCGTGCGTACGCACACCCAGAAATTTTTCAAGTTTTGCGTATGCACAGGGGTCATACGTACGCACAAGCTAGGAAGCCCTTCTGATTTGTGTGTATGCACAAGGGCGATGCGTACACACAAGTCCTGTTTTCTCAATTAAACTCCGCTTTTGATTGTATGGCTTTTTCGGCAAGCTTGTAATCTTTCATAACCCCCAATTAAGGTCTGATAACTAGTTTTTTGGCTCTGGAATAAGCGTGAGTATATGTAATGAATTAAATTGCATTATTCTCAGATAAACATTTGGTTAAACCGGATGACTTGGTTGCTGGGATGGTGGTTTGTCCCATCCGCAATGAGAACGGTGGTAATATCCCGCTTACGAGTTAATAGAATTGAACTAATTGGTAAAGGATTGGGGTTAATAAATCTGACAACTACTGAATTTGATTAAAGACTATGAATATTATTAATTTGGTGAGGACGATGGTTTTATCCTGCTCACGGATTAGGCAAGTTGAGGATGAAGGATAGATCCCCTCCCTCGTGTTATGATTATGATTGAGAATTGATGTTGAGCACAATCTCGTGAGGATGGTGATACATAACGCTCACTTGAGATAATGTGCGTGAGGCTCAGTGGGGACGGCAATACGTAACGCCCACTTGAGACCTAAAGGAGGGTTTCCATGAGGACGGTGATACGTAATGCTCATGGAGGAAACGAATTTTGATCAGTGGGACAGCGATACGTAATTAGACTTGAAACTAAGAGTACAACTTAGTGGAGATGGCGATATGTAATGCCCACGCAAGACTATGAGTATGATTCCGCGAGGACGGCGATATATATGTAACGCTCATTGGAGACCGGATGAATTATCCCCATGAGAACAATAATTTGTAACGCTCATCGAGGAAAGTTTTCTGAGATAGGGACGACGATACATAATGTCTATCTCAGGGATGTTGTCGGGTGTGCGCAACCAACCGACACGTGAGCTCATGACCTGTTTAGGAAGAGACATGCATCATATGCATTTGTGGGTATTGATTGGATGTGCATCTTGTATTTGACTTGCTTTGTTGAATAATTGTATCTATATACTATTTGAACTACTTGCCTTAACTGAGAGATCTCTTATACTGGCGATGTGACGCTGGAGGTTGTTTTTGATGCGATATATTGATATGACTGGATGATGAAAATAAATTTAATTGACATTTTGAGTTTCCTGGATAGATGCAAGGGTTGTGGCTTTGTCCCACTTGCTCCAGGTTGATATTTGAGCTCCCTAGGTAGATGCAAGGGTTATGGTTCGCCCCACTTACTCTGGGTTAAGATTAGAACTCCCTGGATAGATGCAAGAATTGTGGTTCGTCCACTTGTTCCAGTTTGAGAATTGAGATCACTAGTATGATTAATGACTTGTATTGAGTAGAGTTGAGAATTTAAAATCAATAATTTAGCTGAGACTTAGTCTATATACCTTGTTTGGATTAGAAAGGACCCTAGGCTTGAACCTTGAATGATTGGAATTTAGGATTGCCTAGCGAGTTCATATCTTTTTACATAGTCTCTATTTGAAATTATTATCCTACTGGAACCTTCGGGTTCTCACTCGTTATCGGATTTGTTATTTTCAGATGTAGGACGTGACGCACCTTACTGAGTATGCTGGACTCTTGATGAAGTGAAGACTTTACTTTTGAGTTTATTTTGATTTATGTAGCACTTTTCTCTACTTTTGATATATGTATTCGTATATCCCTTTTAGAAGTTGATTTATGGAAAAACATATTGTATTTGGTATACTTTGAGTTGTATTATACTTTTTAGCCAACCTTATCTTTACAAGTTAAGACTAATATTATTGTTATGTATTCTTTTTGAACTCTTATATATATTTATATTTCTTTCATTTTTGTATATCAACCCTATATATCTTTAACGTTACGAATGAGATACATTTATTGTTTTATTACCTTTCTTACAGCTCTTAGTTAAATGATATTTTTTAATATATATATATATATATATATATATATATATATATATATATATATATATATATATATTTTACATTTAAGAGTCGCAATACATTACCACTTCTAATTTATAGCATATAAGATTTTGTGTAATAAAGTATTATACATTCTATTTTTAGTGTCTTATCTTATTTACAAAACCAAACGTAACCTTAGTGGCCTTGGAACATGGCAGCATCTCGCTGGAGCCTGGATATATATAAATAGGTAATAGATGCTGCCAACATTTGAGATCGATTTAGAATTGATTTAGTAACATTTTTATTTTTATAAGAAACAACGATCGTATTTAATAAAATAATTTTTAAAATTTAATTAGATAATAATAGATATAAATATAATAATAAATTTATATATTTATTAATATATAACATTATATTAGATCTTTTAATTTTCATAAACACAAATTATATATCTTTGAAAAACACCTTTTTAACTCCTTTTAAAAGTATTCTTAAGTTTCAAAAAAAATTATAAATATAGACTTAATTTTTTTATTTTTTAAAAATAAAATGAAATATTTGTTTAAGAACATCTTTTACATGTTTTACCAAACCAGTTCTTAATCTATTGGAATCATATTTTTAAGCCACCTAAGACTTGCAATACACCTTATCATTCATATGTTATTGCATGTAGCATCATCTTCTAAGTGAAAATAAATAATACAACATACAACACATACACAATACGGCAGAATATTTTATTAGTATTTAAGGACAAAACTATGACTGCCAAACAGCCAAGGATTAGCACCAAGCACGTATCTACTAGAACCATTGGAATGATCATAAAATCTCACCGTTCAAGCAAGTATCTAACTATATTATAACTAATAATTTTACAATAGAATATCCTACCTTGATCATATTTCGTAATACACTATAGTAACTAGTTTCGCAATTATTGGAGAAGAATCATTATGGTCATTGGACCATGCCGAATACTATTAGGATGAAAACAATGATTTATATAGTATCTAGTAAAGATATGCATGTATCTATGTGGCTTTGTGCTATAGCTGATGATGATGGCATGTGAAAAGAAATAAATTTGGTATATATGTTTTCCAAGTCTAAGTGGCGATTCTAATAGTTTCAACAAGATAATAATCTCTATTAAGTATCCATCGCCAGCAACTTTGTGGGCATCGAAGAAACAAATGAAATCAACCAAGAATACAACGCCACAATCCTAACTATTTTTTAAATTGAATGTAATATCCTTAAGGCATATTCTGTTGCTACATTTGGGTCATACTATTGTCACTATCGCGCATAATTTTTCGTGTCACAAATAGTCCATATATAAATATGTAGACTACTAATTAATAATTAATCATTAGTAATTACGTGTTCTACATTATCATGTATATATCTTGAAACTTATTGATGTAGTGGTGTTAATTATTGTTAGTGGAATTAATATGGCTCCAAGCAGACCACAAAAAGTAGTGCAAATGGTGGAACCTGTAGAAGATGATGGTGGTGGTGGTGGTGATGTTGATGATTTGAAGAAGAATGTTGTGAGAGCCTTGCCATTTTTCAAATTATTGAGCTATGCTGACGTAATAGATTGGATTCTGATGAGTTTGGGAATGGTGGGTTCGATTGTGCATGGAATGGCTCTTCCTGTTGGATACCTCTTGTTAGGAAAAGCTCTTAATGCTTTTGGGAACAATATTCATGACCAAGATGCCATGGTTAAAGCTCTTAAACAGGTATGTATACACATGACAAAAATTATTCTCAAGTGTATATTATATGGTACGAAAATGATATGAACAAACTCATTTCGTAAGAAAAGTATGTAATTTGTTTATTTTCTTACTTTTCTTTTTTTTAATAGCATTAAATAATTAACGTGAAAAGCAAAGTGATATGTTTCATTGCCATACTTATTATTTTAGATACCTCCTATATGTTTTACTTAATATATCAACAATAATGATAAAGAAACTTATAAGAATGGGTTTGACTGTTTGAGCAATAGACATAGCATTCTTTTTTATAGCAATTATGCTAGTTAACGAAAAAAAAAAAAAAAAGCCAACTTCAGTTAATAAATAAAAAAAGTTCAATACCCATTTAAATTATCTTTTCTTGAGATTACTTTTTTATTTTTTTTCTTCTTTCTCCCAACACCCCACTTTCATTTATCATCATAAATTACTACCTCTATCAGAAACCACTATCTTCGATGCCGCCAATCATTGACCACTGCTGGCCATCACTGTCGTTGGAGACCATTGTCGGCCACTTTCACATCCAAAAACCTGTCTAAAATCCTAAATTCTAAAGGTAGCTTAAACATTAATTTCTAAATTCTAAATCCTAAATTAAATCTAAAATTTTAAATTTTAAATACTAAATTTTAATTTTTTATTTAAATTTTGAATATTTTTATTTTTTTTAATTTTAAAAATTTTTTTTTATTGAGAATTTTATCTACTTCGTTGGCTAAAAATTTCAAGTTGATGTATCACTGTCTCTCCTAACATATAAAATTAACTATGGCAAACAATTTAGCTAAATTCGTGGATGCAAGTTTGTTAGTTTTGGTATAAGTTTAGACTTTAGAGAGACACATATGTGTGCTCATGATTTAATTACATATTGTTATTATTTTATTTTATTTTTAACTCTTTAATTATATAATAGCATTTTTTAACTTTTCTTACCGATAAGACGAGCTTTACACACTAAATATGGTTTTGGTCCCAAAAATTTAGTGTTATAATCAAAATTGTCCCTCATCTAATTTTTTATTTAGAATCGTCCTTAACGTTTTTTTTCGTATTAAAATCGTCTTTTTTATTTAAATTTTTAATTTAATTCCTAAACTACTCCTGCTTTAAAAAAAGGGGTAAGTATTGTTTTGGTCCCTAACGTTGAGGTTGAAAATCGAAACCATCCCACATCTAATTTTCGATTTAGAATCATCCTTAATATTTTTTTTCGTATTAAAATCGTCCTTTTTAATTTTTTGGACAAAAATACCCCCAATACTACCAACACAATTACCTTCTCAACGCGTGTGGGGGGAGGGGAAAGGACGCGGGGTGGAGTTCTTGCTTTCTTTTTTTTGCTTTCTGTTTCTGCTTCTTAGTTTGGTGTTATTTGGTGTTGTTGCTGTTGTTTTGTGTTCTTGGTGTTGGTATTGGTGTTGGTGTTGGTGTTGGTGTTAGTATTAGTGTTGGTGTTGGTGGTGGTGGTGGTGGTGCTAGTGATGGTGGTGGTGTTGGTGTTGGTTGTGGCGGTGGTGTTAGTGTTGGTGGTGGTAGTGGTGGAGGAAGTAATTGTGTTGGTAGTGGTGAGGGTATTTTTGTCCAAAAAAAAATTAAAAATGACAATTTTAATACGAAAAAAACGTTAAGGACGATTCTAAATCGAAAATTAGATGAGGGACGGTTTCGATTTTCAGCCTTAACGTTAGGGACCAAAACAATACTTATCCCTTTTTTTAAAGCAGGAGTAGTTTAGGAATTAAATTAAAAATTTAAATAAAAAGGACGATTTTAATACGAAAAAAAACGTTAAGGACGATTTTAAATCGAAAATTAGACGATGGACGATTTTGATTCTGGCGCAAAACTTTTGGGACCAAAACCATACTTATCCCTAATTATGTAATTGAAAAAAAAAATCTAAATCCATCTATGAATTATTATTGTTAAATTCAGTTGTTGTTTACTGGGGGCTGTTTTCTTGAATTCAGGTTGTTCCGTACGTGTGGTACATGGCCATCGCCACATTCCCTGCTGGGATACTTGGTATATGTTTTTTTTTTATACTAATCAAATATATATACTAATTATCATTTTATCTTTATACATTTCTTGTTAAGTAAGAAATGCTATATTTTATACTAATTATTTAAATCTTAATTTATTATTTATTATATTTATAAATTTAGAATTTTAATTTTAAAGATTTAAAATATAAAATTTAAAGTGTAGGATGTTTTATTTTTTTTAGTTTTATCTTTATATAATTAAATCTATTTATTTGGGAGATATGTTTGTGGTTAGATCAAGTGAGACGAATCCGTTTATAATCTAGCCTAACTTGATTCGTTAATAATCCAAAAAATATAAAAATAATAAAATCAACTAATTAGATAAAATTTGATCAATTTAAAAAAAAAAAAAAACTCTCAAACCAAAGCCAAACTTGTTATATACACCATCTACAATTTTTTTTTTCCAAACTTTAAAAATTTTGAATTAGAGAATTAAATGATGTGTGATATTCTCTTGTGAAAATGTTATGATATTATTTATGGCATGCTCTACCATCATTAGTAATTAAAAATATATAACCTTTCCTATCTAATCGGCTAAAAATCAATATAATATATTGATAAAATTTAGAAAAAAAAGAAGAAATAAGTTATTGATATTTTATTATAAAATAAATTTATCTCTTACTAAATTAAAATATAAATAAGTTCCTGAACTTTTGTAAATAAAGACATATAATTTTTAGTGATAGTTGAATCTAATACAGAGAGGCTTGTGTGTTTACCATTTACAAAAATCAATGACCTATTTGCAGTTAAATTTAGTGAATGACTTATTTGATTTTGAAATAAAAGGTTATTGACGTATTTGTAGTTTAAAAGAAACCTTAGTTATGGATAGGTTTAGCATATCGGATAGGGCCTCATGGTATAAAATCTAATAATAGAATAAAACATAATGATATAATATCTAATAATTTAGTAATATTATATAATCTTATCCTTTATTTATAAATAATCTTTAACAATAAGTAAATATTAACTAGAAATAATTATTATTTTGTAACTCATCATGTTATTTGGTTAAATTATTATTTTTAATTAATTTTCATTTATTAAAATACTTTTATTTTATTTTATTTTATTTACTGATTATTATTAAAAAAGTGTCCTTATTAAATTTAGTATTTATTATTGTTATTTAAATTTTAAAGAAAATTTACCAAAAACTTTAAAGAGCATAGTCCTTATACACATTCACCCACATATACTCGAACAAAACTCAGTTAAGTTTTATAGATTCTGAATTTTTACTCGATCTTTAAATTGGTTCCTAAATTTTAATTGTCTCAATTTATATTCTAAATTTTTATTTCATGACTCACGTTAGTCCATCGAATATCATATATATCGTTAAAGTTTGAAAAGATTATTGGTCTCATTCATTAAGAAAACAAACAAACAAAACAAAGGAACGTTAAACTGCCTTTTGTCATTACGACCAGGTTACATATTTTAAGCTTAGTTTGATTCAATTATGATAATGTCTTATATTAATTGAATAGTTATCACTTTTAGAATGATTATTCAATAGTTTTACATATATATGAGCAATGAGAATTATCTAGTTCAATAAAAAAAAAGGAGAACAATTATATGGAGTATAATTTTTCAATATATAGGTTAGATTGAATAGTTTAACAAAATTTAAGTGGCTAAATTAAATCACTTGCAATGATAATATTTCAGTGATATTTGGATAAACCGTACTATATATGACACATGATATTATTATCTACGTCAATATAATACGTGTTACTTATTATTATATTATCACTTTTTTATTCGTCGTCAATTTTTAATATATGACATTGATTGTTTACATCAGTATGTCAAGTCAACAAGCCATTAACCAAAAATATTAAGCAAATTAAGTAACACATAAAGTGAAAATTTGAGATCTAATTTGAGGTAATTAAAAATGCAATAATGACCGATTTGAAACTTAAGCGAAAATTTAGGAACAAGGCTTAACAAAATTCATGCAATTTTAAAAGTACTTGTTATGAAAATAATAATTTTAAAAAAATATAAGATACCAATATATTATCTGTCAATTTATTATTAATAATAATTAATTATTATATTTTAATTATAATAAATATTAACATGTATAAGGAGATACATTTACAAAAATACTTTTATTAGATATAGCTATAAAAAAATATTTTTATTAGACACATTCACGAAGATATTTCTATTAAATATAACTATAAATAAGAGTTGGCGAAGTTAGTAGAATTTTTGTTGGTTAGATTGTTTTTTGTATAGTGATATATGGAGAATGGATCCTATTCATTTTTTTTTTTAATAATTGAGGGAGTAAAGTGTGATCTCTCACCATTGGTTTTATAAGTAGGACCAAGAATAAATATGAAAGAGAGAGTAATAGAGGATTAAAGATCACACTTTACACTCTCAATTTTTTTTAACAATCGAAAAAATTCTGTGATATATGAGAAAATTTAAATTTACATTTAAACGACTGAGACACATATTAATTAGAAATGAAAAGGAATAAAGTTTTTCCCTATATTAGGTTGCGTGTGATATAGATACCGTTGTGAAAGATAGAGTTTATTTATTCAATAAATATGGGACCCTTATGAGATTTACATTATAAGCACAAATTTTAATTATTATCATCACCTTTTCTAGCACAGATATCACTACATCAGCTGGTTTACCACGTTAACCATTAATGTATTAACAAGTAACAACTAAAGATTTGAAGAGCAAACATGTTAAAAGACATAGCAGCCAAGTGTTCATAACCAGACCCCAAAAAAGAAAAAAAGAAAAGAAAGGAAAGTGATCATAAGATCCAAACAATATATATTGTAAGAGAAACACTACATCTGTGATTCAACAAGCTGCATTAAGCTTTGAGTATTTGTGAAGTTTACTTCACCGTGATGAGATTGAAACTTTGGCAGAGATTGGATGTTGGATGTATACAAGCGAAAGGCAGTTATCACGCCTAAGAATAGCATATCTAAAAGCAGTTCTTAGCCAAGAGATAGGAGCATTTGATACAGAACTAACAAGTGGAAAAGTCATTAGTGGAATAAGCAAACACATGAGTGTCATACAAGATGCCATTGGTGAGAAGGTTAGACTCACCTTTTCCCTCCCACATCATTAAATCACATCATTTTTTTATGACTGAAGTTCACATGTTAATTTTCTTACTCACAGTTGGGTCACTTTACCTCAAGCTGTTCAACATTCTTTTCCGGAATTGTGATTGCTGCCATATGCTGTTGGGAAGTGTCACTCTTGTGTTTAGTGGTTGTACCCCTTATTCTTATGATTGGAGCAACTTACACCAAGAAAATGAACACCATTTCAACGACCAAAATGTTTTTCCATTCTGAAGCTACAGCTATGATAGAGCAGGTATACATGTACACAAGTCTAGTGTCACATAGATGAATCAAATAACAAAAATGATATTTGTATACCAAAATTAGCCACCAATGTATTTGTGTATAAATACATGTGTGGTTTAATTTATTTTCAATGTGTATTTATTTATATTCCAATATGTATTTTATACTTGTGGCTGACTTTGGTGGCTGATTTTGGTGTACACGTAGTATATCATATAGTGATATAGTAAGTCATTGATAAATAAGATAGCAAACTGAAGTTGTTTGTATTGATGTTGCAGACAATATCACACATAAAAACAGTATATGCTTTTGTGGGAGAGAGTTCTGCAATCAAATCCTTCAGAGAGAATATGGAGAAACAGTTCCAAATAAGCAAAGGGGAGGCGCTTGTGAAGGGAGTTGGAACAGGGATGTTTCAAACCGTAAGTTTCTGTTCCTGGGCTCTCATTGTATGGGTTGGAGCCGTTGTCGTGACAGCCGGTAGAGCGAAGGGAGGAAACATTATAGCTGCAGTGATGAGCATCCTCTTTGGTGCCATGTAAGGAAGAAACATTTGGAATGGTGTAAAAGGGTTGAATATCATGTGACAAAACTCTCCTTTGTGAATTGCAGATCCATCACTTACGCGGCACCAGACATGCAAATATTCAACCAGGCAAAAGCAGCAGGATATGAAGTTTTCCAAGTGATACAAAGAAAGCCTTTAATAAGCAACGAAGCACAAGGGAGGAAGGTTACCGAGATCACAGGCGACATTGAGCTGAGGGATGTATACTTTACCTACCCATCTCGACCGGAGAAACCTATCCTTCAAGGACTATCCTTGTCAATTCCAGCAGGAAGGACAGTAGCTCTAGTTGGTAGCAGTGGTTGCGGAAAAAGCACTGTTATTTCCCTGGTTAACAGATTCTATGACCCTGCTAGAGGTTAGTATTATGAATTTTTCACTATTCTTTGTTGTTGGCAGAATATAGTTATAGTACTTTCTTCTATTCTGTTTATTTTGTTACATAATTCATTCTAATACTAGACTAATGCATTGCTTGCAAAAATGCTATATATTATGACAGCCTTGAATTAAAATCTTGCAAAGAAAGTGGATGTGTAAACTGTATGCAAAAGGGTGATGCCACATCTAACGTTTTCTAATACCTTTCCAGGAGAAGTTTTTATTGATGGTCACAATATCAAGGATCTTGATCTGAAGTTCCTTCGGAGTAATATAGGGCTCGTTTCCCAAGAACCGTCACTGTTTGCAGGCACCATCAAGGATAACTTGAAAGTGGGGAAAATGGATGCAGATGATCAAGAGATACAGAAGGCAGCTGAAATGTCAAATGCACACACTTTTGTATCACAGCTGCCGAATCAGTACTTAACAGAGGTAATCTTATAATGAAATCAATGCCTTGTTTGATTTCCCTTTCATTGAATGAATTTACATACTTTATACACATCATATTCTGATATAATTCAATTCCATAAACAAGGGAAGAGGGAGAGAAAGATAAGAACTAATAGTGATTTAAATTCATACAATAAAAGTGGGAAGAACTTAGCTCTTTGATTTGGGCATAGTTCCTTTCAGTTTTGGAGTTTGGCAGATGAAATTCTTAGTAATGTTTTGTTGTCTGCTAGCAACATAACTATTTTGTTGGTGCCAGGTAGGACAAAGGGGAGTTCAATTATCAGGAGGCCAGAAACAGAGAATTGCAATAGCAAGAGCCATTCTTAAGAATCCTCCCATCCTTTTGCTTGATGAGGCAACTAGCGCCCTTGACACCGAGTCAGAAAAGCTGGTTCAAGAAGCACTTGAAACAGCCATGCAGGGAAGGACTGTCATCTTGATTGCACACAGACTCTCAACAGTTGTAAACGCAGATATGATTGCTGTAGTAGAGAACGGACAAGTTGTAGAAACAGGCACACACCAGAATTTGCTCGACAAAAGCGATTTCTATAGGGCATTATATAGCATGCAGAACCTTGAAGCAGCTCCTGAATCCAGGTAATCAGCCATTTAATGTTCAGTTTTACGCATGTCATTAACCAAAGAGTGGCAAATGACGAAATCTAACCGGTTTTAATTACTCACTGGATAGCACCACAATTTCCAAAAGTAAGAGTACCCACCAAGGAGATTCTACTGATGAAGCTAAACTCTCGGAGAAGCAAAAAGAGACTCAAATAAATCCCATGGAGGATTCTGAGCTAAAGGGACAGGAGACAAGAAAAAGAAATATATTTTTCAGAATCTGGTTTGGTCTGAAACCGAGGGAGCTGGCAAAGATTGCTTTTGGCTCAGCCGCAGCAGCTTTCTCTGGTGTGTCGAAGCCAGTTTTCGGGTACTGCATCATCACTATTGGAGTTGCATACTTCGATCCCGATGCAAAAAGGAAGGTTGGCTATTATTCAGCCTTCTTCTCTGCAATAGGGTTGCTTTCATTACTCAGTAACACAATCCAGCATTACTTCTATGGAGTAGTCGGAGAAAAGGCCATGGAGAATTTCAGACATGCTCTATATAAAGGTATCAGATATCACAATTAACCTAATTTCTCTCTCAATGGCAGTCAATAATAATCCTTTCAAGCTCTGCAGGTGTGCTCCGTAACGAAGTAGGCTGGTTTGATAGATCTGATAACACGGTTGGTTCATTAACTTCGCGAATCATCAGTGACACTGCCCTGGTCAAAATCATAATTGCTGATCGGATGGCTGTGATTGTGCAATGCATTTCCTCCATATTGATAGCAACAGGTGTGAGCATGTATGTCGACTGGAGAATGGCTTTGGTAGCTTGGGCTGTGATGCCTTGCCACTTCATAGGCGGTCTCATTCAAGCAAAGTCTGCCAAAGGCTTTTCAGGTGACTATGCTGCTTCCCATTCTGAGCTTGTTGCTCTTGCATCTGAGTCTGCAGCCAACATAAGGACTATAGCGTCATTTTGCCATGAAGAACATGTAATCATGAAAGCAAAGACATCTCAGGAAATTCCAATGAGAAAGTACAGGAATGAAAGCATCAAATACGGGATCGTTCAAGGCTTCTCCCTTTGCTTGTGGAACATTGCACATGCTGTTGCTCTGTGGTATACAACAATTCTAGTTGAAAGACGTCAAGCCACCTTTAAAAATGGAATACGAGCATACCAAATCTTTTCTCTCACTGTTCCCTCTATCACAGAATTATATACACTGATCCCAACTGTCATCTCAGCTATCAATGTACTAACCCCAGCATTCCAAACGCTTGATCGGAAAACTGAAATCGAACCAGATACACAGGATGATTCCCAACCGGAGAGGATCCTAGGAGAAGTTGAATTTGAACATGTAAAATTCAACTACCCTTCAAGACCTGCAGTCACTGTTCTGGACAACTTCAGTTTACAAATTGAAGCTGGATCAAAGGTGGCTTTTGTAGGACCGAGTGGTGCGGGAAAATCCTCTGTTTTGGCCCTTATACTAAGATTTTATGATCCAAGGGCAGGAAAGGTATCAATTGATGGGAGAGATATACGGGGATATAATCTAAGATGGCTAAGGACTCAAATAGGGCTAGTACAACAAGAACCACTTCTTTTTAACTGCTCTATAAGAGACAACATTTGCTATGGACACAATGGGGCTTCTGAAAGTGAAATAGTGGAGGTTGCCAGAGAAGCAAACATACATGAATTTGTAAGTAACCTACCAGATGGATATAACACTGTTGTTGGGGAAAAAGGGTGCCAGCTTTCAGGAGGTCAAAAGCAAAGAATAGCCATTGCCAGAACCTTGCTAAAGAAGCCTGCAATTTTACTCCTAGATGAAGCAACAAGTGCTCTTGATGCTGAGTCGGAAAGAACTATTGTGAGCGCTTTAAAAGCAATAAATCTCAAGGAGGACAGTGGCTTGTGTTCAAGGACTACCCAGATTACGGTAGCTCACAGGCTTTCCACAGTAATAAATTCGGATACCATAATTGTCATGGACAAGGGTAAGATTGTAGAGATGGGATCCCACTCAACCCTAATAACAACTGGAGAAGGACTCTATTCGAGGTTATTCAAGCTACAGAGCTTTGATGAATCCTCGTAAGTTATATACATATCTAGTGTCTATAACAGCAAAAAGTACCTGTGTCACTTCATGAAATTATATTTTCTTCTCTGATGTAATAAAAGTACAGTTAGAATAAATGCCAAAAAAATAATTCACTGGCATGAAATAGATCGTAGCGGGATGTATCACAGCAAGTTTTTGGTTCTCTACAACTCAAGGAAGATACCATCAATTGTCTTGAGTTTTTCTGTCTCCTCCTCACTGGCAATACCAGAATCAACAAAACACAACTGAAATAAACAGGACCATCAATCCTAATGATTTATTGGTGCAACACAATTATACATTTCTGTTGAAAGAAGAAAGACATGGTATTGTCGCTTCTTCAATGTATACATTCCTCTTTTTTATAGTTTCTGCCATTCAACTTTCTTCCTAAGTGATCTTTCAAGAGTAGCCGTACTCTACATGTTAGATACTTCATAAAATCAGCAAATTTACATGCCTTCAGCCATAGCCATAAAATTTTGATTTAATTTGGAATTTCCAATTCTTGAATCACCAAATCAAATGAAATTCAAATATATTTATTGTATAATGATTAAAATTGGAGACCCAAATTATATAAATTTTAAAAGTCACATTTTTTTCATCAAAAAACAAACCAACTTCCAATACTATTAGATAATATAATTTCTTAACAATTATAATACCATCCAAACTAATTTCTATATTAATAAATTAGACCACAAATAGAATAAAATTCTAATATTCTCCCACTTGGTCTCACATTTGTTACATCTAGCTTGTGATTACAAACTATGTCCAAACAATTAGGACAAATTACACAAATCATAGCAGTAAGTCCTCATTAATAGAGTATTACCTTCTATGTATTACGATGTAACAACTCCTAATTGAATAAACATTCAATGCTTATTTTAGGTCCTTCACTAAATTTTATTTGTTATTCTCAATCATGTATGCACATATATACTAACCAAATGAGAAACAAATAATAATAAGAATTTCATGTCCAAATATGTTATATAATACAACATAAATCATAAAAGTGACATTACAAAACAAAAACCCATACTAGTAACATGATCTTTAAACAATCCTGGTAGCATTAGGGATGGCAAAAACCTTTAGTGGGGCGAGTATCCGTGGGATTTACCCACCGGAGGCAGATATGGGAGGCTTTCTGTGCCAGCGGGGACGAAGGGCGGGGATGAAGGGCGGGGACCCGTTTATTATATGGGGCGGGGGTGGGGATAGTGGTATCCGCTCTATGAGGATCCGTTTAATCCCTGTTTATGTGTCAAAATACTAAAATTTTCCTATTATATATATAAGATATGAGAATTGAGAAAAAACCCTAGCTAGCCGTCACTCACACTGTGTCACACTCCTCTCTTCTGTCCTCTCCTCTCACCGTCAATGATAAGATCCTCTCCTCTCAGTCTCGATGTCACAGCAGCAGTGAGTCATCGCCATCTTGACCGTCGGAGCGTCCGAGCCTCTGCGCCGCTTCTCAGCCGTCGCCGATTTTCACTAATCTCCGAGCCTTTGCTCTTCCTTCCGGTAAGTAGCTTCTGTGAACTCTGAATTTTTTTAGTTGGATTTGAAGCATTTGTGATTCTGATTTTGGTTTTAGTTTGTGGTTTGAAGCATCTAAAATTTCACTTTTTTTTGTGTTACTTTGATTTAAGTTAGGTTAACCATAATTTCTGTTTTTTATTCTGATTCTGATTCTTATTTTTATGATTTATGTGATGCTTTGTGAATTCTATGATTTATGTAATTTTATGTGTTTATATTACAATTTCTTATTTTGACTCTGATTTATATAATTTGTGTTTGTGTTATAATTTTTTTTGAGTTAGGTTAATTATGATTTATGTTTTTTATTCTGATTCTGATTTGCATGACTTATGCTTGTGATTTCTGTAATTTATGTCTGTATGACTAAAGTAAATCAAAATCTACCATCACTACCATTACAGGATGAAAGAAAGCTTAAGAATTATGTTTGGTTGTGTATGGATTATGGATATGTTTGTTTGTTTATGGATATGTTATTATGTTTGGTTGTTTTTGAATGTAATTTGGTATCAAATGTTTGTTGGTTATTGATATTTAAGTCTTTGAAGGCTATGAAAATTATGTTTGTAATGGCAATTGAGGATTATCTTTACTTTTTAAAACTTTTTTCTATTTTTGTTCATTTTTCTCAATTTTTATTTTTTTTTACAAAAATCTGCGGAGAACCCGGTCCCTGGCGGATACGTTGAATACCCGTAGCGAGGACGGGATAGAGACGGGGACAAGTTTTGGAGGCGGGGGGCGAGGGGCTTGTTGCCACCCTTATAGGAACTCATTGCCATCCCTAGGTAGTATGTCTTTTGTCAAAGGATCAGCTATCATCTTCTTAGTACTGATATGCTCGATCTGTCCCTTATTAGACCTAACTCAGTCTTTAATGGCTAAGTACTTAATGTTAATATGCTTACTTTGACTACTACTTCTATTATTCTTAACCATAAATACAACAGCGAAATTGTCACAATATATTTCCAATGGCCTAGAGATACAATCCATGATCTTAAGCCCAGAGATGAAATTCTTTAACCAAACACCTTGTGATGTAGCCTCAAAACAAGCAATAAACTCAGCTTCCATGGTAGAAGTGGCTACAAGTGATTGTTTTGCGCTCTTCTAAAATACTACTCCATCAGCAAGCATAAAGATGTATCATGATATTGACTTCCTAGAATTAACACATCCCTCCAAGTTTGAATCTAAGTATCCAACAATTTTCAAATTGTTGGTTCTTCTTGCATGAAGTCCTTGGTCCTTGAAGATACTTTAAGACCTTCTTTGCAACTCTCCAATGAATAATTCCTGGATTACTTTGATATTATCCTAATATGCCAACAACAAAATAATGTCAAGTCTTGTACAGACCTAAGCATACATTAGGCTTCTAACGGCTAAAGCATAAGAAACATTTTGCATCTGTTCCTTTTCAAGTTCATTTTTGGGACAATGATCTAAGCAGAACTTGTCACTTTTCACAATAGGTACAACACTTGGTGAACAATTTTGCATTTTAAACCTCTCAAAAACTTTATTAATATAGGTTTCTTGAGATAAACCTAAAATTCTTTTATGTTTGTCTCTATGAATCTTTATGCCAGTGACATAAGATGCGCCACCCATATCTTTCATATCAAAATGTCTAGAGAAAAGTTGTTTCACCTCATGTAACAACTCTAAATCATTTATTGCAAGCAAAATGTCATCTACATATAAGATGAGAAATATGATTTTACTCCCACTAACCTTGTGGTATATACATTGATCAGAAATATTCTTAATGAACCCAAATGAAGAAATTGCATTGTAAAACTTCAAATATCACTGTTAGGAAGTCTGCTTAAGATCATACATTACTCTCTTAAGCTTGCAAACTAATTCCTTACCAACACTTGAGATAAACCGTTCGAGCTATCTCATATAGACATCTTCTTCTAAATCTCTATTAAGAAAGGCCATTTTCACATCCATTTAATGCAATTCCATATCAAAGTACGCTTCCAATGCCATAATGATGTGAAAAGAGTCTTTCTTTGAAACAGGAGAAAATGGTTTCCCTGTAGTCAACTCCCTCCCTTTGCATAAATCCTTTGGCAACAAGCCGAGTCTTGTAGCGCTCAATATTGCCTAATGAATCCTTTTTTATCTTAAAGACCCATTTACAGCCAATGGCCTTTTCCCCATAAGACAATTCTATAAGATTCCAAACTTAGTTATCTGCCATAGAATTTATTTCATCCTTCATAGTATCTTGCCATAAATTAGAATTATGACTTTCCATTGCTTGTGAAAATGCCGTTGGGTCTTTTTCATCACAAACAACATAGTCAGACTCAACAAGATACATTACATAGTCACTAGAAATTGCAGATTTTCTTATTTTAGTTGATCTTCTTAATGTTGCATCATCAACCTGTTGTAAAGGTACTGCATAATAGATTCTCCCACTTCTTGAGGTTGATCTTGAACAATGTATTTTTAAATAACATTTTTATTATGAAGAGCTTGATCCTCCACCATATGATCTACTAGAACATTATTTTCATGATGTGGAATATCAGTAATAAGTTGTTCTACACTAACCCTATTTGTATGGGCATTGTATTGAACAATCACCCTTGTACATGGAGAGGTTTGACAAACATTATCATTCTTAATAACCTTAAGAGAACGATTTCTCCCACTTTCTACATCATGCTCTAAAAACCTTGCATTTTTAGATTCAACTATTTTATTTGAATAGGAAGGACAATAAAACCTGTAACCCGTAGAATTTTCTACATAACGTATAAAATAGGCAATGAGCATCCTTAGGTCCAAATTTCTTTCTTGTGGATTATAAATCCAAACTTCAGCAGAACAATCCCAAATGCGTATATGATTCAAACTAGAATTTCAACCTTTCTATAGTTCAAATGGTATTTTAGCAACTGCCTTGGTTAGAACTCTGTTAATATATATGCGGCTATCTTAAGGATGACACTCCACAAGAATAAAGGAAGATTGAAGTTGCTAAGCATACTCCTCACCATATCCAGCAAAGTCTTATTTCTTCTTTCAACTACACCATTTTGATTTGGTGTGTCAGGCATGGTGTATTGTGCCATAATATCATGCTTTTGAAGATACTTTACAAAAGGATCAGGTGCTTGTCCACTTCCAGTATATCCCCTATAGAATTCTCCACCTCTATCTGATCTCACAATCTTAATTTGCTTTCCGCATTGTTTCTCTACTTCAGCTTTATAAACTTTAAAAGCATCTAATGCCTCATATTTATTATGAAGTATATAGAGATACATATATCGTGAATAATCATCAATAAAGGAGATGAAGTATTTCTAACCACTTGAAGACATATCAGGACAACATATATCAATGTGAATTATTTCTAATATGTCAGAACTCCTCTTAGCATCTTTTTGAGACTTTTTGGTTTGCTTTTCCTTAATGCAATTCACACAAGTATCAAAATTAGTAAAGTCTAGAGGTTCAAGATCCACCACTTATTAATTTTTTCATTCTCCCAATGGAGATGTGTCCCAACTTTCGGTGCCACAACATGGAGAATTTTTCATTCATACCATTACCATGCCTAACCATTAAACCTGATGGAACATTATTAGCTAAATGAACTTTAAAAAAAACCAATTAAAGTACCATGTCCAATAATATTAGAACTTTTAATATTGACAACAGCATCATCATAAAAATTTATACATAATCCTTGTTTTACAAGCTTAGATCAAGAAATCAAATTTTTATAAAAATATAGAATATAAAAAGTTCTTTCTAAATCTAAAATACAACCAGTACTTAATACAAGCCTAAATATTCCAACGGCTTCCATATGTGAACGCATCCGATTGCCCATATAGATGCTCAGTTCACTTCCTATCAGTTTCCTTTTCCTTATGAAACCCTGTATGGAATTTGGAATATGAATTTCAGCACCAGAATCAATCCACCAAGTGTCATGACATATTTCAACAAAATTATATTCAAAACACACTGAAGGAATAAAATCACAAAGGTTAGTACCTTTCTTTTCAAGCCAAGATTTAAACTTTGAGCACTCCTTCTTCATGTGTCCTTTCTTTTTACAAAAAAAAAATACCGTGCACCTTCTTTCTTCATAGGATGGGATGCAATACCCTTTTCTTTCTTCTTACGAGCTCACTTTTTACCATCCTCATTTGTTACCAACAGTGCACTTTCACCAAGTTCCTGAATTAGTTTTCCTTCCTCTTGCACACACATCACCAGTAATTCATTAATGGACCACTTTTCTTTATATGTGTTATAAGAAATCTTAAATAGTCCATAATAGACAGGAAGAGAATTCAGAATAAGATGCACCAGAAATGAGTTAGAGATCTTAACCTCTAAAGCTTTCAGTTGTGCTGCTATGTTTTTCAACCTCATAATGTGCTCACACACACCCCTTACGCTAATAAGCCTCATGGATGACAATTGTACCATTAGGGTACTTGAAAGTGCCTTACTAGAAGACTCAAAGTATTCATCAATAGCCTTCATGTAATCCTTGATATTCCCGCAATCAAGAATTGAACCCCGGATACTAGCAAGATACGAGACTTAATGAACATCATACTTAAACGGTTGGATTTCTCCCACCGTTCGTATAATGCTACCTTGGCCCGAGTGCTAGCATCAGTTGGTGTCAGAGGCTCTTCCCTACGAAGAGCATAGTCAAGGTCTGCACACCCTAATTGAAAGAGAATCTTATCTTTCCACTCCTTGTAGTTGTCACCACTTAACAATTGAACTTCTGATACAATTTCAGATATCGTTACTACTGCAAATAATAAATCATGCTAACATTACTCAACTTTAAATATTCACATCAAAATCTATAACATATGATAAAACATGGCAATGCAAATCATATCAAAATAAATAAAAATCATAGTATCATTAAAATTTATCTGTGGACAAAGACTTTAACACACATAATTTTCACTATATTGACTAAAGTGTTAAAACTAGAAAAAAAAAATACTGCTTAATATCTGTGGGCTAATTAATAAGTAAAAAATATTTTCTATTTCAACCTAATTGCATGTGAATAACATAATAAATTCCTGTGGGTAAGTTCATTATATAATTCACAACAATTACAAATATATCATATTAACCTTTATGTGATTTCTTTAAATATAATTATTATCAAGGATGCTGTGTCTATTCCTCAATAAATTATATATTAATCACAATATAATATGTAGCGGAAGAATTTATATTGCATGCAAATATAATCATCATCATTAAATAAATAAATCTAATGACATTTAAAATAATAAAGTTAAACATAGTCTAATGATTAATCTTTTTTATAAAAAGGTAGAGCATTCGAGTTCAACACTCACTCCAAACAAAATTTGTATTTTTATTTTGTTTGATAAAAAAATTTGAATTTAAAATTGTGAAACTGAAACCCATTCAGCGTGAATGAAGGACCAATATAAACCAAACATTAAAAGATAGAAAGGTTTTCAAATGTTCCAGTGTACTATAGTGGAACAAAGCTATACCAAGGACAGAACGGTTGCAGGTGATTTATTTGTCACGTTGTATGTAGTGTAATTCCAAACTCGTCCCTGAGCTAAGAAGGCAAAATATCAAAAGGGTAGTGAGGAAGTAGATAAGCATAGTCGTATTCGGCTATGAACGACTCTAAGCCAATGGGCTGAATCGCATTGGATCTTTATGGACTGGGCTTGAATGTTCGAGACAGGGAGTAGTGTTCGAGTGATAGAGTGTTGATTTTTCTATTACCCAAATCTTTTTTTTGGAACACATGAAGACCTCGTAGCTGGTGAAAGCCCATGGTGTAAAAAGAAGTCTTTGTTCCTTCAATGTATTCAAGAGTATTGTTACAAGCTAGCAATGGCTGCAGAAAAAGTGGGCAGCGGAGCTTCACGCAATACCAGAAATCGAGGACACTAGAACAAAGGAAGCAAAGAGGAACAAGCTTCGGCGATATGCAGCGGCGAGGAGAACCCGAAACACTGTGGACTCAAGCGGTGACTCAACTTCTAAGACAGAGCTTCTTGCCGAGGTGATGCCAACAGACGATGTGGACTTCATGAACCAGATCGCGCCTTGATTCTAAACCTGAGGATCAACCGGAAAGTGGAATTAAACATGATCTTTTCGTGGAGGCCATGGGAGCTTGTCTCTTGGTGCTAGAATTCAACGCTTTGAGAGAGATCAGATTGGGGTTTGGGTTTGGTTGGGTTATGGGTTCAGGTAGGGTTTAGGCTTAGCCCAAGACAAAAAAAAGGGTGTTACAAGAAAAAATATAAGGGTATAGTAATGAAACTTGGGGGCGACAATTTGGGAAATGGGATGAAACACATTGTGCGTTTGTATGAAAAGCTAAACTACTCAAAATCAAATGTGTAGTTATTATTTTTTCAAGTTAGTTTGTTGTGAACTCCACCAGCAGATCGATTATAGCTGGAAAAAATGGAAGTGAGCAGCAGTGTCGCCAAGGACGCATCATTATGGAGTAGTTCGAGAAAGATTTTTTGACAGAGATCGATGTTGCTGATATTGACATGCAGGTATGTGTGACTTTTAACATTGTAATACCATTCACATATGTTATTGTGCATCTGTGATTTACCACAAAACTACTTAGATAGATGCATTGAAATGTTATTATATAAAAAGATTTGATTCACTCTTACAAGTTTTTTGTGTTATAGTCACATTTTTGTCACCCCTGGTTAGTTTAGGCAATTCATTAGAAGTTGAATTTTTACAATAATGTGCAGGACAAATTTTATTAAATAATATATGCTTATAATTTCTGTACCTCGTTATGTATAACTTGTTCTTTCACATTTTAGCTCAAATACCTAGCTAATCGGTATTTATTCAGAGTCAATATCATAAGCTTAATTTGAGGACATGTTACATGTTTGGATGAAAATTAATGAATAAAATAAAATTACTGGAGTCAAAAAAGTTTAGAGAAAATTACTTTATAAGATTTTTTGGGATGTTTAATTATTAAAAATTATTAACTTATAAAATATTTAGGGAGAAGGACCTTTTTCTAAAAAAAAAACACAAATATACCCTTAAATTATTTTTTCATTTATTTATCTCTTGTCGATATAATTATTTATTCATGTATATAAATTATTGTAAAATATATAATTTAAGAATTAGAGAACTAAGAACAATTTTATTTTATAAAAAAAAATGATATCGAAAAAATTATTCTTCCACTAAGAGATACATAACTACACATCAATGATATTAAAAAAGAAAAAATAAAATATACTCAAAGAGGGAATGCAAGATATGGAGGAAAAAAATCAAGACACCAAAAATAACCCCTAATTACAAAAATAAAAAGGGGCGAAAACACAGAGAAATAGAATGATTATTACTTGCAATAAATTAAAGTACTACGATAATTATTTTGCGATTCATACGATAATTATTTTGTGATTTACCTATCTCTTTATCTCTTCATTATTGTTATGATGATGTTGTGTTAGTTTATGGAAGTGCAAAAAAATAATAAAGTTATTTAGTAACGGTAAATTGGTGACTTATAGTAACAAATTTCTGTTATAGAAAAATGTAAATTAATAAAGATTTGAATATAATAAGTAATTAGAAAATAAATATGTTTATAGAAAATAAATAAATGAGAAAATAATTTAAGGATATATTTGTCTCTTTATAAAAAAAAATTGGTCCTTCTTAAATATTATAGAAATTAATCTTTCTTAATAATTTTAGTACTAAAAATTCTTTTTAATAATTACATGTCTGTAACGGTCTTTTAGAGGTATTTTTTTAGAAGTTAGGAATGTTATTATAAACTCAAAACTTTAAGTATTGGTTTATTTATTTAAAATAATTGGCAAATTTTTGAAAAGAAAAATCTTATTTGTATTCATTTTTTGTTATACACTAAACCGACTCACTTATGTCTGTTATAAAATGGACCCTAGATCTCAAATAATAACAGTAGAGAATAAGTTGACTTAGTATAAAGATAAAAAAATAAATATATGTATTATCAACATTCAAAACCTAAAAATTTTTTTCATCATCTCAAATATAGTG
The DNA here is from genome assembly GCF_003086295.3 of Arachis hypogaea. NCBI lineage: Eukaryota > Viridiplantae > Streptophyta > Magnoliopsida > Fabales > Fabaceae > Arachis > Arachis hypogaea. The sequence goes on from NC_092055.1 coordinate 101,683,359, forward strand.
TATGAGATTCAATAATAAATAGTGTAAGAATCAGAAAAAGCATCTTATTTTTTTAAATGTCCCATTTAAGATTCACTATTTTTTTTTTTTTTTTAGACTCGAACTCAAAATCACTTAAAATAAAGGTCAAATTTACCTATATTTGATCAACTCGACTTCTTTACTTTGAGACTTAATTGGTGCATAACTTTCCTCTTCACTTCATCAAATAAAACAATATTAATACTTCACTTCACTTGCAAGATATCAAATATGATCACCGTAAAAAAATAATTATTTAGGATAAATTAAAAATATTCAGTGAAAGCATAATGGAATATTTATCATTTTCATTTATTTTCTAAATTGCGAAACTCTTTTATTTTGCTTAGTTGGGGTGAGATCGGAGAAATGTTCTTGCTGAAAAATATTATTCCTATGCTATACATACATTATTTGGTAGTATTTGTACATTATACATTTGATAAGAAAAGGGTTGAGTTAATTTTACAAATCTGTGTTGTGTCATAATGCAGGATGGAATGTATGATATGGGAGTTGAGGCAGATGAAGCTTCGGTGCAGGTGAAGGGGACAACGAGTAGATCCCCAGACCAATTAATAGAGCTGGAAGGTGTTACTGTAGACGATGTTCATCAAATGGAATTCAACACTCCTGAAAAAGCAAGTGATTTCTACAACAACTATAGTCGACTAAAGGGTCTTGCATCAAGGCAACAGAAGAAAATAAGGAATAGTACAGGGCAGATTGTTGGATATACATTTGTATGTAACAGGCAGGATTTTCGAGAGAAGAAATGATTGGAAAAATGGATAAAAAAAATGGAGCATAAGGTAGTAACTCGTTGTGGGTGTCTCATTGAGATGAGGATTAAGAAAAAAGATGGAAGCAAGAAATGGTACGTGTCGCGGTTCGTTGATGAACATAACCACGAGATGGTATCTGAAAAGTTTGTAAATTATCTAAGGTCTCATAGGAAGATATCGAAGGTTGAGATTGCTCAGTTGACTAGTAGGAGGGAAATTGGGATCAGTATTCCGAAGATATATGAATCCTTTGCAGCCCCATCTTGCTGGTTTTAATAAGGTTCCTTTCACGAAACAAGTCATGTATAACGACGTTAGGAAGCAAAGAGAATTGCAAGGTAGAGATGTAAATGTTGCGATTAGGTTTTTGGAAGGCATTGCTGGTGTAGATGGTAGAATGTTTTGGTGGTATAAGGTGGGATCGAAGGAGAACTTGCGCGATATTTTCTAGAGTGATGGTCGTAGTCAGGACGATTACGCTATTTTTGGGTATGTGCTTGCTATTGATGCAACTTATGGACATAACAAGTACAACCTACCGGTGGTGGTATTCTCAGGGGTTAATCATCACAACCAAACCTGTGTGTTTGCCACGGCAATTAGTCTCAAGATTCATATATTTGGGGTTTTACAATAGTTTCTCGATTGCATGCAAGGAAAATTGCCAATTTCAATGATCACAGATGGTGATCCTTCCATGCGAATAGCCATACAAGTTGTTTTTCTCCAAGATCATCACAGGCTTTGCACATGGCATCTTCTGAGAAACGCAACACAAAATATACGTGATCTGCGTTTCACACAATTGCTAAGACATTGTATGTTGGCAGACATGGAGACTGAAGAATTCAAAACACACTGGCAGTCAATGGTCGACAAGTGTGGCATTTTTAATGTAGAGTAGGTGAAGGACTTGTATAGAAAAAAGAATTCTTGGGCGACATCCTACATACGAGGGAGGTTCTTTGCCGGTATAAGGACCATTCTTGTTGTGAGTCGTTACATGCTAAGCTTGGGAGGTTTGTTGGGAGTAGGTATAGAGTATTGGAGTTTGTTACTAACTTTCAAAGATATGTAGATTTTCTTAATGACAATGAGGATGAGCTTGAATTTAGGTCATGCTATGGTACCCCCGTATTGCAAACAGAGTTTGTGGAGTTGGAAAAATTTGGATAGAGTAAATTCACACGAGAGACGTTTTGGAGATTTTGTGAGTCCCTCAGACGATGTGTTTGAGTTAGGATATTTGAAAGCAAGGTTACAGATCAGTGCCACGTTTACAGAATCAAAAAGTATCGGCGACTGGATATGACCTGGATTGTTGTGTGGAAACCTGTCACAAATAACTTTAGGTTCACATGCATGCGGATGGCGTCCTTTGGGTTCCCATGTGTGCATATCCTTGCTGTCTACGTTAGGCTGCATTTAGGTGCACTGCCCGATAGCCTTGTGTTGCGCAGGTGGGCTAAAATAGCAAAGTTAACGATTATATCAAATGCATGTGGTGAAGAAACAATAGACCACGCAGCAACTTATAGAACCAGGTTGGGTGCCTTTTCTCAGATATGCAAGAGGTTAGAACGGGTCGCATGCACGAGTGATGAAGACTTCAAGCAATACTCGAAGAAGCTTCAAAGTGATGCAATTGTGTTGGAAATTAAGTACGGGCTGAGATCCGCTGAACCTATCGTGACAAACAAGTTAGTCCGTCAAGGGATAAAAGACCCGGCCCGTGTTGGAACGAAGGGCACCAGATGATGTTCCAGGCCTCTTCGTCAGTTGGGAAGAAGCGACAAAAGTGTAGCACATATGACCGACTTGAACATCGAATGATGTGATGTCTGACGTTAGGGATTTTTACCAGTAAAGAATGTCATAAAAACAGTCGCGTTGTAGATATAGTCTCTAAACCGACAGAAATCCCCTTCGTGCAAACGTTTTGGTTGTCACAAGTAACAAACACCTTAAAATTGATAACCGAGTATTTAACCTCGAGTCGTCTTCTCAAGGAACTGCAAGAAAGTATGTTCTTATTATTGGCTATGGAGATTGCAAATTGGGGTTTCAAGAATGAGGAACAAGTAATTTAATGGTGAGTAAATTAAATGGCAATTAAAATGAATAAATAACTGTAAAGCAAACTTTTGGCAAGGTATGAGAAATTGGAAGTCCAGGCTTAGTTATTCTTATCAACAACAATGAAAGTTGAATCTTAATTCCACTTAGTCAACCTTTACTAAAGTAAAGGAAAATCAAGGGACTAATTAGTTTGATCTTCGAATCCTATTTATTTCCTAAGAAAAGGTTAGGATTATTGAAGCTTAGTTCAATTAGCAAAGATAACAGTTATCAATTATGTTGAGATAAGATAACTCCTGAGTTACTGCTTTCTTAACCAAGACCAAAAGAGGAAAAAGTAAATTTGCTGGAATAAAAATGCCTTCAGATGTAAAGCAACAATAACATAAATAAGAGAGATCAATATTAAACTGAAATACCTCAAATAACATTAATAAAAGAGTAATCTGTAACATGAAAGAATTCATAGAGTAGCTTGCAAAGGTAAATAAAAGGAATATTGAACCTGATCAAAAGAGATAATGCTCAAGGTGAATAAAAATCCTAAATCTAAATCCTAATCCTAAAGAGAGAGAGAGAATCTCTCTCTATACTAAATCTAATTCATGGAAAGTAAAAATTGGCGAGCTCTCTCTGAATGGATGCATTCCCCCACTTTATAGCCTCTAATCTGTGTTTTCCGGGCCAAAAACTGGGTTAAAAACAGCCCAGAAATCGCCCCCTGCGTATTCTGGTACGTTCAGGTCGCGGACAAGTGACGCGGAGGCGTCGTCCACGCGGCCGCGCGGATTGAAGTTCGCAGATGCGACGCGTCCGCGTGGATCATGCGTTCGCGTTGCTTAGCGTCAGAGAAACTATGGCATATTATATATCAAATCGAAGCCCCGGACGTTAGCTTTCCAATGCAAATTGAACCGCATCATTTGGACCTCTGTAGCTAAAGTTATAGCCGTTTGAGTGCGAAGAGGTCAAGTTGGACAGCTTAGCAATTTCTCCAACTTATTGTATTCCTTCCACTTTTGCATGCTTCCTTTCCATCCTCTGAACCATTCCTGCCCTGTAATCTCTAAAAACACTTAACACACATATCAAGGCATCTAATGGTAATAGGAGAGGATTAATAATAAGTAAATATAAGATCAAAGAAGCATGTTTTCAATCATAGCACAAAATCAGGAAGGAAATATAAAACCATGCAAATATTATGAATAAGTGGGTAAAGAGTTGATGAAATCCACTCAATTGAGCACAAGATAAACCATAAAATAGTGGTTTATCAACCTCCCCACACTTAAACACTAGCATGTCCTCATGCTAAGCTCAAGAGAAGCTATAAAGATGAAGAGGAATGGTAGAAAGTATGAAATGCAATCCTATCTATATGAATGCAACTAAATGCAAAATGTTTCTACCTACTTGGTTAAAAGTAAATAAGCTTTTCAAGATAAACATAAATCAAATTTCACTAATTCAAATTATACAATAAAAGATAAGTAAACTTGTAAGAAGATAGCTCATGAAAGCAGGGAACATAGAATTAAGTATTGAACCCTCACTGGTAGTGTATATCACTCAAACTCTCAAGTGTCTAGGGTCAATCACTCTACTCTTCCCTAATCATGCTTTCTAAACTTTGTTCTTCATCTAACCAATTAACAAATATTTAGCATACTAATGCAAACATCATGAGGTCTTTTCAGGGTTGTAATGGGGCTAAGGTAAAGGTAAGGATATATGTATGGCCAAGTGAGCTAATAATATGAATCTTTGACTAACCTAAGCTCTCACCTAATATACATATATTCTATATACTTTTAAATTCATGCCTAACTACCCATAATTCCCACTTTTGTATGATTCCCATACTCATGTACCAAATTTTTTTTATATTTCTTTACTTTTATCACATGTGCATTGATCTTTTATTAACTTAGCATTGGGGTTATTTTTCCCCTTATTTATTTATTGAAAATTTTTTTTGAATCATATAAGCAAACATAACTTATCAATGCACATGAATTTTCCATTATTTTTCTATTTTAGTTTTTCATGAGTAGGTTTCCCAAATTCCCAATATTCAAATAAATTAGAAACATGATACATTCCCTTATTAACCCATATTCCCACAGTTTTCCCACACTTAGTTGATGCACAATTTCTATCTTAAGCTAACCAAAGATTCACTTGGGATTTTTGATTTATTTTTCTGCTTAAGGCTAGTAATGTGGTTATAGAACAAGAGGGGATTAAGCTCAAGGGGCTAACAAAGGTGATGTAAAAGGTAGGCTTATTTGGGATAAGTAAGTTAATAACAAATAATGGCCTCAATCATATGCAAGCATGTAAATATACTAAATATTGGACATATAGAATGGAACAAAGAAAAGATTGCAATCATAGTGAAGAAAACACACAAGAATAAAAATTTATGGTTAAATAATGTAACCATGTAAATAAGCTCAAAATCTCACAGGTTGTGTGTTCTTTAGCTCAAAAACCATGTTCCAAATACAACTTCAAACAAGTTTTAACAGAAATTTTTTTTTTAAATTTAAATTAGTGAAGTACTATAAAAATTTCTTGAAAAAGAAAATATTACTTCAACCAAGTAGTAACTAAATGCACAAAATCAAATAAACATGCAATCAAATATGTAAATGCAACAATGAATTAACAAAGAAAATAAGACAATGGTGTTGAAAGGAGGAAAATAGCTAACCCATGGAGATCGGTATCGATCTTCCCACACTTAAAGATTGCACCGTCCTCCGTGCATGCTGAGATGTGCGGTGGACGGGCTGCTACAACTGATGCTTTTCTCCAAAGATTGTGCAGATGGACTTGTCTTATCTCCCCATGTAAACGTCTTCCAGTTCCCTTCCGGGTGGCCATCCTGAAAGAAAAAGGGAAGAAAGGTAACCCAGTAATAAAGGTAAGAAAATAAATGAAGTATGGGTGGGTTAATGCCAAATGATAAGGGTCTCATTTACATGGAAGCTTCAACATGTACGTGAGAAAACAATAGAAGCCATGGCATACCAGTGGTGCAAGATTTGAAACATAGGGGAGGAGAGTGTGGGTAATGAAAGATAGTATAAGCTCATGTCAATGCAAAAAGGAATACAAATATCATAAAAGAATAGCATTGATTTAAGTGATATTACCCAACAGTGTAAACAAGTCACTAAGCACCACATAATACCAGAAAAGTTGCAACAGTTAAATAAGAAAATCAACACCAAAGGAAATATAATAAATGTATAAAAGAAAAGAAAAAATATGCACTAAATTAAAATGCAATGAATGAAATATGCAAATAAATTAAGTAAAATAAAATGAAAGATAAGAAGAATGAGAAGGGAAAGAAGTGAGTAAGAAAGGAGGGAGGGAAAAATTAGGATTGGGGAAGAAAAGATAAGATATTTGGCAAATAAGGATAAGTTGTGCGGCGCAAGCAATGCGGTTGCGTGGGGCACGCGGTCGCACGGCTTGCGCTTAAACTGATTGACGCGGTCGCGTGACCCATTTTATGCTACTGGCGCGAGGGCAGCCTCGCTCTCGCACAACTCTCTGTTCAAAAATCATTAATTGCCAAATATTGGGTGACGCGATCGCATGGGGCATGCGATCGCGTGAATGACCACTTAGTAGGATGTGACGCGGCCGCGTGGGGCACGCGGTCGCGTGAGATGGACTGCGCGTCCAGCGCCAGTCCAGCACCACTCTAGCACAACTTTCGGCTGTGTACCATTATTGCGTCGAAATCCTGGTCATGCGGCCGCATGGGGCACGCGGTCGCGTGGGAGGCCATTATTCCCATATGACGCAGTCGCGTGGGACGATTTGTGCCATTGGCACGCCTCCAGCCACGCTCTCGCGTGACTCTTTGTTCAATTCTTTTCTTCCTAACGCGCTTGTGACGCGGACGCGTCAGCGACGCTGCCGCGTCGCGTGAGTGTTTTCCCCTTTTTTTTATATGCAGAATGTGGAATGCAATATGCAGAATGCAGTGCTTAATGTGAATGCTATGCATGATTCCAGGTTCAATAAAATAAAATAAAATTCAAAAACAAACAAAACTAAATAAAATTAAAATTGCAAAAGGAACGATCATACCATGGTGGGTTGTCTCCCACCTAGCACTTTTAGTTAAAGTCCTTAAGTTGGACATTGGAGGGGCTTCCTGTTATGGTGGCTTGTGTTTAAATTCATCCAGAAATCTCCACCAATGCTTGGAATGCCAATAGCCTCCGGGGTCCCAAACTAGGCATGTAAAGCTTCCGAGAAGCTTCAAACAGATTTTCAGGCTCCCGGGGTGATGAATATCAGAATATTTTCCAGGATCCCAAACTTTGGTTCTAAATCCGCCTCCGTCTTGATCTATACTTTTCCATTCGGGTGGTTTAGAAAGTAGATTCTTACCATAGTGACCAAACGTTTTCCGAGATCCATTCAATTGAGCTTGATACCAATCCGTGCACTTCAAGTTGAAGCGTGGAACCTTATTGAACCCTGTACACCAGCTCTGAGCACGAGCCATTTCCCTCTTACTCTTAAAGCCGCAGAGAGCTCTAAGCTGGCCATCTGTTTCAAGTAAACCATATTCAAGTGAATAAGTAAAGTTAAAAGTTAAGGATTGTACCCACTTGAAGCTTGTATTGGGTGGTAATGGCCTTGGGGAAGGTGTTTCTGGTGGTTCTGGAAGTTCTACTCCCTTGTGCTCTTCTGTGAAGGTTCTTCAAATGCATCTGAGTTCTGGTCAAAGTCTTCTATGTCTTCCTCATCACTTGAGTCATAGATTGGAGGTTGAGAGAAATCTACCTCTGCATCATCTTCGTATTCAATTGGGAAAGACCCTTCGATCTCAGAGAATTCACTTACGGATGCAAGTTCATCACTAAGAAAACTTGACTTGTGACTATCATCATCAAGGGAATTTGTGTCCTGGGTTATTCCGTCTAGTTCTTCATAAACGACTTGCCTTGGGAAATGTGCAATATCCTCCTTAGCATCAACTGTAACGTCTTTGACGGAGTTCTCCTCAACTCTGGATTCCCATGGAGGTTCAGCGTCTCCTAGATCTTCAACCAACTCTTCTTCTTGTACAATGACAGCTTCTTCTACTTGTTCGAGTACGAATTCATGCTCTGTCTTGTCCACTGGAGTTTTCAATATCTCTTTCATGCTACGCTCTTCATTAGATTGTCCACATGGGGCTGTGGTTGGTCCTTGAATGTTCGCGCGTCTAGAAACTAATTGAATTACTGCTTGCTCCAATTGTCGAATGGTTGCTTGAAGTTTATTTACTATTGCCTTGAGGTGAACCTCTGATTCTCAGGGTGATGGATTTGGACATGATACATAGGAAAGTGGTGGTGTTTGGGAGTGACTGGATTGGATCTGGGGTAAATAGGGATCATGTGGTGGCGAATAGTAAAGAGAAGCTTGTGAGTGTGGTGGTTCGAGGTTATGTTGAGAGCTTGGTCTATAGGCACGGGGTGGGACTTGTTGGTAGTTACAAGGTTGTCCACCATATCTATCAGCTGGGGATGCATTGTAGAATGGTCGTTGTCCGTGATATCTTGAAGGGTGTTGTTGCCTGAAGGGTTGATTAGATCCTCTTGGCTCCATCCATCCTTGATTGGTCTGACCTTGGTGCATATTCCTACTGTAACTTCTATTTCCTTCAACAAAGTTAGAACCAAACTCAAAGCGAGAGGGGTGAGAGTTCATAGTAGCAAATAAAAATAAAAAAGAAAAACAAAAATAAATAAACAAGCAAAAGAAAAATATTTACAATAACCAATAATAAGGCACACGTTAGCAGTTCCCCGGCAACGGCGCTATTTTGACGTTAGGGATTTTTGCCAGTAAAGAATGTCATAAAAACAGTCGCGTTGTAGATATAGTCTCTAAACCGACAGAAATCCCCTTCGTGCAAACGTTTTGGTTGTCACAAGTAACAAACCCCTTAAAATTGATAACCGAGTATTTAACATCGGGTCGTCTTCTCAAGGAACTGCAAGGAAGTATGTTCTTATTATTGGCTATGGAGATTGCAAATTGGGGTTTCAAGAATGAGGAACAAGTAATTTAATGGTGAGTAAATTAAATGACAATTAAAATGAATAAATAACTGTAAAGCAAACTTTTGGCAAGGTATGAGAAATTGGAAGTCCAGGCTTAGTTATTCTTATCAACAACAATGAAAGTTGAATCTTAATTCCACTTATTCAACCTTTACTAAAGTAAAGGAAAATCAAGGGACTAATTAGTTTGATCTTCGAATCCTATTTATTTCCTAAGAAAAGGTTAGGATTATTGAAGCTCAGTTCAATTAGCAAAGATAACAGTTATCAATTATGTTGAGATAAGATAACTCCTGAGTTACTGCTTTCTTAACCAAGACCAAAAGAGGAAAAAGTAAATTTGTTGGAATAAAAATGCCTTCAGATGTAAAGCAACAATAACATAAATAAGAGAGATCAATATTAAACTGAAATACCTCAAATAACATTAATAAAAGAGTAATATGTAACATGAAAGAATTCATAAAGTAGCTTGCAAAGGTAAATAAAAGGAATATTGAACCTGATCAAAAGAGATAATCCTCAAGGTGAATAAAAATCCTAAATCTAAATCCTAATCCTAAAGAGAGAGAGAGAGAATCTCTCTCTAAACTAAATCTAATTCATGGAAAGTAAAAATTGGCGAGCTCTCTCTGAATGGATGCATTCTCCCACTTTATAGCCTCTAATCTGTGTTTTCCGGGCCGAAAGATGGGTCAAAAACAGCCCAGAAATTGCTCCCTACGTATTCTGGTACGTTCAGGTCGCGGACAAGTAACGCGGAGGCATCGTCCACGCGGCCGCGCAGATTGAAGTTTGCAGATGCGACGCATCCGCGTGGATCACGCGTTCGCATCGCCTAGCGTCAGGGCAACTATGGCATATTATATATCAAATCGAAGCCCCGGACGTTATCTTTCCAATGCAAATAAAACCGCATCATTTGGACCTCTATAGCTAAAGTTATAGCTGTTTGAGTGCGAAGAGGTCAGGCTGGACAGCTTAGCAATTTTTCCAACTTATTGTATTCCTTCCACTTTTGTATGCTTCCTTTCCATCCTCTGAACCATTCCTGCCCTGTAATCTCTGAAAACACTTAACACACATATCAAGGCATCTAATGGTAATAGGAGAGGATTAATAATAAGTAAATATAAGATCAAAGAAGCATGTTTTCAATCATAGCACAAAATCAGGAAGGAAATATAAAACCATGCAAATATTATGAATAAGTGGGTAAAGAGTTGATGAAATCCACTCAATTGAGCACAAGATAAACCATAAAATAGTGGTTTATCAATGTCCCAATGCACCAAGCCAGGCTTCCTTACGGCCAAGAGACGAATTTGTGCTTAATAGGATGACTCAAGAAGTTCAAGTAAGTATAATATTGTTCTTAATAAATTTAGTTTTGAAAACTAATTGGCTATAAAATTAAAATATTAAGATACATTAACGATGGTACCTGATATTGACATTCAACTTTATTATTCACATATTTTAACAAGTGGTTCTTAACTAATGAATGTTTTTTTTATGTTGGTGACATTTAAATTGTAAAAGAATCGATTAGATGGTAAGGTTATAAAAATTTGAAATCATTCTAAAAATTAGGTGGTAATACAATGACAGGACAGGCACTAACAGCACTTGAGTGCATATGTCTAAGCTTATGAAATGAGCTATTAGGCTAACAAGAAAGGCTATTGTATTTGAAATGAATGAGCTTAAAGGAGGATGGGATCATGGAAGACTACTAAAAATTGTAACATTAAAATCAAAGAATATTAGGCAAGAATGGAGTACTTGTGGCATAAGATCTTACATCTTTTAAGTTTTACTACCATTGTCATCTTTCAAGGTTGGTTTCATGTGATCATTTTCAGCCATTTGAATTAGTTTTAGTTGAGACAATATCTAATAAAGTTAAGGCTTACCTAAGTGTATGCATACTATCATCTGTTTTCCTGAATCATTAATCAAATACCAATCCTATTGAATGATCCAAAACTATTTTAAAACAATTGATTATGTTTTATTGTTCTGTTGCGCTAACGAATTTTCATTAAGAGGGTCCCTGTTGACAACACTGTTCAACCACACAAGGTGGCGAAAAACCAGTTCTAACCAGGAAGCTGAAGATTGGTTGCGATCCTTCTGTTGTCCAAGCACCCATTTTTCCCGACTCTATGACATGTATAGGTGAATGTAGTCAGTTGCCGGAGGTGTGACCCTTAAAATAAATGAAGACATAACCTAAATAGTGTCGTACTAGGGCAACATTTGGCTGTGATGCTCGACAAAGTTGTAGTTTGAATGATTTGTGTTTACCTTTATTTAAAATGGATAAGTAGTTGAACTATAATGATGACTTTATTTGTTGCATTGGATTGAGTTATGTAATCTGTTTGAATCATGCTTCTATATTCATTGGTGGAAGTTATTAAAGTAAGCAGGTGACATTCCAATTTATTTTAAGACTACTTGTATCACCTATGATACTTTTGAATAATTAATATGTGGTATAAATTATAAACTATTCGTTATCAAATGGAATTAAGTTGTATCACCATATTTCGTCATGGTTTGAAAGACTTTTTTCTAATGTTTGTTCAGATTCGTAAGGATTACCAGATTTACCACTAACGCATGTCAGTGGAGACTTTTGAACTATACTTGTGTATAAGGACGAATCTATGTATTAGGGTGTGGGAGTAAGTGCCTATACTACTATTTAGAAAATTTTTAAGCAGTATATAACAATAATAATTATTTATCCCCATTAAGTTCATTAATTTAACCTTGCTAGAATCTTTTTACTCAATCCTTTTGTCCTTGATAGTCAACATGAGAGTTTCAGTTTAGATATGCATTTTCAAGATTAATTTTTAAACTTAAATGAAATTAGTGTTCTTTATTAGAAATTGGTTGAGACTTGACAGAATATTATTTATCCATAAATGTTTTTGCTTTTAAAGTTAGCTTTAATTTTGTCGTATCATCTGAAACAGTTGAAAGAACTTTCTAAAGTATGTGTTATTATTTAAATTACTATTTTAGTATTTTAATTTGTAGTTGCATAATTTAAAAACTTTATAAAAATTAGATTTAAATAATCTATTAGTTTTTATAGCTTCATCAAATTTTTATTTAGGTCCGTATAATTTAAAAATTTATAATTATGTTGAGTTTCTATATTAGATAAAAATCTTCAATTAGGTTCTTTTTAAGTTTTCTTCAACATTTGTTTTTATATTTAACGTAGGATAAATTATAAAATATGTGAAAAACAAAATATTTTATAGTTGGTCTCTATTTTCTAAAAGATGACAACTACTAAGGATCTAATTGATTTTTTTGGTCCAATACAATAAAGTTATTATAAAATGTTAGACTATAAGAAATTAATTAAAAAATTGGTAAAGATAAGAACTAATAAAATACTTAAATCAAAATATTATTAATATAATTATTATATTAAAAAATATTTTTAAAAATACTAGTCCTAAATAGTTAAGGAAGATAAATCATGTTTACTTTAAACATAATTAAAGAGTCCAATTTTGAAAAACATAAACAAATCCTATAATTAAACTACCTAATACCACATACCATTAACACTATTGGTTTTCATGATTCAAAATACATATGCATAGATAAATTTAACAACAATGAAACCTAAAGACTTATATCCCACACATGGTTCAAAAGAGGTAACTCTAAAAGAGTGTACCAAAGCTGGAAAATGTGGATTGTATGCTCTGATGGGGTAGCTTAGACAACTATTCTCCACACCAAAATAAGTAGAGCAGCTAGTATTACACCATAATATCATGACGGACCTACATAATTGATTAACATTTTACAATTCTAAGATAAATAGACATAATTCATGTTTGCTACTCGATGTTGTGCAAAATGGTACTCCATACCACTACAATATTCAAGTCAACCTTGTTTAGAACCTCGTTGATTGGGAAGCAGACGATGTTTATAGCTGTCCTCACTCACACCCTATCCGGCATTGTCTATTCATGAAATCCACACAAAATTTAGGAAATCAAATGAAACATCAGACAAGGAATGCAACTTTTGTGGCAACTTTAAAACAAAACTTGTATATCTTACCATGTTCCATATGTCATTGAAGTTGAACTTGCCAGCCAGCTGCAACCAATATAACATCCATGTTGCCGACTAAAAGCTGCCATTTATTTTCACCATAGGTATCATTCTTCTGTAAACAATCATTCATGAGCTTGATTTTCTCATACTTATCGTCCAGAGTAGGAACTCCTTGTGGATATTGAATAGGTCCCCATGTGGTAGGGTTAAGGGACACAAGGTGGAAGCTTTCAACATTGTGGTCTAGCCTAAAAATCTGTGATAGCGCAATCATCTGAAAGGTAAAATAAAAATAAATTAACAAATAGCTCTAATTACAATCTTATCTCATGAGGGAATTAAGTGTTGCGTTCATGGTTTCTCAATATAAAACAGATTTTCAAAACTCACCATGGTTCGCATGTTGTGTTTTCTCCTTTCTACTGTATCTGGTGCCTTGGTCATGTCAAGAGAATACACCCTTGCATTTGATACATCTATGACCATCAGATACCATGAATGACTTGCTTTGCGAATTGGCACAAAGACCTACAACTCATCATTTGAAAGATACGTATGAACAAAAATTTTAATCGTAAATTAATTTCATAGATACTCAAGTACAACAAAATTTTTAGATAAACATTGCATGTTCCAGTTGGGATGTTTCAGGCATCCATCGCTCAAGATACCGTTTGATGATAACCTCTAAGGGTTTTAGAAGGAGAATATCATTTGCCATTGTGGAAGGAACAAACCAATTACGAGGTGATAATGCTCTTGAGGCTCTCATGGAAGCCATCATTACAATAATATTCACAATCTGCAAATTTTTAAAAAAGAAATCATATGTGAATGTATTCTTCATGCCAAATGTCTAAATCTTATATTTGATGCCAAAAGGAATCAACCTCACATCAGAATGGGACACATAGCGTGGACAAAGAGAAAATAATTACCCTTTAGAAACCTCAAGTTGAGTGAATTTGAACAAGATCTCCCTGTGTATGAATGGGTCAAGTGAATAAATTTGTTAAGTAATTTCATACAAAAAGGTAAAAAAACAAAACCAAACTATAATGGCAAATTTATGCAAAAGAAAGCACCTGTAGTCACTAGTCTCATTAGTCTTCCAAAATATATAAGCAGCAAATCGGACTTCATCATACATAAGGTCCATCTCTGGGGTCGGCATGAACTCCATTTCGAAGGTTTGCTTATAATAGCAACAAAAAATTGCATGAACTCTTTGTTCCTTGAGTCGGGTTACTTATTACTATCAAATACTCTCATGTGCTTGCCAGTGGAATTAGAAAAACGGGGAATCATAGTAGTTTAAGAATGGATGTCGAAGGACACTTGTGGGTGGACCGACTTGGGTTATGAGAGGGACTTAATTGTTCACACACCCTTCCATCGAAAGGATTAGCCCATGGGTTGGAATTTCAGCTGGATGTGGAACACTATCATTGTCTACAGGCTCCATCTTGGGTAGCTTCATTGGTCTAGGCCTACAAGGTGAAGCTGAAAACAACTCACAAACCTGAGTGTTGCAATCCATATGGGTTAAGCTCGGAAGTTGCATGACAGATTGCATTATCTAGTTCATCAAAACCTTACATCATTTACAGCAAACTGAACAGTGTGAAAAATATCAATTGTGGAGTATCTGAAAAATAAAGAGAGAGACTACAACTTTTTAACATAACATGTACCATCTTTGTGGATCTTATAATAGGTGAACTCCTAGCAATAGTTCGGGAGATTCTGACTTTCAGGACTCCAGTCGACCAATGCAGTTTGTGAGCTAGTAGGGGCTTCGAATTCGCTAGACGAGACTTAGGCCTCGGTGTAGAACGTTGCTCGTCGATGATAATGATGAGATATTTTGGTGAAAAATAAATCTCTCACAAAACATCACAATCCAACCGGCAAGTGCACCGGGTCGCATCAAGTAATAAAAACTCACGGGAGTGAGGTCGATCCCACAGGGATTGATGGATCAAGCAATTTTAGTGGGTGATTAGTTTAGTCAAGCTAACATTGATGTGAATTGTGTGAAATTGTAACCAACAGAAAGTAAATGACAATGAATTTAAAGTTGCAGAATGTAAA
The DNA here is from genome assembly GCF_003086295.3 of Arachis hypogaea. Lineage (NCBI taxonomy): Eukaryota > Viridiplantae > Streptophyta > Magnoliopsida > Fabales > Fabaceae > Arachis > Arachis hypogaea. The sequence goes on from NC_092055.1 coordinate 101,698,531, forward strand.
TTGGCAAGTAACTTAAAGAGCAAGAAATGTAAATTGCAAGAATCTTAAATGACAAGAAATATAAATTGCATCAAATGTAAAGGGAATTGGGAATTGGATTTGCAGAAATTAAACAAGGAAAAGTTAAATTGCAACAAGCAGAGAAGTAAAAGATGGATTTGATTGATTCGGAACCAAAACAGAAATGTAAATAAACATGAAAAGCAATAAACAGAGAATGTAAAATTGGAATTAAGATCTCAGGACCCAAGAGACTAGATAACCAAGTCTAGATCTCAATGCCTTCCTAGATCCAACAAGAACAATTGCAAGAGAAATTAAAGAAAAGTAAATTGCAGAAGCCAAGAGAAGGTGAAGTAGTAAACAGGAATGGAAATTCAATTGTGCAGAGAAAGTAAACAAGAAAATTCTCAAGGTGAGATTGAAACAGAATTTCTTCAATTCTCAACCCAAGATTCAAAACGAAATTGAAAACTAAGAGAGAGCTCTCAAATCCTAATGCTCCCTAGTGGAGCCAGCCTCTTTACAAATATGAAAATGATGCCTTATATAGGCTTTACAAAATGGAAATGAAAATGAAATTAAAAACAAATTACAACTAAATGAAATTCCTATTTTATCTATTTCTTGTGCCTTTGAGTGATGATCATGGGCCTTTGCTCTTGGTGGAATTGGGTTGAAAGAGGCCTTGGTTGATTGCTCTTGGAGTTTGAAGAAGAACCGAAGTGAACCAATTGAACCGGTTTTGAAGTTAGCCATAGTTGGTCCCAACGTTAGGGCCAAAGTTAGGGGTCTAACTTTGACCCCAACTTTTCATAGCAGCAAGCAATATTCTCTGGTTTGGACGTTGGTGCCAACGTTAGGGGTCTAACTTTGACCCTAACGTTGGCCTCCCTTATGCACATTTATGGCACCAACTTTGTCCTCTTGTCATGTTGCCAATTTTATGCCCAATATAGACTATCATATATGGTTGAAAAGATCTGAATGTCAGCTTTCTAACCCACTTGAAATCACTTCAATTGGACATCTACAACTCAAGTTATGATCATTTGAAGAGGGCATGGTCGCTGGCTTTGGTGTGCAGCGTTTGAGGTAACGTTAGCCCTCAAACGTTGGCGAAAACGCCAGTTCTGGAGGCTCAAATGTATTGTCCACCCCATACTATTATACATTGTTGGAAAGCCCTGGATGTCTACTTTCCAATGCCGTTGGGAGCACATTATTTGGAGCTCTACAGCTCGAGTTATACTCCTTTTAAGGTGCAGAGGTCAGTTGGCCTCACTGCAGGTTGCCACCATGTTCGTTTATGCACATTGCAGGGCAGTTTTCTCCCTCAATTTTAGTGTCCACCATGCAGTGCCATATATGCTTGGAAAGCTCTTGATTCCTACTTTCCAATGCTTCTTGAATCACCTCATTTGGAGCTCTGTAGCTCAAGTTATTCTTGTTGGAAGTATACCCCTTGTATGCCTTGTGGTGTGTGGCGCCAACGTTAGCCTCCAAGTTAGGGGGCTAACGTTGGCGCAAACGTTGGCCTTCTCCCCCTTTATAACTCATGTGCCAACGTTAGCCTCCAAGTTAGGGGGCTAACGTTGGCGCAAACGTTGGCTGGCCCAGGGATGAGTTTCAAGTTTCTCTTGCCAACGTTAGCCTCCAAGTTAGGGGGCTAACGTTGGCTCAAACGTGGGGAGTCCAGGGAGTGATCTTCATGCCCAACGTTAGCCTCCAAGTTAGGGGGCTAACGTTGGGGCTAACTTCATGCCTCCAGGATCAACTTCCATTCTTCCATTGTCCTTTCTTCACTCCTAGCCATTCCTCTTTGCTTCAACCTTTCTCCAAGCCTTCTTCACCTATCATTGATCAACCAAACTAATCAAAGCTTTGCTCAAAATCATGAGATATTCAATCTTTCATAATATGTAACAAATATAGCATAAAACCTCATGAAATGGCATGAATTCATATATGGTTGGTTCAATCAAGGGAAACATGAAAATCTACCCAATTGGCTTGCTTATGGCTCAAGAAAGTGCATAATTCAATTGAAAACAAAAGAAAAAGGCTAGTTAAAATAGGCTAAGATGACTTGTCATCACAACACCAAACTTAAAGCTTGCTTGTCCCCAAGCAAGAAAAGAATCATGCAATAAAGATTGACAATCCAAGGCAAGAAGAATAGCAACTCAATGTTCATGGTAAGCTAGTTTTCTAAGTATACTACAATCACAAAAGAAATGTAAATGATTGATGCTTCCATCTAGCTCAATTTATGAAATCTTTTTCTTATATTTCTTCCTTGAAACAAGCTTTTGATTTTCTTATTAGCTTCTCCTTTTTGGGTGCTTTGCCCCATGAGTTGATAACAAAGCTACGACTTCTAAATGCTTTGTTTTCAAGTATTACCACTTGATACATAAGCACCACAAGCATTTGATTAGAGGACTTCATTAAGCTCATTTTTCTTTTCTTTTCTTGACTCTCTAATCATTGATGCTCAGAGCCTTGAGCTTTGAGGGAGTGCTTTTGCACTTTAAGCCTAACCTTGACTTCTAAGTGTTTTGTTTTCAAGCATTTGGCTTGATACATAAACACCACAAGTACTTAACAAATGAATTGCCATTGGTACTCAGAGCCTTCAGCTTTCTCATTTTTTTCCCTTTTTCTTTTCTTGCTTTATTTTGCATTTGCTTCTTCAAGGTTTTCATGATTTTCAAAAAATTTCACAAAATGTCCTAGATGAAAACTTCAATTAAATAAAATCCAGTGCAATCAAGCAACAATCAAACATACTAGCTTACCAATACTTTTATGCACATGCTAAAATCTTCTTTAATGCCTTGTTTGTTTATGATCATGATACTTTGTTGCTTTTGAATTCACAAAACTCAAGTTGGAAATCATAATGACATAGCACCATGTTGCAATTTAGAAATCAAACTATGCCTTTTCAAACACACATGCATACAGAGAAGGTAAAGACAATCATGCAGTTTATAGTGCTTGAAACAAATGAGAGGAAAAGGAACTTTACAACCTTGTAGTTCATCTTCTCTATTGTTGTCATTTTCCTCCCATTCTCCTCCTTCCCATACCAAACTCAGAATGCTTGCTCATCCTCAAGCAACTATTAGAACCGTGGCTATGGGGCTAAGATGGATCATGAATGTCTTTCACAAGGAATGTTAGTAGTACATGTGTTTCAAGCAAGCAAAATTAAAGATAATAATCAAGGCACAAGAGACAGAGACATTGTGATTGCAAGCTTAAGAAGGTGAGCATAATACTTTGCATAAAAGATAAGTGGCACACCAAACTTAGTGTGACACTTTCACTTGGAATTAATGCAAGTATCCAGTAAAGATTTGAAGCAAACTGTGTTGCATAGCAACACCAAACTTAGAATGCAATCCTATGTCAATTTATTTAAACTAAAACTAAACAAAAGAAACTGTTATATGTTAAATACAATCACCAAATGAAGAGTCTGTTATAAATAAGGATGTCTTGGTGATGTATTAACAAAAACAGTTAATGAAGGAAAGCATTAAAAACAAGTAAATAAATGAAACAAAGGGAAAACAAAAATTATCCAACTAAGAAGAAAAATAACACTGTAAAAGGCAATATGATTATACAGACAAGTGATGTTGCTGGATTGATTTGCATAGAAAAATAGGTGGCACACCAAACTTAGAATCTTGGTGTGTCACTTTCATGTAAAATTGATGCAATCATCCATGAAGATGGAAAACAGTTTGTTGCAGGGCAACACCAAACTTAGAATGTAATCATATGCCAATTTATTGAAATTTAAACAAAGCAAGGAGAAGAAATGTACCTACTGTCTACCTGTTCTTTACTTTCTTCCTTTTCTTCCAATTTGTTAAGAGAAATGACTTCAAAGGAGGAGAAGTTTCAGCTAGTGCCCCCTGTCTTGGTCTCTCCTCAGCAAGCTTCCTTGTGAAATTGGCTTGATTGATCTTGCTTGCTGGATCAGGGGGAGGATTGTTTGCAGTTGACCTTCTCATGAATGTTGTCCTTGGTGTCTTGGTCACAATCCTCTTCTTGGTGCTTTTGTCAATTGCCTTCACTTCTTTGAATCCAAGTTTTGGTGGTTGTGTGATTGTTGGAGTTTTGTATTCATCCAGAGCCTTTTGTATTGGTGGTTCCATGAACTCCTCCTTTATGTACTTCTCTGCCTCACTTGAGTTTGGAATGACTTCTTCACTTTCTTGCTCCTCCACTTCCTCTTTTACACCCAACATTTGTTTCAATTGCTCTATCATGGGGGAGGTTTGTGAGAGTTGTGAGTCTTCATGTTCTCTTGTCATCTCAAGTGAAGTTTCAGGTTCAACCACCTCATTCTTCATTGAAAGTTCACTTGATGCAGTGGCCTCCTTATCTTGCTTTTCCACTTTCTCCTTCATATCCATCAATTGGCCTTCATTTTTCTTGCTCAGTGGTTCTAAGCTCCTCCTTATTTTCTCTACTTCTTCATTCATATTTTTGAAGAAAGCTTCTTGCCTTTTCTCGGATATTTGTGCTTCTTTCGCATATTTTTCGAGCTTGGACTCAAGCTCTGAAAGCCTTGAGTGGTTCATGGAAGTTTGTGTGGGTGGTGAGTTTTGAAAGGGGCTTTCGGTTGAAGTATGGTCAAGTGATGATATCTTTGGATGATTATCATATGGAGCACTAGAATTCCCTTCCCAGCCACCATTAGAATCATGACTTGCATTATTTTGTGGTGGAAAGAAATATCCCATATGATTTTCTTTCTCATCTTGTGGTTCTGAAGCATAGCTCCATGAATTGGAGTGCCCAGAATTTGAAGTTTCTTGGTGATATCCCCAGCCATCATTAGAGATTGGTGATGGTGGGTGATATCCCATAAAATTTTGTTTGACCAAATGATGAGTTGAACTCCATTTGTATTTTGCAAACATCAATGAAAATTGAAATTACTCATATCAGAGATGAGAATTTCTTAGTGAGGCAAAAACTCAAACACCTTGGTTTCACTTTGAAACAGAAAACAAAAATAAAGAAAATGCTTGATCTAGACTTCTCACCCACTTAATCATTGTTGATCTAATCAATCCCCGGCAACGGCGCCAAAAACTTGATGAGATATTTTGGTGAAAAATAAATCTCTCACAAAACATCACAATCCAACCGGCAAGTGCACCGGGTCGCATCAAGTAATAAAAACTCACGGGAGTGAGGTCGATCCCACAGGGATTGATGGATCAAGCAATTTTAGTGGGTGATTAGTTTAGTCAAGCTAACATTGATGTGAATTGTGTGAAATTGTAACCAACAGAAAGTAAATGACAATGAATTTAAAGTTGCAGAATGTAAATTGGCAAGTAACTTAAAGAGCAAGAAATGTAAATTGCAAGAATCTTAAATGACAAGAAATATAAATTGCATCAAATGTAAAGGGAATTGGGAATTGGATTTGCAGAAATTAAACAAGGAAAAGTTAAATTGCAACAAGCAGAGAAGTAAAAGATGGATTTGATTGATTCGGAACCAAAACAGAAATGTAAATAAACATGAAAAGCAATAAACAGAGAATGTAAAATTGGAATTAAGATCTCAGGACCCAAGAGACTAGATAACCAAGTCTAGATCTCAATGCCTTCCTAGATCCAACAAGAACAATTGCAAGAGAAATTAAAGAAAAGTAAATTGCAGAAGCCAAGAGAAGGTGAAGTAGTAAACAGGAATGGAAATTCAATTGTGCAGAGAAAGTAAACAAGAAAATTCTCAAGGTGAGATTGAAACAGAATTTCTTCAATTCTCAACCCAAGATTCAAAACGAAATTGAAAACTAAGAGAGAGCTCTCAAATCCTAATGCTCCCTAGTGGAGCCAGCCTCTTTACAAATATGAAAATGATGCCTTATATAGGCTTTACAAAATGGAAATGAAAATGAAATTAAAAACAAATTACAACTAAATGAAATTCCTATTTTATCTATTTCTTGTGCCTTTGAGTGATGATCATGGGCCTTTGCTCTTGGTGGAATTGGGTTGAAAGAGGCCTTGGTTGATTGCTCTTGGAGTTTGAAGAAGAACCGAAGTGAACCAATTGAACCGGTTTTGAAGTTAGCCATAGTTGGTCCCAACGTTAGGGCCAAAGTTAGGGGTCTAACTTTGACCCCAACTTTTCATAGCAGCAAGCAATATTCTCTGGTTTGGACGTTGGTGCCAACGTTAGGGGTCTAACTTTGACCCTAACGTTGGCCTCCCTTATGCACATTTATGGCACCAACTTTGTCCTCTTGTCATGTTGCCAATTTTATGCCCAATATAGACTATCATATATGGTTGAAAAGCTCTGAATGTCAGCTTTCTAACCCACTTGAAATCACTTCAATTGGACATCTACAACTCAAGTTATGATCATTTGAAGAGGGCATGGTCGCTGGCTTTGGTGTGCAGCGTTTGAGGTAACGTTAGCCCTCAAACGTTGGCGAAAACGCCAGTTCTGGAGGCTCAAATGTATTGTCCACCCCATACTATTATACATTGTTGGAAAGCCCTGGATGTCTACTTTCCAATGCCGTTGGGAGCACATTATTTGGAGCTCTACAGCTCGAGTTATACTCCTTTTAAGGTGCAGAGGTCAGTTGGCCTCACTGCAGGTTGCCACCATGTTCGTTTATGCACATTGCAGGGCAGTTTTCTCCCTCAATTTTAGTGTCCACCATGCAGTGCCATATATGCTTGGAAAGCTCTTGATTCCTACTTTCCAATGCTTCTTGAATCACCTCATTTGGAGCTCTGTAGCTCAAGTTATTCTTGTTGGAAGTATACCCCTTGTATGCCTTGTGGTGTGTGGCGCCAACGTTAGCCTCCAAGTTAGGGGGCTAACGTTGGCGCAAACGTTGGCCTTCTCCCCCTTTATAACTCATGTGCCAACGTTAGCCTCCAAGTTAGGGGGCTAACGTTGGCGCAAACGTTGGCTGGCCCAGGGATGAGTTTCAAGTTTCTCTTGCCAACGTTAGCCTCCAAGTTAGGGGGCTAACGTTGGCTCAAACGTGGGGAGTCCAGGGAGTGATCTTCATGCCCAACGTTAGCCTCCAAGTTAGGGGGCTAACGTTGGGGCTAACTTCATGCCTCCAGGATCAACTTCCATTCTTCCATTGTCCTTTCTTCACTCCTAGCCATTCCTCTTTGCTTCAACCTTTCTCCAAGCCTTCTTCACCTATCATTGATCAACCAAACTAATCAAAGCTTTGCTCAAAATCATGAGATATTCAATCTTTCATAATATGTAACAAATATAGCATAAAACCTCATGAAATGGCATGAATTCATATATGGTTGGTTCAATCAAGGGAAACATGAAAATCTACCCAATTGGCTTGCTTATGGCTCAAGAAAGTGCATAATTCAATTGAAAACAAAAGAAAAAGGCTAGTTAAAATAGGCTAAGATGACTTGTCATCAGATAACATCCCTGGAGAATTGGGGACTATAATGTCAAACATCCCTCCTCGAAATCTCCTGCAATGCCTTTTCCCTTGACATGCGAGTTGAGTGCAGATGTGTCTGTTATTTTTTTTTCCATTGGCATAGGGATTTCACCAGCGCGGCATTCGTCAGTCTTAGAGTGCAGTTTTGGACTGGTTAGTTGTGCTTGTGATGGGCTGCTCATGGTTTGAGTATTGGTTCTAAGGATCTCCGTCATGAATGTTTCAACACGTCCTTTACCATGGGACAAAGAGCCATGAAGGTCAGTGAAGCTCCTCTCAATATTTAATAGGCGCTTCTCAAATGACTGCATGTTATCCTCTATGACAGCAGTTCTGACCTCAATGTTCTACAGAAAAGAACAACTAGCATTATGTTTGACTCTACTATCGGGAGATGAAGTTCCAAAATAAGTGACAGAATAAAATTATTCATGGTGAAATAATGAATACATACGTGAAAAGTAATTTTGCCGGGGGGGGGGGGTTTGGGGGAGGGGGCTAAGCAAGGAAAATGAGTCAATGCGTAAAGTTAAAAAGCGTTTTTTCTATGTTGGAAGGCTTTGCTCCACCCTTATGAACATTACATGTGCCACATACAACAATGGAAATAAACACTAAGAATTTCCACGGTATACAAACCTTCACAGTATCTAGCACCTTTTGGATCGAGGCCTTATCGCTAACTTCAACAGCATCACCAGTAGAGTCCTTAGGCACAAATGGCTCGACCGACTGTTACATAGTCATCCAAAACAAAACTGAGATTGGAAAAAGCACAACAACATCACAAACAACATTAGGCACGTCATCATTTAGTAAGTGACAATAAAATTAACCAAAACGAAAAGATAAAAGTTAGACACTTCACCCTTTGGATCATGAGCTCTAGATTCAAGTTAGTGTTGTCTTCACTGGAATGGACCTCGAGCACAGACGTGGGACTCAGTGCTGGTACAATCCTACAACACAGACAATTATGTAGTATGGTTAAGCCAAGAAGCATAACAAAGACTAGTGTGGTTGGACATGTGGTCCAAAAAATGCACCCCAACTTAAAATAAAAAGGCATTAACAAAACACTTAAGGCATTATTGTAGGACTTACGCATCGTCCCTCTGAGACTCCTGTGAGTCATACGTGGAAAGTGGCTGATATTCTTCTATAGTCACAACTTCAGGACACAATAAATATTAGTAGAAGACTAAAAGTAAGGGAGGGAGAAGATGTAAAATGGCGCATGAGAGCGTGCCTAAAATGCCCTATTTATAAGGCCAAGAGGGTTCCTTCAAGGTAACCACAGTTGTCGACACCAAGCCTTCTATTGCTCAAAGTTAATGGCCCACAATTGTTGGGTTATTCGAACGACATGATGCTTTTTTAACTTAAAAAAGTTGTGATATATAGAACCGACTTAATGCTATAGTTGTTCAAATTTGTGGGTTCAGCATCTCAAAATAAAGGATAGTATTTTTTTTTGAAGATAATAATTTAATTATTTTTCAACTAATATAAAATAAAATTTAAGTATTTTTTATTTTTATATTGGACGGAGTTTGAAATATCGTAAAAATTTTATTCCATAATAATTAATCTTAATAAATAAAATTTTTTTATGTTAAAGCATTAATATATTTTATATTTATTTATTAAAAATAAAAAATTATGTTGTCATTTAAAGTATTATATATTAAAAGATAGGTATTTATGTACTAGGATATTCTGTATTTATTAAAGTCCATCGATACTCCTTTTTTATATTAACCTTTAAATTTCATTTAATGAAATCTAATGATATGTATCAATGTGGCACATCTAACAGCACAAAATTGTTGTGCTGGTTTTAGATATATCTTGATAAAATAGATATTTTTTAGTCAAATGATAGTAAGTAATTTTATTGATTTAGATCACATTAATGTAATTATTAGATAATAAAAATGCTAAAAAAAGAAATACATGATATTTTAAGAGTACAGATATATCAAATTGTCGTTTCAATTTATTTGTTTAATCAATGACAATATATATCTAGAATTAATTGAATTCAAATATATATATATATATATATATATATATATATATATATATATATATAACTATTTCATTTCTTCAAATTGTATAAGAATGTATGTTAGACATAAAAAAATGTTATGTATAAGAACAAATACATAAATTAGAATAAAACCTAGAAAAGTAAGTACCAATAACCTGTTGAAGGCAATAAAAATCAATAGAGAAAAAACAATTTGATGAATATTATGTGTATGTAAAAGAAAAATAAAAACAAGAAATAAAGTGTGTTGTTTAATTTAGTGAGTTTTATCAAAATAAACACATAAAATAAGAGAATAAAAAATATATAAAAAATTTAATATCTGATCTATTGTCAAAAATAAAAATAAATAAAACAATGATAATTCATTTTTTATACATCTACTTTATTTTTCAATACTACACCTGCCAAAATGTGAAGTCTCATCACACCGTGTGAGGGTTGTTAATTAGGATTGTTCTCAAAGAGAAATGATTAAACACTACAGAGCATAACATTAACCAAATTGGACTAAAAGATTTGGTCACTGATCCTGTGTTAAAAAAATCTTTTCGCGTTGTGAATGGCGGGATACAAATTTTCTAGACTCTCCTCATCTATACTGCACTATACCTAGACTAACAAAGGCATCATCATCATTGAATTGCAACAAGAGCACGTTTTCAAGACCATCCAACCTTACCCGCCAAAGTTAATAGATATGACGTCGTAGAAGAAGTTGGACGAAAGGTCATCTCCAATTTTTGTGTAGTTCTCACAAAGTCACGTAATTATTCCGCATGTTGACACCTAATTATGACAAGAGTTTCTTACTTTCTCCTGGGTTTTAAAATTTTATGCCTTTTTCAATGACTATTGCCTTACAACAAAAGTTGGTGATAGATTTGGAGTGGAGGGAAGAGAGATTTTAATTCTTTTATTTCGAGTGAAGATTAAAAATGTGAGTGAAAAGTAGGGGTGAACGTACTTTGCTTAAATAAAAAAAATTCTTTTTTTATTTTTGTAAAAAATAAAAATATTTTAAAAATTTATTTTTCATAAAAAATCAATAAAATTTATTTTTTTATTCTTTTAAACATATTTACTCTTAAGATAATATTAAACATACTATTTTTAAAAAATAAAAATAAAATAATACAACATATATGATAATTATTAGTTAAAATAAAACATAAAAAGAATATTTACTTATTTATTTATTTATTTTTGCGGATCCGTGAATGTGCGGATTATATATGCGGATATATAAATAAAATTCACAATCCGATCCGATTAGTGTGTGGATCGGATCCGATCCGTTCTGATAATTTTATCATTATTATATCAACATTGGAATAGATAGTTTCGTTCACTAATTTTTTACCGATTTACGTTGCCTAACTTATATCTCGTTTACACTGTGAACGAGATAAGATACGTCTGTGGTTGCATGTATCTCGTTTATAAACGAGTTGTAACGTGCCTTATCTCATTTATAGTGTGAACGAGATATGCATAAGCTTATTTTGTTTACACTGTAAACGAGATAAGGTTTAGATGCACCTATATAAGAAACTCGTTCACAGCGCCTCTTTTATCACTTTCCTCCTCTATTACCTTCATTTCTCCTATTTTTGAACGTTTCTCATGATCTTTGTGAGATACTCGGACTTTATTGTGCATGCAAATGCACGAAAACAGAGACATCAACCATCTAAATGCGATTTGACACATTGCGGGAGTGATCAACTTCGAGGTTAGGAACCTGCTTGACCTTTCCTGGGATGTTCTTGATCATTGTAGGCATGCCAGGGAGATTTATTGAAGAAACGGATGAGAAGAATGATTGAGATGAGTATGGAGAATACCAACGGTTTGTAAATTTTTTTTATAGTTGATTGATTTTTGTCGTACTATGTCTCGATTATAATAAAAATGTTTTAATTCTGTAAACGAATTCACTCTATCCCACGTATCCAGTTTGCAAACGTGAAACGTGTAAAAAAAACTCAGACTTACAAAAATTACCCGAAACGAGAGAGCTAATGAAAACCCCCAAAATCTCCATGGAAACTGGATCCGCTCCCATGGATACATGGGGACAGAGATAGAAATTGAGGTACATGCCCATGACACCTGCAAAATTTTCACAAAAAAGGTTATTTAAATATTTTAAATAAAAAAGTTATTTAGCAAATAAAATTTTGTAAATAAATAGTTAAATACTTATTTAAAAACATATACAGCATAAAAATATTTAATTTTGTTGAAATTAAACTGAAAATAATTATAAATTATTTTTTATTATTCTAAATTAAGATATCTTTTATCAGATAATTAATTTACTAAAAATTTAAATTTAGTTTTATACATATGTATGTATGGCACTGTATATAATTATAATTTATTCTTGATAAATATAAATAGCTTTAATTTTAAATAATAAATTTAGAATTAATTTTTATTTTCATATATTTTTTGTTTTCACTATTAAAATTTTTAGGATATGAATATCCATATGCTTGATTTAACCGGGTACAAAGACCTACTATAAGAAAGGGTAAATAATGTTAATAAACCAAACAGATTTAAATATTACATGAAAGTTCCAAATGAAAAAACGTCATGTTCCATGCATATTTCTATATAAATCGAATTCACTAAACTCAAATTAGCTTCTCTGGTATTAAATCGAATCAATGTGATTCGAATTAGTAGGATAAATGGTAAATCGAAATTAGTAGATTCGATTTATGAAGGAATGAAATACGATACAAATAAATCGACGCATATAGATTCGATTTAGCACATGATTTTGTATTTCTAGTAAATCGAATGGAGTGAATTCGAATTACATATCCTAGTAAATCGAATGGGTTAAATTTAATCTATAAGCAACAGGCTAAAAAACATAAATCGAATCCACTAGGTTCGATTTATCATGTATTTACCTAAGTCACTAGGAAATTACAAATATTTATAGTACTCCTAACATCTTTTAAGCCATTTTTTCTTTTTAAATTATTTTGCATGGAATAAAATATTTTTTTGTGGTATATTTAAATAAATTTATTAAAAAATACATTTACTTAAAATCCAAATACAACACTCTTTTACGTAATTAATAATTTAAAATTAAAACAATTATTTTATTTCCTGAAAAGTAATAAAAAAGATTAAATTTAAATGTAAATATTCATGCATGTATTCTAATTTTAAATAAAATACTCTGCATAACCAATAATAATTTAAAAATTTAAAAATTATTTTATTCCATACAAAACCGTTAAAAAGAAAAAAATGAACTAGCAAAATATTTATGAGACTTTTTCAAAATATTTGAGTTATCAAAAATGGACGAAAAAATATTGTATGGAATTCAAATTATTTTGCATGATTTTTATATTAAAATACATATACATTGTAATTATTTATTTTTTAATGAGTACAACTAAAATTTTAATAACAATTTTAAATTAAATATTTTTATAAAGTTTTAAAATTTTTTGTTATAAGCATTTTTTTAATTATTGTAAATAATTTTATAAAATTTAAAAATAGCTTAGAAGATATTATGAGTACTATAAAAATTTGTAATGTCCTAGTAGTTTAGGTAAATACGCGGTAAATCAAACCTAGTAGATTCGATTTATGTCCTTTTGCCCGTTGCTTATAAATCGAATTTAACACATTCAATTTATTAGGGTATGTAATTCGAATTCACTTCATTTGATTTACTAGGAATACAAAAACATGTACTAAATCGAATCTAGGGTAGCACATGTATCGATTTACTTGTATCGAATTTTATTCCTTCATAAATTGAAGCTACCAATTTCGATTTACCACATATCCTACTAATTCGAACTACATTAATTCGATTTAATACCAAAAAAACTAATTCGAGTTTAGTGAATTCGATTTACATAGAAATATGCATGAAATATGCACGTAACATTTTCTCATTTGGGACTATCATGTAATATTCAAATTTGTTTGGTTTATTAATGTTATTTATCCTATAAGAAAAAATAGACTCAATTACATGCATTTTCTTCTTATGCTTTTTACCACATAATACTGTGTTCGCCTTTAAAAACAAATTAAACGAAGTAACACATTAATAAGGATAAATTTAAACAACACAAAATATAACAACTAACTCCAAATCAAACTTTAATTATCCATAATAAAAAACAATAACATATTCAATGTTTACTTTTCATGAAATGTGGGTTTTCAACGTCTACTTCAACAAACACATTAAAAGAACACTAACAATAGACTTTTCTACTATTTCAAAATACGTTAAAACGCAATAACAACATAATTTCCTGATATCTAGCATCATTTACTTTCAACACGTGTAACTGGACTTAATTTATTTCTCCTTTTTAAAATAATTCTATTTTCTACCTTTGTTGTTCTAAACGGTCTAGAATGTGGCTCATCCAACTCTACTAGCCTAAACGGACAATACAGTGATTGACTTATCTTAGTGCCACGGCTGGCTCAACAACTCATTAGGACAAGCTAGACCTTGTCATGGTCAATTAATGGGTAAACGGATCAATCAGTTGGGTTTCACCCTGATCCATATCGTGTTATGCCCATGGGGATTTATACCCACCAAATCTGATTTTTTTATTTTATTAATAAAATAGACGGAAATTAAATCTAGTATAGCTTAGTTTCAATAAAGTGGAATGTAACATAAGAAAACTTTCTTGAAATACGACATCACACAATAAAATTTATTTAATAAAATAAAACTCATTGAAATGTGATAAAGCATCGCCGCCAGCATTTTTCTTTCATGCGGTTCTCTTTTTTCTTTTTTTTCCTTTTTTTTTTCTTTCTTTTTTCTAAGAATAAAAAAGTTTATGAGAATAATGGAAAGTTATGCCAACATAAAAAATAATTACCGTACAAATTCAAAAAATTCTTTCAGAAAGTATTTTTCATTATTCTCTCTTTTCATAGTGCATTGATTTTAATTTTAATGGTTTTCTTTCTTATTCCAAAATTTATACTATGCATTTTTTCTTTTGAAAATAATTAATTAAAATAATACACAATGATTAAATTTTGAAATGGCAAGGCAGGGACAATAATTTGGCTCTGATACCACATGTTAAATATTTCGTAAAACCAATAATTCAGGTACTTCTAGCCACAGCCATAAAATCTTTGATTTAATTTGGAACTTCTAATTCTTGAACCATTAAATCAGATAGAATCAGAATGTGTTTGTTTGTTATGTAATGATCAGAATTGGGGACCCAAATTATATAAATTTTGAACAGTGGGGTTCTTTCCATCAAAGAATAAACAAACTGTCAATACAATAACTAGTATAATTTCTTAACAATTATAATATCACCCAGACTAATTTCTATATTAACAAATTAGACCACAAATAGAATAAAATTCTAACACTACAATGATAGATCGTAACATTTGAAACTTGAAAGGATATACCAACACAACATAACACAATGATTAAATCCACATTTTAATCCTTGAGATTTATGAGATTATCCGTTTTGGTCCCCAAAATTCAAAATTACCTATAGTGGTTCTCCAAATTTAGTCCGAATACTAATTTGGTCCCTCAACCCCTTTTCGACAATAACTAGGAAAAAAGAATGCTAAAGAGCCACCCCCTTGCCACACTAGATGCTGCAACGGCTAGCTGATGTGGCAAGATTTGTATTTGTACCCAATGTGGTCCCTGAAACTCTAATTTTCTCCCTTTATTTATATTAGTTTCATTCTTCTTCAACCTCCTTCCTCTTGTCTTATTATTCCTCTTTTTCTTTTTCATCTTGTTTTTTCTTCCTTGTTGAAGCTTTGTCATTCGTCGTTATTAGTTGTGACACTATGATGGATGGTGGAAGCACCGTAGTTAAAAGCTTTTTTATGTGAAGAATAAACCAACTTATCGTCTTCAATTTTCTGAAAACTACCCCATGATGATATCAATTAATCCATTCATCTACACCACCACAAAAGAAAGCATAAATACTCAGAACAAAATTATGCATTTTTAACATCCTGAGTTAAAGATGAATATCATGTATTATACACTACTCTATATACTATAGATACGAAGAACAAATTCTAAAAAATAATTTAAAATTGTATAATCATAACCCCATCAATATCATCTCCTACTCCATTTATAAAAAATAGAGCATCCCAAACTTCAGCCAGACATATAAGAAATCAACAAAATAAATTAATAGTAACAAAACATAACGGTTCTCCATTGACAAGATCACCAGCACCAGGGAACATAATCATACATGCATTTCAAAAATAAATTAAAAACACATAAAAACATAAAACCCCAACATTAACGATTACCTTGGCTAATAACAAGAGGGGAGCAATCCCTTTCCTTCAAAACACTGTGATTTTCACTTTTACCTAGCCATGTATTAGTTCAACCTAAGTGACGATGGATTTTAATAACCCTTCACTGGCGCCATTGATTAGAGACGAAGAAGAATAGTAGAGGTGGAGAAGAAGAAGAATCCTTTATATTTGGTCAAAACCTTTTCTTCTTCCTTCATATACAAAACGATGATATTTTTGGCTTCTTTAGATTCCAATTGCTAAATGACATTGTTTACCCCATCATCCAACATGATAGTAAGGGTGCCACTTCAACACTTTGTTTGCCTAGTCATAGCCAAAAATGGTCAAAAGACCAAATTGGTGCCCAAAACTAAATACGAGGGACCACTATAGGTAATTTTGAATTTCGATGACCAAAATGAGTAATCGTGTGAATCTCAGGAGTCAAGATAGAAATTTAGTCCAACACAACATGTTCTAGAATACTCATTTTCTTGGTGGGTCTCTAAATTCAAGTGGGGTCCATAATTAAAATAAAAATGGATGAAAGGGAGAAGTGGCTAAGCAGAGAGAGAGAGAGAGAGAGAGAGAGAGAGAGAGAGAGAGAGAGAGAGAGAGAGTTCTACAATTACAACAAAGAAAAAAAGAGACAGAGAGTGAGGAGAGGAGAAGAGATTGACGAAGAGAAGAAGAAAAAAAAGGGAAAAAGCGTAGTTCCAATATGCTTTTGTTAAACTGGTATATTTGTTTCATTTCTTCTAAAATTTTAGTATGTTATTTCTGGTATAGTGATGAACATTAGGATATAACTTGCTAGTGTATTATCTTCTTTTTTGTCTGATTTGAGATACCCACTTTGTGGAAGATTTATGTCGATTCTATCAATTTTGATGATGTATTTTGTTGATTGTTGAGATTTCCTGGTGCTACTAGGAATACTGATTGTGTACTCATTATTTTGATAGCAAAAGATTCTTACTGGACTAGGTCCCGTATATTTTTTGTCCCTCTTTTGGGAGTTTTTTCACGATAAAAATTCGGGTGTCTTATTATTATAATTTCTGCCACTATATTTGCTGTTTGGAGTATTTTTGGTATTGCCTATTTAATTGCACATGTGTGAAAAAATTATTTTTTTTCTTTCGCTGTTAGACAGGTTCTTATTTGAACCTTGATTTTTTCCAACAAAGTGGCATCCAGAGCTTTAGTTGCTTATTTATGTGCTAATTAAATAGAGAAAAATATTCAGGGGCCAAATATGGTTAAATTGAATTTCAAAAATTACCCAATTTAAAAGATTCTTATGGAAGATATATTATATAGTAAGGACTTGTATGATCCTGGGGAGGGGATAAATCCAAAGGTACCAAATCAGATGCTGAAGGAATAAGTTGAATTGGAAAACAGTTGCTTTAATTAGGCAATAGCTTGATCTTATTGTGTATCCATATGTTGACACTAAAACTAATGCTAAGGAGATGTAGAAGAAATTGAAGGAGTTATATGAGAGGAAGAATGTACAAAACAAAGACTTTTTTTATTCAAAAGCTAGTCAATATGAAATATATTGAAAGTAAATCAATGCCTGAGCACTTGAGCATATTTCAGGAGATTGTGAACTAACTAACAAATAACGACATCACTTTAAATGATAAGTTACAAGCCTTGTTGTTGCTGAGTTCTTTGTCTGATAGTTGAAAAGTTTTGATTATGACATTGACTTACTCAACTCCAACGGAAAAGTTGACATTATCAATGGTTAAAGAGAGCATGTTAAATGAAGAAGTCAGAAGAAGAGATCGAAGTTTGACAATACCTCCTTCCAGTCAGAAGCACTTGTTTCAGAGTCAAAGGAGAGAAGTCAAAGTAGAAAACTCCATAGTTCTGACAGGTTAGAGAGTCGAAGAAAGTCAAGAGAAAAGTACAAGTCAAGAAAGGAGTTCATTTGTCACCACTATGGCAAGCTAGGACATATCAAGAGGTATTGTAGGTTATTAAAAAGAGAACAATCAAGGGGAAGAAACGAAGACAAAGGTAATAATAGTGATAAAGAAGCTGCTACTATTGGCTATGAAGATCTTCTTATCACCTTTGATGAAACCTATGTTAATCTTGTCTGTGATGATTCTACTTGGATTATGAACCCTGGTACCTTATGTCATATCACTCCGAGGCGTGAATTTTTTACTTCTTATACTGTTGGAAATTTTTGGCAAAATCAAGTTGGGAGATAAAAGGGTGTGTGACATTATTGGTATGGGTGATATGTGGCTCGAAATCAATATAGGATGTAAGTTGCAGTTAAAGAATGTTAGGCATGTGCCAGATATGCAGTTCAATCTGATTTCAGTGAAGGCATTAGATTAAGAGGGTTATTGCACTTTTTTTTTGTAGTGAAAATACATGATTACCAAAGGGGCTCTCATTATTGCTAAAGAAGACAATAGTCTCACTACTCTCTACCAGTTGGAAGAAAAGCTGTACAAAAAACAGGTGAATGTAGCTGATAATTCCTCCTCTAATTTGTGGTATATGTGTCTTGGTCACTTGAGCGAGAAAGGACTTAGTGTCTTAGCGAAGAAGCAATCACTTCTAGTAAAAGGTACAAATTTAAATACTTGTACTCATTGTTTTGTTGGAAAGCATGATAGAGTATCACTTTATAGTTCTGGACCTCATAGGAGATCACATGTTCTAGATTTAGTTCACACTAATGTTTTCACTGTGGATTCTAAGGCATTATGTGGTGCATCATATTTTGTTACTTTTATTGTTGACTATTCTCAAAAAGTGTGGGGTTTTGTTTTGAAATCTAATGACCAGGTACTCGATGTCTTCAAGCACTTTCATGCAAGTGTTGAAAGAGAAACATGAAGAAACTGCAATGTGTTCGACCAGATAATGGTAGTGAATATAGGGGTCCATTTGAAGAGTATTGCAAAGGACATAAGATCAAGCTTGAGAAGATAGTTTCTAAGCCTCTTCAACATAATGAAGTTGTAGAGAGAATGAATCGCACTATCAATGATAGAGCCAGGTGTATGCTTTCTCTTGTAAAGTTTCCTAAATCCTTTTGTGGTGAAGTAATGAGGACTGCAGTAGATTTGATAAACCTTTCTCCTTCAATTTCACTAAATAGTGATGTTCTAGAGAAAGTTTGGATAGGAAAAGATATCTCATATAGTCACTTGAGAGTATTTGGCTACAGGGCATTTTTTCACATTCCAAGAGATGAAAGATCGAAACTTTATGGAAAGTCAAAGCAGTGTATCTTCATGGGTTATGATGACGAAGACTTTGGTTATAGATTATGGAATTTGATGAGTAAGAAAATAATTAGAAGTTGAGATGTGATTTTTTTTTAAGACCAAACAATTAAAGACCTTGAGAAGATAGATAAGCTAACAACAACTATTCGACGTTTTGCTGATGATGAACCTAGTCTTTCCACTAGACCTCTTTGTTGATGGGAGAGATTCACAAGTTGATAATGATGGTGATGATTTGTATGATGAACCTACAGCTCAACCTGAGGTGCCAGATGTTGAAGTTCCACCTGAACCACCAGTTGAGCCTGAATTGAGAAGATCTAATAGAGAACGTCATCCTTCTCAGAGATACTATCCTAATAAGTATGTGATGAATACTAAGACTGGAAAGCCAGAGAGCTACTAGGAAGCTATGTCTGATGAGCATAAAGAAGATTGGTTGAAGGCCATGCAAGAAAAAATAAAACCTTGTATGAGAATCATACGTTTGAATTGGTGAAGTTGCCGAATAGTAAGAGAGCATTCAAGAATAAATGATTGTTCAAATTAAAAGCAGATGAAAATACTTCATGGCCAAGGTACAAAGCTTGATTGGTTGTAAAAGGTTTTGACCAGAAGAAAGGTATTGATTTTAAAGAGATATTCTCTCCAGTTGTGAAGATGTCCTTGATAAACTCCATTTTATCATTCTAAATTGTGCTAAAAAGTATAGAGTTTATCAACAAACTTGTACAATTTTGGCATAATTAATTGAGTTTTTCGACTCTTGCTTTCCGATGAAGTTGTATGTGAAGAAGATGCTTTTTTTTGTTCCTAATCATTAATTTTTTATGTCATTCGATGCCGTGATCAAATTTGTTTTAGTATTTTAAGGTTAAGGTACATAAATAGCCTCAAAGACTCAAAAAGAATGGAGCAAATAAGCAAATTGGGGAAGCGGTTTGAGAGTTGAGCTTTCTCTGTGTGCACGAGACAGCTCCACAAGCCTTATTTGATGAAACGCATGCATCCTTATTTTTGGGCTCCAAAAATCCCATAAAGACCAAAAAGGCCCCCGACATCTATTTAAGGAAAAAATGCAAGGAAAAGATGAAGTAGTTTTCTAAGTAATCTTAGTTTTAGTTTTATTATGATGTTTTAGTGAATTCTAGAAAGAGAAGATCCAACTTCTCTCTAGAATTCTTAGGATTTTATTTAGTTTTCTCTCTAGTTTTAGTTTTATATCTTATTTTAGTCTGGTTTTAATTACATTTTATTATTCTACTAATTTAGTTTGATAGATTTCTCTTGTTAATTTTTTTGTTTTTGTGATTTTAGTTTATGAACACTTGTTGAATTTTATGCTTCTTATGAATGAATTTGATGTTTTATATTTCATTGATGCTTACTTGAGTTGTTGTTATTGCTTTTTTATAGTGGGTAGTTATAGTTTTTACTAATTCTTGTAATTTATAAAATGCCTCACCTAGTTATAGAGTAAATTTTCTTTTTCTTGGCTTGGGTTCGGAATTTGGGTGACCTTGAGTTACTAATATCTAAGTTGATTGATAATTTAGAGATTTTAATTAATCTTGTTTCCATCAACGCTAATTTTTTACTAATTCAATTAGTAAGTTAGTTAGGACTTATAGATTAGAATTAATTAAGCATAATTGACTTTTCTCGATTTGTAGAGGTTGATGAATTAGGTTTGTTCTTTACAATTATCATGTTATGGTTAGTGATAAGGATAGTGATCCTTAACCCTCAACTCTTGTCAATACTTTTTTTTTCTTTTACTAGCGAATTGCCTTCTCTGCTCTTAGTTTAATTTCTTTTGCCGTTTAGTTATTGCTTTCTCCTTTAATTTCTCGCTATTTATATTTTTATTAATTGCAAACAACCCTGATTTTTGTCATAACCAATGATATGCACTCGATTGTGATTCCTAGGGAGAACAACTCGGGATTAAACTTCTAGTTATTAATTTGAATTTGTGACATTTTTAATGAACTTTGAAGAGCATTGAATTCCAGTTTAGAGTTACAACGAAATTTGAGCTTTTAAACTTGTGAATTTCTAAACCGGTGTTTAGTGCTCATAAAGTTTTTGGCGCCATTGCGGGAGAATCGCAATGTGTGCTTGTTATTAGCTATTGTGATTAGTGTGAATAGCTTGCTTTTTACTTGATATCCTAGATATTGTGAATATTGTAAATATGCTTATTTTCCAATTTTTGTTAGCTTTTCTTTTATTTAATTTACTCTTCTCTTATGAATTTTCATCCTTGTGGCTTTGAGTATGGTTGTAACTATGTTGTAGGAAATGGCAATTTCAATGATGGTCTGCACCAAGAAAGGAATTATCAAATGAGGGAGGAGCTGTATTCGTATGGATAATCTTCATAGCATCAACCTTCTCTATCCTACTATTATCACAGTCCATTTAATGGTGCATACCAATCCAATAGATTTGGTGATCCTAGCTATGATTATGAACCTCAACCACCATACTCCTATGACCATCATCATCAATATTACCTTCAACCACAATACTCCCAAGCCTCATTCCACCACCAACAAACCTCATGGGATCCAAATTTCTGTCCACCTTACAACTACCCATATGACTCTTATGAACAACCACACTTTGAAACCACCACCATTCCAATCCTCGTTATCGTCGCGCTCCACCATTGTCGCCACTGGTCCTCACTGCTGGTCCTTCCTAGGATTCCAATTCTACTTCTTATTTGTTGATTTTGTTAATTACATTGTTGATTCTTTTGTTTCTGTTTCTTTTGTTAATTACATTGTTAATTTGTTAATTTGTTAATTTTGTTAATCACATTGTTTCTGATTCTGATTCCATTGATGTTGTTGACTTTGATTCTATTTTGATTCCATTGTTCTGCTTCTATTTCTTTTGATTCTGATTCTAATTTCATTGTTGTTGTGCTTCTGATTTTAATTCTATTTCTTTGATTTTATTGTTGTTGCACTTTTAATTTCATTATTCTTCTAATTTCTTATTTTTTGATTCTTTAGTATTTGATCTACAAATTTATTTTTTTTACTTCTGTTTTTGCTTCTATTTCTTATTCTGTTTTTTATATTTATTACATTGGTTCTATTTCTGATTTCATTGTTGTTGTTGCTGATACTGTGATGAAGAAGAAAAGATGCTGCTGTGATGGAGAAGAAGAAAAAGAAGAATAGAAATTGGGTATTTTGGAGAAGAAGGAGAATATTATTTTGGTCCGAAGAATGATTTTAAAACTAAGTTAAACCTTAGGGACGATTTTGTATGCAAAAAAAGGTTGGGGACGAAAATAATTTTCAGCCTATACCTTAGGAACCAAAATCGTACTTAACCCAAACAAAAAAGATAGGTTGAAGTTGAATACAAAGAGAATCACTCTACTTTCTATCCAATTTCTTGATGTAACAAGAAATGGACTCTTCAACCTAACTTGTCCACATTATAGTTTGGGAATTGAATCGAAGGGACTTCTCAATCTTCTACCCAATTCTCTGTGCAACAAGAGAAGGACTCATTCAATCTCACTTGTCCACACCATGGTTTTATCACGAAACAAAAAAAAATGCTTTGGAACCTCTAATCAATCAATACTATGACTCCAATAGTTTATAAGGTATTTATAACCTCTTATTAGGTTAAAACATAAAAAAAATCTTAAGTCTACAAATACGAAGTCCAATCTAGTAACTAAATAAACAAAATTAAAATACATAAAATTAAATTAAACATTTTAAAATATAAACTAATAACTTAATAATATTTGAACTCTTTATATCACGAACATTTGAAATACGTAATATTTTAATCTCACTTGTCAACATCATGGTTTCATCACAAAACAAAAAAAAAGTGCTTTGACACCTCTAATCACTCAATATTATGACTACAATAGTTTATGAGCTATTTATAACCTCTTATTAGATTTAAACAAAAAAAATTCTAAACTTACAAACACAAAATCCAATCTAATAACTACAATAAAATTAAAATACAACAAATTTAATTAAAAATTTTAAAAATATAAACTAATAACTTCTAAACGTATTAGTTTATGTGATAAACGATGAAAAATAAAAGATAAATTAGAATAACAGGAGGTAAATGAATTAAAATGTTTTTTTCATGTTTAATAGATCTTAGAATGCAGCTCAATAGAGCATTGATTGGTATTGTCTAAACTTTCTGTTAGTTACTTAACAGAATTGTTTATGAATTATAAAGATATATTCCATACAGTAATTAATTAACCTTTATAACTAACTATCTTTTCACTTAAAAATTTAAGTGCCACAATTTAATTAATAACTAATCTTTGTTTGATAGGTTTATTTAGCTTGTCCCTGAGGGACACATGTTAAATTTATAAATAGAAATATTAAAAAGTTAGTATATTTTATAATTTGTAACCATTAATTAATTATTATTAGTATTTTTAGTAATATAAAATTATATTTAATAGTATAAAATTATTCACTTTTTTTTATTAGTTATGTGTTGATTAAATTTTAATAAAACTGTTAGTCTTCTAGGCTTTTTTATTTATAAATTTAAAAAAAATTATTAAAAATATAAAAAATTTAAATTTTTAATATATTTATTTTATATTCTTTATATAAAAAAATTTAAAATTTTTAATTAATGATAAATTTATCATATACTTTTAAGACCTTGGTTAGCTAAATCCTTGTTTTATTTCATATTAATAGATTCTTAGACATCCACAAGTTACTATTAACGTCCGTACTCAAGATTAATCTTTAAAATTTTAATAATTTACACTATAGTTTCTTCAGTGATGATAGCGCATGTTTTTTCTCAATCACATATTCAGGTAAATACAATGTGAAGATATTTTTTCTCTTTTGAATTTTTAATTTAATTAACAAAATTTATCTTAAGCCGACAAAGTAGAGATAATATTAATTAATGGAACTAGTATGGCGGTGGGGACAAAAAAGAGGGATAGATTCATAGAAGAAGAGTAAAAACAGAAAAAAACGGGAAGCAAGCGAAGCGAATGCGTCAGCAAGGTCAGAACGGGTTAAACCGTCGCGGGTGAAATTCAGGTTCATTGAACCTAGACATACCTGCTAACGCTCTATTTATACCCCATTCGAAATCCATGCCGCCACACCACAGAATCCAAACCATTAAAAAGAACACAGAGCACTTGGTTCGTTACGCTCTTCTCCAAATATAGAGTTTCTTTCCTTTCAATTATTTTTATAACCTACCTATGGCGATGATGATGGCTGCAATCGGAATTGGTGCTGGCAACAAGAAATCCATGACGCCGGAGAAGGATGCACCTCCGGCGGCGGAGCTGAAGAGGAGGAACGATGAGCTGGAGAAGCAGCTGAGGGAGAGCAAAGAGAGGGAAGAGGAGATGAGAAGGCAGCTGCAAAGCGCGTTCGAGAGGCTGCGCGTGGCAGAGGAGGCAGAGGAGAGGCTCTGCTCGCAGCTCGGTGAGCTTGAGGCGGAGGCCGTTCACCAGGCGCGTGAATACCACGCGCGAATCGTTTCTTTAATGGAACAGCTCTCACGCGCTAACATGCTCCTTCACAAGGCCGGTGCTTCTCCCTCCTCCTCCTCCATCTCCATTCATTCGTCTTCCTGAAAAACA
Organism: Arachis hypogaea; assembly: GCF_003086295.3. Classification (NCBI taxonomy): domain Eukaryota; kingdom Viridiplantae; phylum Streptophyta; class Magnoliopsida; order Fabales; family Fabaceae; genus Arachis; species Arachis hypogaea. The sequence goes on from NC_092055.1 coordinate 101,723,325, forward strand.
TCGTCACTAATAAAAATTTCTCATGTTGCAACAGCAAAAGAAACGTTACTTAGATATATATGATATGATGATTAAGATCCAAATTAGCATGGATCTAATCTCTGTTTAATGTAAGATTTTGATGTATATTAGTTACTTCTGGTTTGGATTAATGGAATGGGGATGATTAATTTTGAGACTGTATAAAGTATAAACGTTTCCTTGATACTCATAAATAAAGTAATGTTGTGAATAGCTAGTTTTCTTGGCTGTTAGTTCCTCATTTTGTTTTGCAAAATCGAAAGTCAATTATATACAAAACCGATTAAACCAATGAGGATTGAATAGTGTAAACACTGCATAAAGCGATGAATGGAACAGAGGAGAAGAGGGTGGGTTCCATGAAAGTAGTGCAAGAGAGATGCCATGATGGTGAGGTGACGGATTTGTTCGGATCACATCGTCCACGACCATACATCAAATGCGGTAGACGAAGTAAGATTCTTCTTTCTTTCCGTTTTTCTTTTCAACTTTTTAAACAGAGATCAATCATCAGTCAAATTACCTCGTTTTTGGCTCCTGTGAAAAGTAAAAAAACCATTTTACCCTTTGATCAGGTCATTCAAGAAAAGAGGACGACAAAATCAATGGAAAACAAGTATGCTGAATTTATTTGCTCACATTCGTATGTATGACACAAGCTTAAAGTTAATGAATCATCAACTTTTATGTGTGCCTGTATAAAGTAAATTTTATTTATCCAAAAAAAAAAAAAATGTTACTTAACAAGTGTTTTTCCAAGAAGTACATTTGTTAAAGTTCTTAATAATAATCATAAGTTTTCATGAAAGAAATAAAGCTTTAAAAATTAACTTCTTTTTCTAGAATTTAGCCGTTTTGTGTCTTAAATATTCGTTTTAATAATATAAAAAATACTTTTTAATAATTTTTAATAAAATAATTTTTTTAAAAGTACACTTAAAAATTAAAATGTGTCTTTGAAACGTATTAGTAATTTTTTTATAACTTAAATAAAATTACGAAAATTATTACTAAATTGGCCTTATAAAATTAAGTGGCCCCATGCAATATTTGATGATTGAAGTAATATATACAGAGAAAGTTCCCAACTTTGCAGGAGTGTTGCGAATCAGGAGTCAGCACGTGGAAGGTGATTCCTAATTTCCTATCGTGGTGGATCTTGTCCTCTACTCAATAAATTAACAAAATATTTGATAACTAAAGAAAATTAGTCAAAAACAGACATAATTTATCTTATTTAGTATTTATTAATTGTTATAATAATTAATGAATATTAAATAAGATAATTTTTAACTGTATTTTTTGTCTTCCTAACATTACTTATTATTAAAAGAGAAAAATATGAAGGAATGAACAATAAAAGAATAACCACCACCAAAAAAAAAAAAAACAAAAATGTTAAACATATATAAGTAATTAGATGACTAAGAATATAATAATTCCAACATAATTTGAAAGTGGAATGGTGGAGGTGGTCCACCATCAAATGAAAGGCACCGGAAAGCTTTTAGCCAAGAGAGGGAAAAAAAGCATGAGAAATCCCATTTAATGGCATAGCAATAAATGATGATGAAGAAAGGTTATGTTATTATTTTCCACATGATTGCCTATCGCCTTCCGTCTACATTATCTCCATTAATTGTGGTGACCTCATTTTGAGTATGGTATATCACATTCCATTACTCACATAATAATAATGCGATGCAAGTTACATACTTACATGACAAGGCAATAAGTCATCAATAATGCATATATAGGCATATTCCTTCCTCACTCATATCCAAGGGCTAGTTAACCAACTGGCCTTTCTTTCTTTCTTTCTTTCTTTCTTTCCTGTCAAAATCTTATTCTTTGTTTTATTTTCAAAACACATTATATATGTCTCTTTTCAATTGTTCATATTTTATACATCATTATCGATCTACAAATAACAAACTCCAAAACAATACCAATAACAACAAATAAGTTTTTGATATCTTGACAACAATGGAGGTTTGGTTGTCATGCGTTATGTATGGTATACAATATATTATAAGTACGTAATTACTTATATCATTTCACATTATAAATGTTTAATAATGGAACATAAAACTAAATAAGACTATACGAAAGTAATTATATTTAAAAATAAATAAATAAGTGATTAATCTAAAAGTAGATTAATTTCACAATCAATACTAACACTATTTTTGTTCCATTAGCTAGGTGAGAATCAATTATATATAAAAAATATCATCAAGATATTCAGTCAAAAACCATATTTATATTTTAAAAGCTGCTTATTCGTTTAACAATAAAACCTTCAAACCGTTTTATTTATTTTTTTTTAGAAAATTAAATTAATAATATGTATTAAATCCACTACCTTTGGATATGTTTACGAGTGTGTTTTAAATTTCTAAGCCTGTGTAAACTAGATCTACTTTTGACTTAATATGAATCAAATTATAATAAGAGTGAAGTAGATTAAACGTGTTATTCACGTATTCTTCTGTTCTAGTCGTTTACGCAAGAAGAAAGAAAAGTATATATAGAAGGTGATGAAGCTATACCCCTCTAGTCCTAGGGCAAAATCAACAAAAGGAGACACCCTTTTATGTATGCTTATTATAAAATTTCAGAGTCAATGATGATCCAGAAAGATTGAGACTTTGTGTTATCTTTGCCGAATATGGCAATGAGAGTGTGTTCTCATTTGAAGATTTTATGTGTGTATAATCTTCAAGCAAGCAATGTCACTATTTTCAAACTTATTGAAAATTATTTGTTGAAATAGAAATGAAAATAACTCGAAAAAAAAATTAATTGTAATGTCAGCAAGAAGAATCAAGATTTCAAATCTAAAATTGATATTTCAGCGACCTTCATAAATTTCGGACTGCACTTCATGTAAATTACTGTCAAAAGGTAAAGATCACATGACATTATACATACCGGAGATTAGAGATAGTAATATTATTAACTATTAATTATTAGATTATGATAATTTTTACACACTTTAATTTTATTTATTTAATTTTCTCCACTCTTATATAAAAGATTGAAATAAATAACGTTGACATCATCTTTTATTTGTGTTTTCAATTAAATAATGTATTTATAATCCCGTAACAATAACTCTTGGATGTGGTCCAAGTATTTATTATGAAAGGAAAAGTATGGTATAAAATGTTATTTAAATCTATTTTTGGTGTCTTTGGCCTTTGGAGGAAGGGTAGAGTCGGGACTGTAGCATGTAGCTTGTAGTGTTGCACGTGACTCATGAATAAGGCAGGTAAGTCCATCAACTAACAATTGAATAAAGTGGATACCAGGCCAACATTTTAACTGCCTGCCTCCAAACGTATGGTAACAACTAACGACGCAAGCCTAACATATCATTGGGTGGTTTGATTGGTTAAAGTTGCAAGTTGCAACTTGTATATGCCCCGCCTCTCGAGTTAGTGTCACTGTGAGAGTGAGTCAGTGAGGCTGGGCTATCATTTCAACGCCACTTCTTTATGTAATTATGTCTACATATTTCATCCTAGATGCCAACAAATTAGGGAATTTGGCAAATGTCTATTTTAAAAGTTAGAATAGAGAAAAGTGTTAGGAAAATATGATAAATATTGACAAATAAAAGTAAAAATTTGTATATGAGAATAAAAGAATTATATATTACTAATATCTTTATAATATAATAGTTAATAATTTATGAGAATAAATTCCGTATTATATAAAAATTAGCCACAAGAACTAAATACAAAAACTATTAAAATTATGTAGTATGTCTGTTGTTGTTGTGTTGAAATTAGCAGCTATTTATATATGGAAATTGAATTTAAATAATTAATAAATTATTAATTATTTTACCCACTTATTAGCTATTAGTGGAAGTATATTATGAAAATTTATGTTCCATTAATTAGTAGGACATTTATACTTTAGTCATTCTTCTAATAATATTTCTCTTTGTATGTCTTTAAAGATATGCTTTATTAAAAATTTTGTGAGGAAAAATTATGTAGGATAAAAATTTGACTAGGAAAAAAAAAAAGTATAATATCCTTTTATAACGAGAACTGTTTGGTAAAAAAAAATTTTATCATAAAAAAAATTCATTAAGATAAAATCTAAATAGAAAAAAGGTACAATTTCTCTCTCTCTTGATAACATCATTAAGATCTCAAAATCGACGCATTTTGATTTTATACATCATATGGTTAAAGGAGAGAGTAAACTAGCAAAATAGTACCCAAAAGTATATATCATTGACAAAAAAATTTCTTAAGATGCTAATGATAAATAAACACTTAAAAGATGTAAAAATATGACAAAAAAAATTAGATATTAAATATATATTTTAAAAAAATTTATAGGTCAAATTTTGATATAAATTTTTGTAATTATTAAAAAAATAAGATCTTTTCATTTTTAAAATATGATAATTTTATGTCAAGTAAATTATTTTTTCAAAATTTTTATTGTGAATGACCACATTTTTTTTAAAAGTAAAAAAAATAGAGATAAAATTTTGTTTCGTATTTTTTGTGGACCTTCTAAATATTTATTCAAATGTTGTTGCCACAAAATTTTAAATTAAATGAATAAGTTGTTTGCTAAATACAAAATTTTTTTGTCATTTACAAAAAATATAATATTTATTAGTTATTTTGTCGCATTTTTAAATCATTTAGGAATTGTTTTGTCGATAACATTTTTTTTGGGATTTTTTTTATCAGCGACCGAATCTTTTAGATACCGAATTGGTAGTTAACCTTTTCAAAAGAAGATGTAAAAAGTGATTTAGTAAATAAGTCTGCCAAATTATTTCCTTGATTTTGAAGATTGTGTGTGAAGAAGAATTTGGGTTATTAGCTAGGTAACCCACATGATAATTGAATATATCCAATCAAACTCCTAAGCCAAAAGCATTCACAACTTGCCTCATGCATTACAAGTATTTCAATATGATTGGAAGATATTATGACTTTAATTTGCTTTATAGATCTCTATGATATAGTTGTGTGGTCAAATGTAAATAAATATTTTATTTGGGATCTACCTTTATAGGGATCAAATATAAATAACCTGTATCTGCATAGCCAACTAATTGTAATTTAGATTCATAAGGATAAAATAATCTCATATAAATCATCCCACAAAAATATTAAAACATATTTTTTATTTCATTCAAATGTCTTTTGGTTGAAAAAGAACTTTTTTTTTGCCAATAAGTTACGACAAATATTATATCTAGACGTGTATTATTAGCAAGATACATTAGTACTCTTATAACAATAAGATATACTACTTCATGATATGAAGAAAAAAAAGACAAAAATTCAAATGAAATAAAAAATACATTGAAATTGAAATAAAAAATAAAGAGGATATATTGAAATTAAATGCAAAAAAAATTACTCTATTTTTTATCCGATTTCTTGATACAACAAGAAAAGAACTCCTCAACCTAACTTGTTCACGTTATAGTTTAGGAATTAATTCGAAATAACTCTTCAACTTTCTACCCAACACACTCAACTTCATTGCTAATATCATAATTTTATCGGAAAATTCAAAAGAAGTTTTTTCACACTTCTAATAACTAAATATGGCAGCTACAATAATATCTCTTAAAAATAAATGGAAAATCGGCTTAATAACAAGTATCAACTATGGTAAATTGGTAATGACCATAAAGCCAGTAGTAAGCATAGATATATATAGTTTATGAATAGAGGAGTGCTAGGGGCCAATAATTTTTGTGATTTGTAGTCATCAAGTAGCCATCAATAATATTTTTAATGGTATGAAATTTTATCCAATGATGTAAAATTACTCATTTTTCTTTTGCTAGTTATATGCCGACCAGAATTTGATAAAGTTGCTGCCCCTAAACTTTTCCTTATGAATATTATTGATATCCAAGTTTTTTATATATATATATAGTTTATGAATATTATTGATATCCAAGTGATAAATCACTATTTTACGGTTTATTTTGTTAAATTGAGTAGATTTTATCAACTATTCTTACACTTATTCATATAAATTGTATGTTTTTAAGTTTCCTTCTTAATTTTGATGAAAACATGTTTCTTTGGCCTTAAAATTGATAATTTTTAATCATCTTTTATTATCATTCGATGCCGTGATGCATGTGTGCGTTAAGTGATTTCAAGTTTTATAAGGCAAGAATGGCTTAGAGGATGGAAATGGAGCCTGCCAAAATGGAAAGAACACAAGAAATTGAAGTTTTGACAAGTTGGTGTCCATGCGTACGCGTGACCAAGCCATAACCAAATGACGCGCACGCGTGGCCGACGCGTACGCGTGACCAAGTGCAAGGTTCAACGACGCATACGCGTGACAAGCGGCACGTGCCTCAGTTACGGGAAAACGTTGGGGGCGACGATTTCTGGGCTGTTTTCGACCCAGTTTCAAGCCCGAAAATGAAGATAAGAGGCTGGGGAGTGGAGCTAGACATGCACTTTTCATTCATTCACACACTATAGGTTTTAGAGTTTTTAGTCTTATTTATTCTTAGCTTCAGAATTTTTTTTTGCTTTAATTTAGTTTTCTTTTCTACCTTTTTTTCCTAGCATTTTAGTTATATATCTACTTCTCTTATTGATTCCTTTATTTTGCCCATTTAGTTTATGAACTCTTGTGTTACCTTCAATTTCTTTTTTAATGCAAATTTATGTTTCCATGTCTCTTTTATGTTTGCCTTGGTTTCTCTTATTGCTTTCTTACTTGTGTTAGTTATAGCTTTTATTAATTCTTACATTTTATGATTTCTTTTTATTGCATTCTATGTGTTTGATAAAATGTCTCTTTTAGTTATAGAGTAAATTTTTCTATTCTTGACTTGGGTTGGTAACTTGGGTGACCTTGAGTTGCTAATGCCCAAGTGATTGATGGTTGATGTTCATTGACACTAGCTTTCACTAATTCAATTAGTGAGTGTCTAGGACTTACGGATTGGGATTGATGAAACTCATTGACCTTCCTTCAATTGTTAGAGGATGACTAAATGAGATTGATCCCTACAACTATCATATTGGGGTTAGTGACAAGGATAGAGATCCTTAACCATTAACCCTTGCCAAAACATTTTTATCATTTGAGTTCTCCTTACCTTCTTGCTATTTATATTTCTTGTTCTTTATTTCAAAACTCCAAAAAGAAGTACATCATAACCAATAATAAATACACTTCCCTACAATTTCTTGAGAGACAACCCGAGATTTAAATACTTCGGTTTATTTTTATTGGATTTGCTTAAGTGACAAATAAATTAAACATTGATCAATGATTGCTTTGTCAGTCTAAAACTGTACATGCAACGCGATTTTATTTAAAAATTCTTTACCAATAATTTTCCTCTGTCACCAAGTTATATATATATATATATATATATATATATATATATATATATATATATATATATTTATATTTAGATCATATTATAATAGAATAATTCTATGGTGTCTATAACTTGGTGCCTAAATTTTGTTTAATTTTTTTTGTAGTAAACTTTGAATTTTTTAAAATTATTTATTTTTATATTTTTTAAATTAAATATTAATTTTTAACTCTTTTTAGTAAATAGGCACCACATTTTAGCCACTATATCATTCACCATTATAGTAATGGGTTTTAGTTAAGAGAGTGAAAGTTATACTTTTTATTATAAAAATTAAAAATATTATATATAATACATATTTCTCAAAAAATATAGCTACATTCTTTATTCTTTATTCAATTTTTTCTTTTAGAAAAAGAAATTTAACTAATATATGTCTTAAGAACACATGTTATGATAACTATTAATGAAAAATTTTAAATTTTTTTAATAAATATAAATAAATGCATTGAAAACTTAAATATTTTGTATTTTCAATAAAATTCTTTCAACTAGTAATCTTATCATGTGTCTTTAGGTAGTATTTATTTTTAAAGACCGAAAATAGGATTGAAAGACTAAGATTTAGTATTGTATTTGGTGGATAGAGATTAGAATTAAAATTTCAATCTCAGGATACAAAATTTCAATTCCTTCAATATCTCTAAAAAATTAAAACACAAAAGACTGAAATTTCTAAAAACGAAAACTGAAATTTTAATAATATTTTTTTAATAATTAAAGATATTTTAGTAAATATTCTTATTTCATCTTTATATTTATCTTGAACTAAATAAGATATTAATTAAAACATACCTCAATCTTATACACTTTATACTAAACATAATATATAAAAAAATTTAATTTAATCTCAATCTTTTAATTTTTATTTTTCAATTTCAGTCTCTCTCTTAAACATAATCTTAAGGGAATAAGATAATTAAACCCTAAAAAAAGTTACATACATTTTAGGGCAATTTACTCAATTAAAACTTTTAGAGAAAAACGTTACCAAATTACAACTTTTCAAAGATCCAGACGCAAATAAAACTTTTGCAACTATATGTAAGCCGCGATAGGGTACCGCGAATTAGGGTTTGAACATAAACCGCTACACCCTGTAGCGGTTTACGTTGAATTGCGCAAACACAGAATCCGCTACACCTTGTAGCGGTTTCTGAAAGAATGGCATCGATGAAGAAATCGTGATACCCTGTAGCGGTTTCTTCACAATGTGGCTGCTTGAAAAATGTCTATATATACCCAGCAAGTTGTGTAGAGTGTCATTTATATTCAAAACTTTTAGAATGGAGAGTGAGGAGAGCTTTTTAGTCATAGTGCATTGCTCTGGAAAATTAAAAAGAGTAAAAGTCACGGTGTAAAGTTTACCGATAAAGAATCACTAAGTATTTTTATCCGATCATCGAATATGTTGTTAGATATGAAAACCAGTATATTGCAAAAGTTGGACGTGTGTAGGAAAAAGTGGGTGAAGAAACTGTTCTACAAGATTCCTATTACGGTTGTGTCATCTGGCGTGAAATATGAAACATTCGTGATAGGGTCCGACGAAGATATGCAGGTGTTGTTTCATTGTCGGCGGAGTTTTCCGGAAGTGAGGATACACGAGTTATTTGCGAAGTTGGAACATGGCATCGATAGTTCTGGGGCATCGGCACCGAATCCTCAGTCGACTACGATGGGGGTGCTTCTACCTTGATACCTGTTGTTGCACCTGATTTTTGTTAGCTAATCGTCCATCTGGTGCAGTTGGGGTAGTTACATCAGCCCGTTCGATTCCAGACATTGGATGTGAGGGTGAACCGGATCGGGTTGAAAATGCGATGCGAGAGGATGATTCGGATGAAGAGCCTACTGACATTGGTGGGGACAGTGATGATGATATTTCGACAATTCCAGCTACACATCAGGTACCGTCAAGTTTTGGCACACAGCAACATCTTCCACACTTCTCTACCTTGGACTTGGAAGTCATCGGCCAACCACTGGACATAGATCCTACCTTTGGGGGTCGAAGATTGCAAGGGAAATGCTGGAGTTGAATTTCAAATTGGTCAATCTTTCCAAAGTAAGAAGGAAGCTGTTCTGAGTGTAAAGGATTACAGCATTCGCCGTGATGTTGAGTATAGGGTGATAGAGTCGGATAATCTTAAGTATCATTGGAGGTGCAAGGAGTTCGGTAAAGGTTGCACGTGGATGATTTGCATCACACTTCGGTAGCGAAAGAGTACCTGGGGGGTTCGACGGTACAACGGACCACACACTTGCTTGGCTACATCGATATCAAGTGACCACCGACAGCTTGATTATCATGTCATTTGTGCGATGATCTTTCCTTTGGTTAGATCATGTCATTGTAGCCTTCGCAGCTCCACCACCTTGAGTGTCAGAATGGAGACCATGCGAGGATCCAGCTTGATCATCATCGTGAACAGTGGGTGCACGCACAGATCGAGCACCCCGACATCTAGCACTGGACCGATGCATATGATGATTTGCTTGTCCTCCATCATCACCACCACCATGCTCCTCATGCATCATATCGTCTAGCTGGCGCCACTCCCAATCAGTGGTCCATGTACCAATGCGTCGTCGCCATTCGAGGTGCCTATTATTAGGCATATCCAACACTGGTACTTTCACAGGCGCCTGCGATGACCCTCTGTGTACAGCATCCTCCGAAATCTCAACCGGTCTAGGATTCCCGAATGCTTTCTCCGGTGAAAGAATCCTATGTGCTACACGGTACCACCAGTCCAGGTACTCAGCTGACGGACCTGGATCAGCCACTCCTAGATACTCAACACAGAATTAACTCGCTGGTCCCAATGCTCATGCCATGTCCAATAATAAGAGGGGAACCACTATTTCCATCCCTGTTGTCCTTACTATGAAGATAGTATATGTTTAGGGTTGCGTCAGGTACATGTTGTATGCTACCGGGCTGTGGGAACACTCTGTCTACTTGATGCCACTCAATGACGGCAAAATATACCAGGCTAGTGACCGCCCGCCATAACCGACTGTTCTCCTTAGTCAGTATCTCCGGATGAACGACGGCAAATACGTCCAGCGAAGTATAAGGCTCCCACACAATCTGAAAGTGAGAAGAGCACGCAGCATTGTAACACTATATACAAATATGTGGGCGAAGAACTAATAAAGCATTGAAAACACAAACAAACAACTTACATCTCGACCACCCAGTCGGTCTAATGCAAGGCGATATTGGATCATTCTTTGTTCCTTCCCATCAGACATCAGTAAATAAGTGGTCTACCTAAAGGATAATAATATCACATCAAGGTTTAATTTGGGTTATAGAATGTTAATAACTTGTAACAAAGAATGAAAGACTAAGTGTATTAATGGATACATGGATGCCAACGGAAAAGAAAAGTCATCAAACCCATGCGGCCTTGGTGTCGGGAACCACCAAAAGATCCATGACTGTAGCAAATGTAGGGGACCAGCCAAGTTGGTCACATTTCTGTTGGTCACCCGACACATGCATCGGTATAGCTATGCCAATGCAGCTAAACCCTAGCAATAGCTGCCCATGTGGTCAAGTCTCACCAGAAATGGCAACCATCAAATGTGGACCCGATTCCTACTCTTGTCACCAAATAGCTGGGTCGACAACAGCATCATAATATATGCACATGCGTATATGCGCACTGTCTCCTCACTCGCATCAGCCGATAACACCCTGAACTTCTCATGGAACCATGTGAAGTGGACTGTGTACTGCTTCACCTTCTCCGGGGACGGAAGCTCACTAAATAACTCTTGGAACCACTCCCAAGCAGGTTTGCCCCCCTCGATATGTAGGTGGAAGTCTGTCAGGTACCCAGAAATAGCATTTTCATCCATGGGCAACCCCAGCTAATATGCCACATCCTGGAGCGTGATAGTGCACTCTCCAAACAACATATCAAAAGTGTGAGTCTCAAGCCGCCACCTCTCAATAAATGTACTGACCAGAGGTTCATCCATCCAGAACCAACGCGTGTTCAGCCTAGCCAAGTGGTACAAACCAGCCCTCTCCAAATAAGGTATGATCCTATCATGCAACGGCATATTCTGTTACCTCCGAATGCTATAAATAAACACACTGACTTGGCTGCATGTTGTGAAAAAATAATCGAAAACCTGATTAATTTCTAACACTTACAGATCTAAACCATAATTTATATTTCAAAACAAAAACTACGGTTGCCTAATGTATCGAATCAATTAACTAAAATATAAATATAGTTATCATATAACCACTATTACTATAAATTCTGTTCAAAAAGAGAAACAAGTATCATCATTTATATGAAATTATGCAACGAACATATGAATATTACAACAACTAACGAATGTCTAACTTTAGCATCTATAAGTCCTAGGTTCTAAAATTTAAAGTTTAAGATCTACATCTTAAATTTCAACTACGGGTCAACAAACCTTATATTATTTACTTAAAGTTTAAATCTTAAATTTCAAATAGTAAACTCTATACCTGTAAAATTTTAAGTTTAAAATTTCAAAATTTAAATAATAATTTCAAAAACTAACAACAAGACATAAATTCTACATTTCAAATTCCGATCTTAATTTTTAAATACCTAACTTCAAATTTTCTATATTTATTTTTAAACTTTAAATTTTAAATTTTAATTTTCAAACTCTAAACTAAATTAAGGTTCTGTTTTCTAATTAATATATCATGAATACTACATAAATTTATGTAAATATCCAAACGAAAAAAAAGAAACTTACCTCTTTATTGATGCCGCCGGCAATGTAAGCAACACCGTTGAGTCGGTACAAGCATCCTTCATCCACCATGGTTCCACTTGAAGAGATTGCTCCAAGAAACTCAAACTAAACCTAACTTTTTCTCTCTACCTTCTCACTACTTTCCCTCTCTATCTCACTTTCAAAATCTTCAAATGAATGATCCGCTACAACATTAAGCGGATTTTATAGTGACGTCAACTTCGAAAAAATCGCTACAGGATGTCGCAGTTTTTTCAAGAACTAATTAACTCGTAAACTGCTACGAGGTGTAACAGTTTATGCACTTGCACCATTTTAACATAAACTGTGACAGAATATAATGATTTATATACAGCCTAATTTGTAGCACGATATCGCGGTTTACGTATAATTAAAAAGTTGCATTTGCGTCTGATGCTTTAAAAAGTTATAATCTAATAACGTTTTCCTCCAAAAGTTTTAAATAAGCAACCCTACATTTTATGTATATTATTATCCATAGGCTCCATGCCCATGACTTATAATGGAGATGTAGCACGTGGCAATGTAGCATAGAGATCCACTTCAACTACCCTGTTCATATTGAAAGTTGTGTAGGATTTTACGGTCTACTAGCCGTCCATTGGTTTGTTCTGTCTATCATGCAATTCTCACGGTATCATCTTCAGCTTAGTTGATAGTTGCGTCTTTAATGATCTTTATTATGTTAGGTACTTATAATTAACATTTTGTTTAATATTATAGTTACGTCAAGCAAAGCAAAATAAGGAGTGGCATACGACTATAAATGCAGGATTTATTGTCATGACGTCTCAAAATGCCAAAACCAAACTTTGAAATCATTTCATTTCCTTTTTTAGTAGAATTAATCATATTCATATAGACAAATATACATGTACGACAGATTATACTCCTTTCACTTTTTCCTCTCTCTTCTTTTTACCCTATCAGAAACAAGTAAGAATTTCATGAACTATTGTTAGACAATGATGCATGGCGGAAGGGTATTGAATTATTGATGCTTGGATGTAAAATTTGGGATTTGAGATTATAAACTACATTTCTTATCATTAATTTCGTATCGTGGAGTTTATAAAATTTAATCTCGTTCAAAATTAATATTAAAAAATATGTTGTTTAATCTTGATTTCAGTCTATTAACATTTCTTATTAATAATAATCTTAACACATTAGTTGGCATTAAATAGGACAAAAGAAAAATAATATTTTTTAAATTTTACATAAGTCAAAATTAAAATTCACAATAATTTTGCTGGATAAAAAATTTATTTAAGCCCACATATATTTTAGATTAAAAAAAAATCTAAAGGGGCAACAGATCTTTCAAATATTTTGAGTTAATTTTTACGTTTTTGACACAAAAATGATCTAATTATAAAATTAAAAGTAATATAGTGATCTAATTAAAAAAAATTATAAAGACTTAATTATAATTTTAATAAAATTATAAAAACTAATTATATATATATATATATATATATATATATATATATATATATAAGTACTAATATTCTAAAAATATAACTAATCATTAAATTGGTAGAGTTAAAAATTAAAAAGTTCAATTGAAATTTTATTGGGGTTGAATCAGAAATAATTTCATAATCGTTGTATTTTATTTATTTTTATATTTTTGGCAAATGCCAATCTTTTAAAACAAATAAACAAAAGTACAATAATATAATTTTACTTTGTTTTTTAATTTATATATATCTTATAAATATTTATTCAAATACTTTTACAAAATTTTGAATCAAATACACAAATTATATTACTGAATACGAAATTCATTTGTTAGTTACAAGAGAAAAGAATATTTTTTGTTATTTTTGTTATATTTTAAAAATTTTTGAGAATTTATATGAAATTCGCATCATTTGAAATTATTTTTGTTAAAAATATGATAGTTTACCTATACAAATATCTTATGAGTTAGTCAATAAAGCGAAATTAAATGAGCACATGCATTGTCCACGCTTCAAATCCCTAATACAAGGCAAAATTTACCCTAGTTAAAAATTCTAGACTAAAGCCCCAACACAAAACTATATATGTATCTTGCAAGTTACAACTCATTAAACTTTAACATGTTGAAGGACAACATTATAATCTTCATGTTCTTCTCAAAAATCCTGGAGGGACAAATAGTTTAAGAATTACTATAATAAATAAAGCAAGACATATAAATGATAATAATGGTTGATATAAAGTCTACTCACAATATAGTACTAACAAACTGAAAACTAATGGTGTCAATATGTTTGACTCTATAGGACTTTGGCTCTATTTTAAAGAGCCAGAAGAATAAAAAGCACTATAATTAATAGGGTCAAATTTAAAAAAAATTCTTAGGACTAAGTTTTAGGGCCAACCCATGGGTCACCTAATCTTTTTTTTTTTTTTTTTTTTTTTACATTCTCTATCTCAACAATACACATAAAACTTATTAAAATTTATTAGTTTGTTCTATCCCTTTGTCATTTTTATGCGTTAGAAAATAAAAAAATTGAAAAATAAATGTTAATAATGTGCATTGATCATATTAAATCCAACTTTTAACTATATACATCAAGAAATCAAACATGGCATTCACTATCTCATCATCCTTTTCCTTACTCTTTAGTATCTACCATTGATAATGTCTCTAGAAAATCAAAATAAAGTTGACACAAAAATTCATCATCTAAAATCATGAATGTTAAGGGGGATGCATCGTTTCTGTTGACACTTCTTCTTCATAAATTTCACCAATTTCATCATCTAAAATCAACCAATTAAAAAAATAGTTAGAAACTCAATTTAAAATATTATTTGAAAAAAATAGCATAAATGTTTAACATCATGATTTGGAACAAATCCACATAACCAACTCCTTCTGCAAATAAGCATTTGGACATGCTCATGAAGAATGAAACTTCTGTATTTTGTTAAAACACTTCCACCAATACTGAATGCAGACTCAGATGCTACCATAGTAATGGGAATACTTAAAACATCTCTGGCTATAACTGACAGAGTGGGAAACCTATCCTCATTAATCTTCCAAAAATTCAACACATCATACTTCAAGTCATCTTCATTGGTGTGAATCAAACCTTCTTTTAGATAAATCTCTAATTCATCTTTATCCTTGAAAGTTTGGGTTTCACAGTCAAATTCTCTGAACTCCTAAAAGATGTAGTATAAAGATTATTTAAGTAATGAATAAACATAATAGGAGAAAAATAATACTATATTAAAATTAAATACCTTCATCACCATTTTGCTCTTCTTTGTAAGCCTTCCTTCTTCAGGTAACTTAGGTGATTGGTTACTACTTTGAAAAATTGTTGAACCACCAAAAGTATTTATATACTCTCCATACAACCTTTTAAATTTCTCCAATTCTTCATTTTGCCTTCAATTCAAAGGTTGAAGGATCTAGTTTTTTTATAACAAAACCTCAAGAACTTTAACTTTAATTGAGGATCAAGAATTACCCCAAAAGCCAAGACAGTGCTATAATCCTTCCAATATTTATCAAACTTCATCTTCATTCTGAAAGCAATGTTCATAATAACAACATCATCACAAGTTTGATTGTCTTCCAAAAGACATTTAATTTTCCAAACTTGCATAAAATACAAATTTGATGTTGGATATGATGAACCCGAAATGAGGTTTGTAGTTTCATAAAATGGCTCTAAAAATTCACACATTTTTTTTGCTAAGCTCCATTCTTCATTTGTCAGACAATCTTTATAAGCTCCATCTACAACACTAAGGATGTCAAATGCTTTTTCAAATTTAATTGCACTTTCTAACATCATATATGTAGAATTCCATCAAGTTGGAATATTTGATTTTAGACCAACACCATCAATTTCAGCTTGCTGCACACAATCTTTAAATTTCATCATTCTCCCATCAGAAACTTTCACATATTTCACACTCTCTCTGATTTTAAATAAAGCTCCAGCAGCCACCTTTAACCCTTCTTGCATAATCAAATTTAAAATGTGAGCGGAGCAACGTACATGAAAATATTCTCCATCACCAAGCAAACTATTCTTCTTACGTAGATGAGTTTTTAAGATATTTTGCATGTTGTCATTTGCAGAAGCATTATCTAAAGTAACAGAATACTTTCTTATCAATACCCCATTGCTTCAAAGAGTTAAATAAGACTGCTTCCAGATCAGTTCCAGTATGGGGAGGAATCATTCGAAAAAAATTCAAAATTTTACTCACTAGTCGCCAATTCTCATCAACAAAATGAGCTGTCAGACAAATATATCCTTCAGTGGTAGATGCTGTCCACACATCAGATGTCAAACAAATTCTATTAGGTATCCTAGACATCTTCTGCTTCAATTTCTCTTTCTCTGTTGAATAAATCATTTTAAGATCTAAAACTAAAGTATTTTTAGAAGGCATTATAATCGTTGGACTAATGTAATTAATCCAATCTCTAATACCCTCATACTCGACAAAGCTAAACACAAGATCATGTTTTGCTATAGCCTGAGCGAGTTTTTTTCGATGAACATTCTAATCAATTTTGGTTGGAAGACCCTCTATATCATCAACAAATCTAATACTGAGGGGTATAGATTTACAAGAAATCATATGACGACTTAGATGAGATGTCCCGTAACCATTCTTAGTTTTCAGATTTTTTCCAATTTTGTATTCATGATGACAAAAATTGCATTCAACCTTTTCAATACCATCTCTGTCTTTTTCAATCTTCTTAAAAAACCTCCAAATATTAGATTTTTTACCAGAATCAAACACTACCAGAAGCTTGAACAGGAGTCTCAGAAATAATCTCATCATCCATGTTTATAAATTTCCTAATCATATCCAAATAATGTGTATTAAAATTCTATAGCAACAACAACAACATTCATTGATTCATATTAATTATTCATCTTATCTAAATAGGCATATGCAACTGTAAAATTCAACAAATTAAACTAATATAACAACTATATACACATTAAAAATGACTAAAAAAGCTACCTTCTATGAGATTATGTGCTTATATAAAAACATTTAATCACAGAAGTCTTTCACCAATATTAAGGGAGGGGGGGGGAATATTGTCAACTCTTTAAGTCTTTCATCAATTCGAAATTAACACAGTAGACACTAGACAATACAAAATATTCAGAAATCCCAACAATGAAGCAAATCAAAATCTGCACACTTAGCAGCAACGAGCAAATAGCAATGAGAAAAAAGGAGCTCTTGACAAAGAGTTACGTACCTACTTAATCCAAAAATACAATTCCAACATTGAAGCACCTAAGTTTTATTATCTCCCTTATTTTTTCCGATTTATATACTTCCTCGTCTCTCTCAAACCCAACTATTTATCATCAAAAGTTGCTCAATGGTATCATCAACCAGCAATCAAACACAAAATAAACAAAATCTTAATGCAAATAAGTGAATAATTTACATACGTGCAAGGTGAATTGCATACACATGTTACAGATTAATAATCTCTACACCCAAACAACTATCTCCAATCCAAATAAGTTTGAAAAATGATTTACTACAATTTTTCAAAGTTGCTTCATTGTGACAAGTTTGAACTAAAAAACCTGCAAGATATTCACACTCTATATTTACTTTAAATTCTAAAATGATCGCAATACTCTCAAATCTAGTATCACGAAACTCTGTTAAACCACCTTTTACAGTTGTTTTCATGTGAGTATTATTCGTGTAGAATGTGTTACAATATTTGGAAGTCATTGTCCTATATTAAAAATATTGTAGCACCCTTCTTGCAAAAAATTATTGCTAGCCTTACTAAGCTCTAATCACCATAAAATTTGATATTCACAAACTAAATTCACAAGCTTTAAAAGAAACTAGATTCACAAACTTATCAAAATTTGGATTATGTAATAAAATTCCGCATAATTCTAACTTTTGCCAACCATCAACTTCAACCATAAAATCTTGTTTTAATTAATTTTAAGAGCACAAATCCAATTTTAATACTCCATTTACCTAGGATAAATATTTCAAAAAGGTTAAATTGAAATCTTTCCCTAAAATTATCATATTTTGGATTCACCAACTATTAAGTAAATAGGTTTCTTACTATATAAGCAAACTTACTAACACTGATCAGAAGTCTAATATGAAACTCAAACACATCTAATCTCACACTAGTGAAGTAGTGAATAGTAATCATGTAGTCAATTCTCATCCTAACTCAACTTTGATTCTCAATTCCATAATCTCCTTTTGGGAAGAAATTGAAAACAAGTTCATAGTTCACAATTCAGGTTCACAGTTCACAATTTATAGTTCAACCATTTTGAAATCACCCACCTCAGTTTATTAACAAGAGAATTAAAATGGGTGATGCAAACAAACAAAGAAGAAACTCAGAGAGGGATAGAAAACGAATACTACAAAAAATTCTAGTTAAAACGGTGGTCTTTTTGGGTATTTACGGTGGTTTGAACCGACATTATTACCAGAAACGGCTGTTTTCGAAAGCGACATAATTTTGGGTGCCATTCTGGTTATTACGGCGGTTTTCTGAAAATTGCCACAATTTCCTGGGGTTAAAACGGCGGTTTTCTACTGGGTTAAAATGGCAGTTCAAACCGCCGTTATTTCCAGGTTAAAACGGCGGTTTAAGGGTTGGTTAAAATGGCGTTTGAAACCGCCATTTTTACCAGGTGAAAACGGCGTTTTTGGTTGGTTAAAACGGCATTTTTGAACCGCCGGGTTACCCTGACAAGACATTTTTATTGGTTAAAATGGCATTTAAAACTGCCATTTTTACCGAATTAAAATGGCGTTTCATACTATTTAAAATGGCAATTACAAACCGCCCTTTTTTCCGAATAAAAGTGACAATTTTTATCGTTTAAAAAAGCAATTTTTACCGTCATTTTTATCGCGTTAAACAAATAATTTTTTTATTAAAATTTCACAATAACCAAAAATCATAACCCATAAACAAAATATTATATAACTCATAAACAAAGTATTAAACATAATATATGATTCTTTAGTATTGGAAATAAAAACTAATAACTCATATACAAAGTATCAAACATAACATGATTTTTTAACTATATACATACAACGATAACAATTTCTTATATATACACAAAACAATGTTTACTGAAGCCAAGTTTTCATTACGTAAATCCTTGTAAAATCTTTGTTCCAAGTTATCAGTAATCTGCCAAGAGAAAATACAACAAAAAATTAGTAATGACAATTCAATATTAAAAATAATAACTAAAAAAATCAGAACCTAAATTGATTCATCAGTACATGTTTATATATAAGATATCCCAATGAAATTAGGTGAGACTGGGCACGAATAAAAAAAAATATACGACAAATATTTTTTTTACTTAAATTGATTCATCCACACCCTTTCTTTTTAGCTCCTTGCTCTTTCAATGAAGCCAGGCACATGCTTTAAGCTGTTATAAAATGGAAATGGAAAAATCTCATATCTCAATATCAGAACTTCATAAAAAAAACAAGTGAAGCAACAAAAGGTAGAGCCTAAAATTATAGAGGATTCAACCCCAAGAAAATTAATAGAATAACCAAGTTGACTTGTTACTTAGTTATGCAATTAAAAATACTTACCTCAAAAACCCATATAGGAAAGCTGACAGTTCCTTTAATGTGATTAGATTTGAAAATGTTTCAGGTAGTTCTCCAGTGAAATTGTTAAAGAGGTAAGATGCCTGTAGCATTTAGAAATACCATGTGTGTATATATATATATATATGGAAAGTTATCAGGTATGGCAATAAAAAAAAGAGGAATACGGTATGCATTGTACGAATAGGTAGCCAAAGAAAAATTTGTCTTGTAGTGAACCCTGAATAGACAAAAGTAACCCTAGCAAAGTACTTGAAATGTCATAATTATCCAGCTTAAAATAGTTAATAGGCCGTGGCTAAAATAGAATGGTGAAAGAGGGCTTAGGCCTTGAGTCTTGTGTTGAGTAATGGGCATTCACACTCCCACCCCTCTTCTATCTGAAATTGAAAGGAATGAAGAACTGAATCCCTAGCCACCCGGTGACCCAGCCCTGCCGCCGTTAGTCACGTCCACCACCGTAGCCACCTCAACTCTGCAGCCCCCATCGCGTGTGGGAGTCCGGCGCCGTCGCAAGAGCGTGAGGTCATCTCCTCTGTTCGAGCGCGCTCTCACTTTGTTCACCGTGCGTCTGTCACCACCACCGTGCCCCTCGCCACCGTCTCCTCTGTTCGTGCTTCCCTCGCCGGTGTGAGGTAGGTCTTGTCGTTTTCTCCATTTTGCAATTTTTTTAATTGTGTATTCTAGAAAGAGTATTGCGGTTTTCATTTACGGGATTACTGGTTCTGAAATTTCTGATTTCATATTCTAGTAATTATTGGTGTCTTCGTTACAATGTTCATGACCTCTGTGATCTTATATTCTATGTTATATTCTGTGACTAGGAATCATTTGGTTTGGTTAATTACTTAATTTTGTTCATGATTTTTGTTTGCTGGATTTTGAATGTTGTTTGTTGTGACTTGGAGTCATTTTGTTTGCTTAATCTCACTGTGAGGTCACTATGTGTTCGCCGTTCATCTCTCGTCATCTCTTCGGTAGGCTGATGCTTCTTCATTTTCATCTCGTTTTGTAATTAATTTTTAAGATTCTCCAGTTATAATAGTCTTAGGTCCCTTCAACTTGATATTGAACATTTTCCTCTGTTAGATACTTAGGTAGTTGATAATTATGACAAGCCAAAATTATCAACATTCCAATTTGAGGTAAAGGCTGTAGATTTTGTTTGTATGCCAAATTTGGTGACCTTGCCCAGTGGCTTCAAGGATCTATGAAGCCGTTACAGTATCTATTCGTTGGAAGATGCATCAATTGTGTGGCGGTTGTTGAGTGGCTACCAAATATGGATTCAATTTTATTTTTGTTGCTGATGTGTATGTTGATTCAGAAATCGAATTTATGGGAATTGTTGCTGATTATGGGAATTTTTGTTGATTTTCTGATGCATTGATGTACTGAACGAGGCACTTTTATTGTTGCAAATGAAGCAACAGTAACTATTACTTTTAGTTTTTTATTGAGTTAAATAAAATAAATTTAATTTTCTGTTAGTCTAGCTTGATGGTGTTTATATATTTTTTTTCTATGTGTTTGATCAGTAAGTGAATTTAATAGTATTTGTTATGTGTGTATGTAATTATAGGTTGTTTTGTTAAGTTATTTTTTTGTTATTTAAATATTTAATTATGATTTTGTATTATTGATGCTAAAATTCTAGCATTATCGTTCTAAATGTTGAATATCTTAATTTGAATTGAAATATTAATTTTATATTTCATAAGGATCATAGATTGTAATATAATTTGCACTTCTTGATGAGGACAGTATCAATTATAAGAAATTGTTTGGTCACTTGAATTATGGTCCCCCTAAATAATTAGTGTACGTCCGCCCATGCAGGAAATGTCACTGGACATTGGCATGGACGAGGCGGCCTCTGGAACAAGATATTTAGATGATGGTGGTGACCTGGGCAATGATGTACGTGACAGCGGTTTAGTACGGCCGGAGGAGGTGATGGAGATGTTGTTTAACTCTCCCGACAAGGCTTAACAACGTCCCTGACACCAACGATGCACTCCACGAACGTATATTCGACCTTGACCAGCTCCGACATCATCGTGACAACGGTGCCAGTTCACTACTAGAAAACTAGTTATTACAGACAGATATTTCCGACGGATTTTATCCCACTGAAATACAGACGGAATTTCAGAGGGATTTTTTTGTCAAAAAACAAAAAAATAGATTAGTATAAATTACAGACGGAAAAGAGAATCCGTCTATAATTCTGTCGGAAAAATTAATTTTTTTTCCGTGCGAGTGGTTACAGACGGATTTTCCGTCTGTAATTTAAATGAAATCCGTCGGAAATATTGAAAACCCTAGTTGAAGATTAACTCCATTCACTCGCCATTCACACCTAGTTACTCGCCATTCACTCCATTCACTCGCCATTCACTTCGCCCTGCACCCTGCCGCCCACAGCCACCGCAGTCTCTGCCACCACTGCAGCCACGCAGCCCCCGCATCAGCCCTCGCAGCTCCCCGCAACCCCCACAGCCTCGCAGCCCCTCAGCGGCACAGCCACCGCGCAGCCCCTACACAGACACAACCTCCACCGCCACCGTAGAAGATCCGTCGCCGTCGGATTCCGAGCTTCTTTTCGTTCCAGATCAGCGCTTTCTTTGTCAGATTCCCTTCGCGCAGCTGGTAGATCGCAAACCCTAACTTTTCTATTCGTTCGTATTTTGTATTTTTCTTCAGCTGACGCTTCTTTTTGCTCGTTACTCTCTCACGAAATCGATTGTTTCGTTTTCTTCGTTAATCAATTTTTTATTCATAATTGTTCATAAGCAATGATAATATTGAATGCTGTCTACTTTGTGAATTTAATTTTGTTCATAAAATGTCTATTAAGCAGTTCATAATTTTGTTCATAATTTTGCACAGGTATATCTGAAGTTGCAAGATCTTCAGAAAAGAGAAGGCGAGGTTGGAAGAAAGAAAGTTCTTCAATACACTCGATATGCGTCAGTTGGATTTGCAATTGTACAGGTCAGGAAATTTGTGATCTATGTGAACACTGTATTTTCTCTTGACTCATGTTTAGATTTAAAATTCTCATCTTTTTAAAACTCATATCTTCTTTATTCTAACTTAAAATACTCTCTTTTTAAATTTTTAAAATGTCTACTTTTCTGATGAAGTTGTTATAATCATCACTCCTATTTTTTCATTTCAGGCAATTGGCCAAGTCCTCTTTTTACGTCCTTATGTGAATGACTTTAGTACCGAGTGGGTTCTTTCATCTATTATCTTGTTAATTCTTGTTATAATCAGAAGAAGATTCTTGATTAGACAAACTTGTTAGTGCTTTAAGAGTATAATTATTAGCTTTGAGTGTGTATATTGGCTGTATAACTTTTAATGCCATTAATGCCTGTGCTTCCCATTGAGAACTCTATGCTGCTCATTATCTTATTTCTACGGTCTCTGACGGGGTGTTTTCTTCGTTTTAGCTGAAGCAGACATGCAGAAATTGAGTCATGCGTTAAAAGTACATTCAGAAACAGAGAAGCAATTGAGAATGTCAAAGAATCAAAGAACATGGTTCACAGCAGCGCTTCTACAATTAAGTGCCAAAGAATATCCACCTGCTGATGCAACTGATGACAAGTTATATTTGAAAGGTGCTACCAATAGAGGTGAGCTTGACTTTTCCCTTCCTTATATGGTGTTGGCAAAATTGGAGTGGTTTCATATTGTTGAACTTTCTTCTCTAAGCTTGTCTTCAAATGGATACAGATGGTGATTTCTGTAGTACTTCATCAACAGGGGAGAGCTTGAAGAACATTGCTACAGGTCAATGTGATGAAAAGTCATATAGATTAGGATTGCAAGAGGATCAGAAAAGAACTTTGGATTCCATATGGTATAAAGCTACAGAGATATGCCAATCGAGCCGGCTCAAGGCTTTTCTCAGGAAGCAGGGAAAGTTATCTTCGCTTTGTGTCAATCAAGGTACATTTGCACTCATGTAGCTACGATTTCTTTTTCCAACCATCTTCAAAATTTATGGCATCATATTGTAATCTCTTCCTACTATGTGGTTAGTTTCTTTTATGTTTGTTTATGTAGAAATTTAAGTTTTATGGAGTTTATTTAGGTTTTATGTTTGCAGAATTTTATTTTTTTAAATTTATTATTCTAATATTTATTCCATTAACTTCAAATGTTGAGCCATAATTTAATTATCAGAAACTAAATAAATAAATAATGGAGATGTTCGGTAAGTCGGGTACCGGACGGTTCGGGTTGGGACCCTGAGGTCAACGCTTGAAATGGTGGAGAGGCTCGTCTGGTCGCGGTTTCCTGGTCCCGGGAATGCGAGGTCCCGAGCACTTCGCGTGCAGAGGGGGGGGTGCCACCTGCAAAGACACTCCGACGCTCTTGTCAGAATATGTGCAGGCGGAAAGGAGGTGGTGTAAAGAATGTAACGTACCTTGGGGGGAGAGCCAGTCTCCCCCTTATATACATGTCAGTAGTGGGCCCCTCCAGTGGTCAGGCCCATACCCCCAAGGGCGCTGTCCCACGGCTGTGTGCAAGCCGTACGGGACGCGTGTCCGAATCGGGTGGAGGACGCGTTATTGGGCCGGCGGGAACTCGGGTCGGATTAACCCGTGTGAGTTTGGGCCAGGCCGTAATAGTGCCCCCGACGCGTCAGCGATGGCCGTGAGGGCCATTGGTGGCGCGTGATGTCTACGTTCGTACGTTGTCGTTGGGTCGGCTGATCGTGGGAGAGACGCATCTCTTGTGCGCGTGTCTCTTGATCTGCTGTGCCATCTGTTTGCCGTTTCGTTTTCCGCGCTGGGCATTTAATGCTCATAATGATTTGAAAAAACCCGTGCGCAAAGACTATCTTGCCCCTGCTTCCTTTCGCGCTTTTGGAGGTGGTTTTTAAACAGTTTTCTCCCTGTCCACCTCCCACTCTTACTATTTCCAACTCCTTCTCTCCCTAACATCCAAAGCTTCCAGTGCGAACTCCCTCCTGCTTCAACTTTCAGTCCAAGTTTCCTTCATCGTTCCAGGTAATTTCCTGGCTTCTTTCCTTTGGTATCTGTGTTATGTCCTGTTGTTGTGCGATTGTTGCTTGCATTTGTTGCATGGCTAGTTTATTTTTGTTGAAGGGTTTTTCAATGTTGGGGTAGGTGAGTTAGGGAAGGGGTACCATTCCAGGATAGGTTTTTTGGGTGGTTTGTGTGGTAGGCGTAGTTTTTAGCCGTGTCTGGTCATGATTGAGTTGAACAGGCGTAGTTTCTGAGTTTTTTCGGGCTCCCGACCTCATAGACTAACGGAGTGGTACCCCGCTGTAGGTATGCCTCGCGTTGTCTCCCGGTCTTCCGGATCTGGTACGGCTTACGACCCGTATGCTTGGGTGACTGATGATATAAGGAGCTCACCCAACCAGATGGGTTTGGAGGAATTGACGGAGTTCCGGCAAGCCGGCTACTTGTGTGGGGGGACTGACGAAGAGGCCAACTACGAGGCCATTGTCCCCGCTCCCCATGAGCGTATTTATGAGCTCAATTTTCACTCTCCTCGTGTCCCCGATTGGATCTGGTTTTATAAGTCCATGTTCACGCAAGTTGGCGTTCGGATACCGTTTTCCGAGTTTCAAATGGCGCTGCTGAACCGGATATCCGTCCCCCCGTCTCAGCTTCATCCGAACAGTTGGGCTTCGATCCGCTGCTTCGAAATGGTCTGCGAGTACTTGGAGCTGCCGGCGTCGGTGGACATTTTTCTTTTTTATTTCAACCTTACCAACCCCTCCAAACAGGGGAAGGCGAGGAAAGGGTTTCTTTCTTTCCGTGCTGCCCAGGGTAGGAAGATTTTTAGCCTTTTTGAGGACTCCTACCATGGTTTTAAGGATAAGTATTTCAAGGTTCGTCCCGTCAAGGGTCGTCACCCCTTCTGGTTGTCGTTAGAGGGGGAGCGCCTTATCCAGACTTACTGGAGTTTTGGCGCGGGGTCGAATCCTTTCGTCAAAGTGTCGTACAAAAGGTTGTCGGCTGTAGATAGACAGATAGCTGACGTCCTTCTTGCTATCTTTGAAAAGAACCCCGTGAACCCACATCTTCTTATGGGTGAGCGGGAGGCCGCCAGGAGCTATATTCGTGAGTTGTCTTCTTTGTTTGCCTATGTTTCTTAGTCGTTGTTTTTCTCTTTCCGATCTAACGACTAATCGTGCTTGTTGTTTGCTGCAGTGGAAATGTCTGCCACCGTGACCGGTCTTGAGAATCTGATGAAGACCTTTTTTGAGGCAAGTGATGACGAGAATGCCCAAGAGAAGGACGTTGGTAAGTCGGAGGGTCCTTCAGGGGAGAAAGAGAGTCAGGCATCCCCTACCCGAGATACCGAAACGTCGGGAAAACAGACCGTAGGGGGTCAGGCTTCCCCTACCCGCGATGAAGGGCCCGCTGATGGGCACGTGACTCTCACCCCTCATCCGGACAGTGACGTGGAGCTTATCCATACTCCCAAGAAGCGAAAGATGTCTTCCAGCCCGGAAGGGGCCCTTACCATAATGGAGAGGAACTTTGATGCTACCAAATTCATTGACTCCCAACTGATACCCGGGACAGAAGAGCATTTTCATGAAACCGAGCTGTCCGGGCAGGCGAGGTGGATGTATCGCACCTTGCTTCGTGGGGCCGTGATAGCTCGGAAGGCCGAATTTGAGTTATCCGGTATGGAGGCGCTTCGGAGGAAGCTTGAGTCCTCTGCTAAGGCGAACAATGACTTTAAGGCTCAAGTTGAGCTCCCCCAAGGTCAGCTGTCCGAGATGGGGGGGAAGCTCAGTGCTGCTGAGGAGAAGTCGTCGTTTGTTGCGGAGAGGTTGAAGGCGTCCGATGAGACCGTGGCCCGGCTTCTTGAGCGTGAGATGACATTGGAGGGTCAACTGAACGCTGCTCAGGGTCGGGTTGTCGCCTTGGAAAAGGAGCGGGAGCAGGCCGTCTCGGAGGCGAAGGCCGCTAAAGCAGAGGCCGCTGAGCTTAAGAAGAAGCTTAAGGTGGCCAAGGAGCAAGGGAAGAATGCTATCTTGATGACCGAAGATGCCCTGAAGGCTCAGCTGAGGATTCCTGCTCCTGATTTCGAGACGTCGTCAATTGGTGTTTTCAAGACTATCCAGGACGGAAAAATTGTTGATATGCCGAGGAAGTGAAGTCTTGTAACTTAGGATATTTTGTCGTTTTGTTTGTTTTGAACAATTTACTTGTCCGTTCCATATTTTGACGCTTTATAAGTTATCGTCGTTTGATTGCTGTGATTTGTACTTATTTCGTTGTTTTGTCGTGTTGCCGTTAGCGTGTTACCGTTTATTCTGGGCGGGCTTATTTCTTGTGCCCGTCTCGCCGTTTTCACATTTGGTAACAGTTTGGACCGATTTGGTCGCGTCGTCGTCGAATTGGTTGAGGCCTATGAGCCGTCTGGCTTCCAGGGTGATCAATCCCGGGGTGCCGTTTTAGGTTTTAGTAATGTGAAACAGATGTGAAGTAAGAAAGTTTTATCAAGTAAAAAATTTGAACAAGTGAAAATTACTCGTCAGTTGGGCAAGTATTTGACCAAGTAATTAAACAAGATGAATTAACGTGTAGATAGGGCAAATATCAGCTATCTGGTTAGGCTCCCTGGTCGGTGAGCCGGTGGGTCAGGAGTAGAACCTCTTTAGGTTACCTGCGTTCCATGTTCTGGGTATTTCCTTGCCGTCGAGTTTTTCGAGTTTGTAAGCGCCTTTGCCGAGTACCTCCCTTACCCTGTAGGGACCTTCCCAATTTGCCGCCAGCTTACCTTCTCCTGGGGTCGGGACGCCGATGTCGTTGCGCCGCAAGACGAGGTCCTTTTCCTCGAAGTCTCGTTTGAGGATTTTTGCGTTGTAACGCAGGGTTATTCTTTGTTTCAGCGCCGCTTCTGTTAGGTGGGCCATCTCCCTTGTTTCTTCAATCAGGTCTTTCTCGACCGCTTCGCTCATCCCCGCGAGTAGTAGTCGGGGACTTGGTTCGCCGATTTCGACTGGTATTACCGCGTCGACCCCGTATGTTAGGCGAAAGGGAGTTTCCCCCGTGGCACTTTGCTCGGTTGTCCGGTAGGACCATAAGACGGAGGGGAGTTCGTCAGCCCAGTTTCCTTTCTTACTGTCTAGGCGTTTCTTTAGGCCAAGAAGGATGACTTTGTTTGCGGCCTCTACCTGCCCGTTTGTTTGGGGGTGTTCTATTGAGGAAAACTTTTGCTTTATCCCTAAGCCAGAGAGGAATTCCATGAACTTCTTGTCGGTGAACTGGGTCCCGTTGTCTGAGATAACGACCTCCGGGATACCGAAACGGGTTATCACCTGCCTCCACATGAACTTCCGGCAGTTGGAGGACGATATCGTGGCTAGCGGTTCAGCCTCTATCCATTTGGTATAGTAGTCAATGGCCACAATGAGGTATTTGACTTGTCCTGGGCCGACCGGGAAAGGTCCCAGGAGGTCGACTCCCCATTGTGCAAAAGGTCGTGTAGTCGTTAGCGAGCTTAGCTCGGAGGCCGGTGCCTTGTGGAAGTTGGCGTTTTGTTGACACTTCGTGCATTTTCTGACGAATTCCTTTGAGTCCTTCATCATTGTCGGCCAGTAGTATCCTGCTCGAATGAGCTTCCTTGCTAGGGCTTTGCCCCCGATATGGTGTCCGCAACACCCCTCATGGACTTCCCTGAGCACGTAGTCCGTTTGGTCGGGGTGTAAACACTTCAATAGGGGCTGGCTAAGTCCCTTTTTGAATAGTTGTCCCTGTATGATTGCATATCTGGCCGCCTCCCTTCTCAAAGCTTTGGCTACTTTCTCGTCTTCGGGTAACTTGCCGAGTTCCAGGAAGTTGGTGATGGGGTCTAGCCATGAGGGGCTCGACTCCGTCAAGTGGAGGGCGACCGTTGGTTCCTTTATCATGCCCTGGATTAGCGACCGGTTGCCCGATCCTGGCTTTGTGCTCGCCAGCTTCGACAGGAGGTTTGCCCGTGTGTTCCTTTCTCTTGGAACGTGCTGGACGATGACCTCCTGGAACTGTCTTGTCATTTCCTTAACCTTTTCCAAGTATTTTTGGAGGAGGGGGTCCCGGGCTTGGTAGCTTCCGTTTACCTGTGAGGTGACGACTTGGGAGTCGCTGCATACTTCGACCCTCGTCACCCCGACTTCCCGAGCCAACATTAGTCCGCCTAGGAGAGCCTCATATTCTGCTTGGTTGTTCGACACTGGGAACTCGAACTTGGTCGATTGCTCGTAGATGACCCCTGCTAGGCTTTCCAAGATGACCCCTGCTCCTCTGGACGTTTGGTTGGAGGCTCCGTCGACATGAAGCCTCCACCGTGTGTCTGTTTCTTCGGGAGGATCCCCTGTTACCTCCACCAAAAAGTCTGCCATTGCCTGGGCTTTGATTGCAAGTCGGGGCTCATACTGTAGGTCATATTGCGAGAGCTCGATGGCCCAGGTCATCATCCTACCAGCCAAGTCAGGTTTTTGCAGTATTTGTCGAATCGCCTGATCTGTCCTCACGACTATACGGTGACTCTGGAAGTATTGTCTTAACCTTCGGGAGGACACTAGGAGCGCCAGCGCCAGTTTTTCCAGTTTGCTGTACCTCAGCTCTGGTCCCTGGAGTGCCTTGCTCACGAAGTAAACGGGCTGTTGTGTCTTTGCCACTTCTGTAACGAGGACCGCGGCAAGCGCTTCCTCGGTTACTGACAGGTAGAGGTAGAGCGGTTCTCCGGCTCTGGGTTTCCTGAGAACTGGTGGTGCCGCCAAGATTTCCTTGAAGTGGTTGAATGCCTCTTCGCAAGCTGGGGTCCATTCGAACGTTATTCCCTTTCTTATTAAATTGAAGAAGGGTAGGGCTCTTGCTGCCGATGCACCGAGGAAGCGGGATAAAGCTGTCAGTCTTCCGGCAAGCCTCTGGACGTCTTTGATGCAACCCGGACTCTTCATCTGAAGGACCGCTTGGCACTTTTCGGGATTGGCTTCCACTCCTCTTTGAGTGATCATGAAGCCCAGGAACTTTCCGGCCTCCATGGCGAACGCGCATTTGAGCGGATTAAGCCTCATGTCGTGTTGTCGTAGGGACGAGAAAACGCCGTTAAGGTCGCTCAGGAGATCGTCAGGTCGTGCGGTCTTCGCGAGTATGTCATCCACATAGACTTCTACTGTTTTGCCCATGAGTTCGCTGAATATCTTATTCATCAACCTTTGGTACGTGGCTCCGGCATTTTTTAGACCAAACGGCATTACCTTGTAACAATAGATGCCCCCTGGCGTTATGAACGCCGTTTTTTCCTCGTCGGGTCGGTGCATCGGTATCTGATTGTACCCTGAGTAGGCGTCCATGAAGCTCAGATATCTGTACCCTGCCGCTGCGTCGACGAGTGCATCAATATTAGGTAGGGGGTAGCAGTCCTTGGGACAAGCCTTGTTGAGGTCAGAGTAGTATACGCACATTCTCCACCTCCCGTTGTGTTTTTTAACCAGAACCACATTCGACAACCAAGTCGAGTAGTCCAGTTCCCGGATGAATCCCGCTTCTAAGAGGCTGGCCGTTTGCTTGGCCACCTCTTCCGCCCTTTCCTGCGACATTTTTCTCCTTCTCTGGGCCACTGGTTTGGCTCCTGCCTTTACGGCCAGGTGATGCGACATGAGCTGGGGATCTATCCCGGGCATGTCGGCAGGTGTCCAGGCAAAGAGGTCGGCGTTGGCCCTGATCATTTCCATCAAAGGCTCTTTTATCTCGTGGGGGAGGTTTCTGTTTATGAATGTGAATTTATCGTCCTCCTCGCCGACTCTGAACTTTTCCAAGTCTCCTTCTGGCTCTGGTCTGGGTTTGTCGTCTACCCTGGCATCCAGGTCGGCCAGGAAGACCCCTGACGCTTCTTTGGATTTCTTTCTGAGAGAAAGGCTGGCGTGGTCGCAAGCGACCGCCGTTTCCAAGTCGCCTCTGAGGGATCCCACGGATCCGTCATCGGTGATGAACTTCATCACCAGTAGTTTCGTACTGATAGCTGCCCCCAAGTCGTTAATGGTCTTTCTCCCCAGGATGATGTTATAAGCCGTCGAATCTCGTAATATCACAAAGTCTGCCATGACTATTCTTCTTCTTTGCCCTAGTCCCACAGAGGTCGGGAGTGTGATGATTCCGTCCGGCTTGATGAAGTGGTCACCTAACCCTACCACACTGTGTTGGTGGGTCGTCAGGTCGGAATCTCTCAATCCCAAGGCATCGAAAACGTTTCGGAACATGATATTTGAGTCTGCCCCTGTGTCTACCAGGATTCGTTTGACGAGGCCAGTTCCGACCTTAGCCGTGATGACCATGGGCGGACTTTCCGGCGCCTCATCGAACCATTGATCCTCCGGGCCGAAAGAGATAGTTGGGAGACCCTTAAGACTTCTAACGGGTGAGGTGGAGATCGCTAGGACCTTGGCGTCTTTTTTCTGTGCCGATTTCGACTTCGGGGCGGTATTTCTGGCCGTTACCACGTTTACCACCGTGAGGCCGTGGTCGTCACCTTCTGGTTCTTGTCGTCACCTCGTTGGTCGGGATCTATCTTCGGTGTCATGGTCTCGGTTGCGTCTCCTTGGTTCCCTTATAAGGTGGGCGAAATCGGCGAGTTTGCCGTCCCTGATAGCTTGCTCGAGGGCGTCTTTTAGGTCAAAGCAGTCTTGGGTCTTGTGCCCGTGACCCTTGTGATACTCGCAGTAGAGGTTCTTGTTTCCTCCCGTCCTGTCCTTCAGTGGTCGGGGCTTCGCCAGTATCCCCTTTTCTGCTATCTGTTGGTAAACTTCTGTGATCGATGCCGTGAGGGGGGTGTAGTTGGTGAACTTCCCAACTCGGGGGAACGGTTTGGGTGGTTTACTCGGGCCGCCGTCCCTGGCGTGTTCCTTTGGTCTTTCTCTAGCTTCGAAGTGCCGGGCTTGGTTATAGGCCGGCTGCCGTTTATTGGCAGCCACCACCCGGCTGACTTCCTCGTCGTTAATGTATTCTTTGGCCACGCACTGGATCTCTTGCATTGTCCAGACGGGCTTTGTGGTGAGGTGTTTCCTGAAGTCCTCATTCGAGAGTCCGTTCGTTAAACACAAACTTGCCACTGAGTCCGTCAGACCTTCAATTTCCAAGCACTCGTCATTAAAACGGTCCAGGTACTTCCTGGTCGGCTCTCCGGGTCTTTGTGTCACCCCCAGCAAATTAATTGGGTGTTTGGCTTTGACAATCCTAGTGGTGAACTGAGCCAAGAAGGCGTGGCTGATGTCGGAAAATTGGGTCACCGAGCCTTGCGGGAGGTTGTTAAACCACCGTATTGCCGGGCCCGCTAAGGTGACCGGGAAAGCGCGGCATCTGACCTCGTCTCCCACCCCTTCTAGGTTCATCCTGGCCTCAAAGGCCGTCAAGTGTTCCAGGGGGTCTTGCGTTCCGTCATACTTCATGTCTGTCGGCTTGTCGAAGTGTTTCGGTAGTCGGACCTCGAGTACGGAGTGTGGAAAGGAGTCGCTCCTATTATGACGGGTCCTCGGGCAGTTCTTCTCGACTCGTTGTTCTCACGGTGAGCTTCCTCGTCGCCCCTGTTCGACGCGCGCCGCCTTTCGTGTCGGGCGTAGATAATGGGGTCGCGACTTCTTCTTCTGGGGCGTACCCGCCCCCTAGTGCTCTCCGATTCGTATTGGGAGCTCGGCGTGCGCCTCGAGCGGCTCCTTGAACGGGAACGGGTGGGGCTCCGCTCTGGGGAGCGTTGGTCGCGCTCTGTTTCTGCTAGCCTGCGCTCTAAGTCCTGCATTCTGTGGCGTAGTTCTTGCATTATCCTAGCGTGATTATCACCCGTCCCCCCGAAGGGGCGTCTCTTGTGAGTCTGTGTCGCATCCCTCGGGGGTGACCGTTGCTGTTGCCGGGATTCCGTCGCGACGGCGCCTCCCCCGAGCACGGGAGGCGCTACCTCGGAACCTATCCCAGTCTGGACCAACACGAAATCCATGGACGAAGTCCCCACAGACGGCGCCAATGTTCGGTAAGTCGGGTACCGGACGATTCGGGTTGGGACCCTGAGGTCAACACTTGGAATGGTGGAGAGGCTCGTCTGGTCGCGGTTTCCTGGTCTCGGGAATGCGAGGTTTCGAGCACTTCGCGTGCAGAGGGGGGGTGCCACCTGCAAAGACACTCCGACGCTCTTGTCAGAATATGTGCAGGCGGAAAGGAGGTGGTGTAAAGAATGTAACGTACCTTGGGGGGAGAGCCAGTCTCCCCCTTATATACATGTCAGTAGTGGGCCCCTCCAGTGGTCAGGCCCATACCCCCAAGGGCGCTGTCCCACGGCTGTGTGCAAGCCGTACGGGACGCGTGTCCGAATCGGGTGGAGGACGCGTTATTGGGCCGGCGGGAACTCGAGTCGGATTAACCCGTGTGAGTTTGGGCCAGGCCGTAACAGGAGTCTTTTTTTTTTTGGACATAAATATTGATGATTTATTCTGCCATATTGCTAAATATGCTACTTTCAGGCTGCTCTATTACTTTCCAAAATTTCACCGAAGATTGCTGGTGAGCCAATCGAAGCAGAGAGGCTATATGATGTTGTTAATGTCGTGCTCTCATTGCAGGTAATAGACTCGTCTTGGCTGAAGCTAGATTATCTGAATAGTTTGAGCAAATAAATCATTGATAGATTGGTGGAAGAAGATCTTCATTTTATCTTTTTCTTTCTTGTAAAGATACCGTATCCTCTCTCTATTTAACCTTTTCTTTCTCATTAATTTGTTCATTTTTTCTATTAATATTTATTTATTTATTTTAAATATCTTGTTTGTCTGACTGTGATCCACGGTGCATGAGCAAATAGCTTCCTTAAAATTTGTAGAAATTAGCCTACTTGAATTACACCATGTGAATAATAAAGTATGAAAATCTGCTAGTGTAGTCAAGTCTCCCTCTGCCATCTTTCCCTAAAATTCATTTCTCAATTCGTCAAGCACATGTATTTGAAGTTATGCCACAAAAGCTACAACTTTGAAATTGTTGTTTGTGAACAAAACGTTTTGGACTTTCCTCTAGATTTTGGAATTACAGCTGACGAGTTGATCCTAAAAATTGAGGAAGTTGATTTTGGATTTAGATTAGATACACACTTAGATGAATGCTTTCTCTTGCAGATAATAAATCCAGCGAAAACTTTTGGTGATGTAGTTATTGATTATTGGTAAGCTATCAAATGCTTGTTCAGTATAAATTTTTGCATTCCTCTTCCTATCCCTTAACCCATCATTTGAATCTTTTATTCTAAGGTTGCATTTAAGGGAGTTATGGATCAGAACCCTTTCCCATTTGGGCACATTTTGCTTGATCAGACTTCAGAGTTTTAGCCCCAGCTGTATAATGCATCCTGATACTTACCTAAATAAGGTAATCATGTCTTTCTTCTTGTTCCAAAGATTAAATATGGAGCTGCCTCTATTCTTCAGGTTTTTAGTGCCTTTTGGTGTTTTGTGTTGATTTTGTTGGTGGATTATTTTATCTGGCTTAGATGGGCAACCCCTTCTAGCCTCTGGAGGTTCATCAGGTGTCATAAACGTATGGAATCTAGAAAAGAAAAGGCTCCAGTCAGTTGTAAGAGAGGCTCATGATAGTGTGATCACATCACTACATTTTTTTTGCAAATGAGCCAGTGCTTATGAGTTCTTCAACAAATAATTCTATTAAGGTGACATTTTTTCTTTTTGGAAGATACATACATGTTTGCATCATGCATATATAAATTTTCATTGAAATATGTTGCTTTATTTATTTATTTATTTTATGCTTGCTCAGATGTGGATTTTGCATTTTCTCCCTGCAAGCGTTGTTAGTATGTATATTTTCATTTTTTCTCTATATTGACATTTTCTGTGTATTAATTTCATCAATTGGTTTCCCCATATATAACATGTTTATGGTGTTTGCAATGCGTTTCTTTGATAGGATCAACAAAGTAGAGAGCTTTCTCAGCACAATGTTTCTAGACGAGCCAAGAAACTTAAAGTAAAGGTATGGTTGGTGTTTCATGCTTTCCTTATTTTTGCTTAGCAGAGCTTGTGAAAGCGTTGCTTTTGCTTTAATATTCCTCTGTAAATTCTTAATGTTTTGTTTAGAGACTTAGTATGATAATTACAAAGATATATAAATGTGTGTTTTACTAGTGAAAACATCTTATGACCTCGGATACCTAAATTTGGATTTTGGTATTCTTAATCTGACTTATTTTTTATTTTTATGTTGTGATTATGCTTTCTAGTTCTTAAAGCATTCAGTTCAATAGTCATGATTAGGTCAGAAACTATATGATATTAATTGTGAGTCATAGGTCTTTGTGCTTCCTATTTTGAATAGATTTTTCATCCCTCATTTCGTATATGTGTTTATACAGGAAGAAGAAATAAAGTTGAAGCCCGTGATTGCATTTGATTGTGGTGGGTTATTTTTCTGGTACTATTCATTCAGTTCTAATTTTGCTGAAGAAATGGAATTGAAACTGATGTATATTAATGTAGAATCTGAATTACAGTGGGGAATCCAGCCTTAAAGGCATGTGTATAAGTATATAAATTGAAATGTGGGGAAAGTTGGGATGATGAAGAAGAAACAGCAGCAGTAGAAAGAGCAAGTGAAGTGAATTTTGCAGATGAGATGAGTGGAATTAACACAGGATCTCCTTCACCAACTTCATCTAATGAATCCTCTGTTACAAGTTAATTATTAGAGCATCGAAAATTGTTCAAATGAGTTAGAAAATTGAATAGGAGTTGCTTGCAGCATAGTTCTTTTAATTTACTAGTATGAGGAAAATTATTTAGAGCCCTTTGGATACCCATTAACAACTTTTAATTTACTCAATACAATTTGTTGATGTATGGTTATTTATTATTATGGTTGATGTATCAATACACTTTGTTTATGATTTAAATTATATTGACTTGTTTGTTTATAGTATTTTTTTTAGTTTGATAATACGATGAATTTGTTTATTTTTTGAAATATTATAAATATTCGAATACAAGATAAAAATTTGTATTTATTAAATTTATATTTATTTTGTATGAATTTATATTTATTTTGTATGAAAATAAGTTTATTTTGTAATGAAAAAATAAAAAAAAATTATTTTACCTTACCGACAGATTTACAGACGGATTTTCTGTCTGTATTTAGAGTATAGAATGGTTTTCTAAAGTTCCAATTACAGATAGAAAATCTGTCGGAAAATCCATCTGTAATTACAGACGGAAAATCTGTCGGAAAATCCGTCTGTAATTACAGACAAAAAATCTGTCGGAAAATCTGTCTGTAATTACAGACGGAAAATCTGTCGAAAAATCCGTCTGTAATTACCGACGAAAAATCCGTCGGAAAGTTCGTCATCTTCGAAAAATGGATGGAGAATTTACAGAGGGAAAATCCGTCGGTAACTGGTAAAAATCCGTCGGTAATTTTCCGACGGAAAAAAATCCGTCGGTAAATAATTTCCGACGAGGCTTTTACAGAGGGATAAAATCCGTCGGTAACCAAAAATCCGTCTGTAATATAGATTAAATCTGTCTGTAAATCTGTCTGTATTAAGCCATTTTCTAGTTGTGGTTCTAGTAACCCATGATGGACGGTCTAGGCACCAGACCTGCAATCAGAGACCGCCCCTCGTGACGTTTCCAAGTGCCGATCCAGTAAACTTATCATTGAAATTGGCTTTGTGCTTGTGTTTTCTTGACTATAATTTCTAAGAGGTGAAGATGGAACTTTCCCTGATTTTGCTTGTCATGATCCGTTATATACCGGTTTTACCTAATTTAATGTAACATTGCATAATCTAATCTTTTGTTTATAAATATTAGTATAGAATTTGTCTAATATAAATCTTTTCAAATAACAAGACACGAACAAATGTTGTGGATTTTTTGCATATACGAAATTCGCAACATAATTCGCGAGTAACACAATGCCGCAAAAATTGCATATAATTTTTTTAACAAGTTTCGCAAGTAATGAATGCCCAATGAAAAGTGAAACTAAACATTTTACGAATCTGGCAAGTAGTTCCATTATAGCAAAAACTACTTGTAGATACCAACATATTTTGGCTTCATGTTTAACATTTGCAACTATATTTATTTGTATATGATTCTTAACTACAATCTGAAATAAAAACTGCAACAACATTCACAACTAAGAGGTTAAAGCAAAAACTGGTTAAATATATTCATTGAAACTATTCTTATATAAATAACTACTGCAATGTCATGTACATTAACCAACTCAGATAAAATGAAAAGTGAAAAGGACTAATTCACAGTTTACATAGCCAATCAAGTATTCTTCATAAACTATCTTATCAAACCTCTAAATATTACTAATCATGACTCTTCAAGGCACATTTTATTAATCATTTTCATTTTTATAACTTTGATCTTAAGAATTAAGATGTATATCCAAGGCTATAAACTCAACAAGCGCTGCCTCCTATGTTCCATCATTTGGATGCTTACAATCGTACCCTGCAAATGTAAAGACAACATACAATTATTCAGCCAAACTCAATGGAGATATTTCAAGCTTTACATTTCTAGATTTGCTTTTTCATCAGTAATTAATAGCTTACTCATTTCAACCAAAAATGCGTAGTAAGAATACATCAGAATTCTAAAAAAAATTATTGAATTCAACCAAACCACAGATTTTTAAGGCCACAACAATGTCAATTAATCTAAGAAAAGGTAAATTATGCGAAAATAAAGGAAATTCAATGGATAATAGAATAACGTATAGAATATAAATAAAAAGAATTGAAAAACGAATATAATCTCCTGCCCCAAAAAAAATCATGCTCAAGAAACAACTATAAGCTATAGTGGAAAGACATAATAACATCAAAATTCAAAACTTGCATCAAAGGTAAATAAATTAACTCTTGGGCATAATGAGAGCATAAGCACATGATCACAATAACCTTAATCTTACTATATATTCCATCTTGTCCATGAAACCATTGCCCAGAGAAGACAAAATCCTACTTTGCATGCTTCCTGAGCAATCATGAATGTAGATTAAAATAATTTGATTATAACTTGCTTTCTGTTCATTGATTGAAAAATATTAGTAAGGCAAAAAACTCACCTTCAGCTCCACAATGATTGTTCTTTATCCAATATTCTAACAAACCCACTAAATCAATGTAAAAGATACACAAATCACTAAATTAGTGTTTAAAAAAAAAATACAAATCCTCAATCTAAAATCACATTATTATCAGAAAACTGCTTTCTACGCAAAATAAATCAAATCTTAATCTCCCAAAATTGTTAAATTAACAGCTGCACCTTGAAGGAGGTAGAGATGGGAGGAGGAGTTTGACGATGGAGAGACATGGATGCACGACGAGCCCATGACGGAGTGAGGCACGACTAGCCCTCGACGGAGAGAAGCCAAGGGAGCCGACAGGAGAGGGTGGGCAGAGGGAGACTCGTAGGCAGTGGGGGTGTGCTAGTGAGAAAGGGGCAGTATGAAGGCTGAGGGAGGGCGGAGACATGGGCGCAGAGAGCTACATTGAGACGATTTCCGTTAAAGCGGAGGCAGAGAGTTAGAGAAAGAGGGTAATAGAGCTGAAGAGAGAGAGAGAGAGAAATTCTTAGTGAACGAACAAAATATTTGTAAAAAATACCCAAAAGCAGCTCAGCTCGGCTCAACATTTGGCATTTAAGCCAGATTCACTTAAAGAGAATGGCTAGTTTGGCACCAAGTTGGACACACACGACATGCTCAATATTCATACACTGCAGAAGGAATGAACCGGTTGCATGCCTTTCATGCATTTCTTGGCTTCATGTCCACAATAAAGCTTTTTCTTCAATCTAAACCCTTTATATATTTTAAATTAAATCTGATTGGTTTTAAAAGAATGGAATATGATATTTCACTAAAGCAAATGACATACCAGAACCGCTTCATATATATATATATATATATATATATATATATATATATATATTATATATATATATATATATATATATATATATATATATATATGAGCCATTAATATATAAATGAATATTAATATTTATGGAAGATTATTTTAATACGTAAAATCATAGATTCATGATATTAAAAGTTTATACCGAAAATAATTAAAATTAAATTACAAAACATTATATAGTAAAAGACTTATAGTATTTCAAGGTGTGGAAGAGACCCAAGAACTGAAAGATTTCCATAGCAATTATTGAACTTTAGAGACCTACGCAATTTTAGATTAAGATATATACAATGAATATTTTTCCTAATGTTTTTTAGAAAAAAGACAGAAATTATTAAAAAATGGATAATCAAACACTTACAAAATTTTGAGACTGGTGATGTTTGCTAGCTCCTTAGGGATTTTACCACTCAGTCCGTTTGCAACAAGTGCACTATAAAGTGAATGAATAATCATACATATCATATCATAATATTTTGACTTAATTTGATGAACAAAACATAATTATAGAGCTATATGGATTTTAATTTAATAAGGAGAAGAATAGAATAAGCTAAAAAAAGCTGAGAAGAAATTATTAATAGAGAGAAGAGAGCATACATTTTGGTAAGGTTCATTGTACCCCATTCTCTAGGAAGCGTGCCGCTAAGGTAATTGCGGGTAAGGTTACTATTAAAAAAGACAAAACAAAATATTATAAAATGCATCTTAGTAGCTAGTGAAGCATTTGAGTAAATGCATGCATGAAAGATTGTTAATTATTGAAATTGAAATATATATCCTCTTAAGTATGGTCTTCTACTTCAAAGAAGACATTTATTACTTACATCTCTTGAAGGTATGGCAACTTGACAAGTTCTTGAGGGAGTTTTCCTTGAAGATTTTGTGCACTCAGAATTCTGTTTATCATTTTATTTTTGGGCAACAAATTATTGGAAGATAAGAAATAACTTGAAAATAAAAGAAAAAGAGAAAAAGCCAAATCACGTTAGTCTTTACTAATAAAAGAAAAAAGGAGAGCTTGAAGTTTAGTCCCTGTAAACTAAACATCAGAAAAGAGCTTATTACCATGAGCAGCTGCAATCGCAGACATACTGGCGACTTCCACGGATGCAGAAGATGATACACCTTCCCCTTCAGGGACTGCTGATGAAATCTATGCATAACAAGAAAATGGAATTTTTCAAACCTTTACAGTATATACCGAATTACATCTCTAAGTACTTTGTTTCTCAATATACTTTATTTCCTTGATTTGATAGAGAAGCAGATAAACCTTCACAATTAACACTAATAATAGAAAGTAGCATTATAACTTATCCCATATTTGTTTTGTTTAAACCAAGTATTCAATAACTTAATAGAGAAAGATGAGTTACCAGCATGGTGATACTGTCGTTAAAACGCACACCCATCTCAGTCATCAAGACCAAAATTGCCCCAGCAACATATGCTGCCCACTTGGGAAGTTAATCATTCAATTAGTATAATAATAGAATGTTCTAAATGCCTAAGATGCATATAAAATGATGCATATCTACTACCCACTTTCGGGATGGATCTTGAGCAAAATATTTCCTTGCTCTCTCATAAGACATTAGCTTCCCATCTTCCATGAAATCAGACAAATCCATGGCAATGTTGGACTACGATAGCCAAGCTCTGAGCCATATGACACCTGGACATGAAGTAATCATTTACTAAAACTGATAAAGCTATCTATATTAAAATAGACATACATCTTCTTTTCCCTTCTCTTTCTTAATCAAATCAATATTATTTTCAAAAGAAACACATATTTGTCAAATTTATATATTTTTCATCCAACCTATAATATAATTCAATAATACATCTTCATAATAGTTCAAAAGAACATCCAAATAGAGTGAGTTCAGAAACACTCCCCATATTCCATCTTATTTTACAATTTAAGCTTCACTAATTTTCAACTTCTCCGGTTAGACTATATAGAAACAGCATATTTCATATCAACTGGTGCTAAATCTGTATAATTCAACTTGGCTGCTGAGTTTAGTTAGGACTTTGCACTCTCTATATATGCAATGCTAGTGACTAATTAAAGATCAAGATTAATCAAGAAACACCACTGTAACTAACTTAGCAAGCTCAATCCACTAACTACTCAACACTGACTAGTTATCATCATAAATATTGTGTAGTTCTATTTATACCGTTTTAACAAATTCTACTCTTCTCCCTTAATAACCCCTTCTTTAAATTTAGGTAGTCTGTAATTTGATTAGGAGATGGAATATGTACAACATAAAGAGACTTTTGATCAACCAGATCTCTTAGAAAATAAAAATTCAGTTCCAATTGGTAACAAGGAGACAAGTACTTTAATTATCACATCAAATAGGTGGTGGTACTTTGGTAACAAAGAGATTAATAGTGCTTCATGTCTCATCATTATTGCATTTAACCATCATTCAAACATTTACATCAGAAAATACACACACACGCCATGTTTTGTACAAATTTTGGACAAATGATGCTGATTACCAAAAATCACCATTTTATATAAATTAATTATGGCAGCATCATAAAATGCCATAATACTCGGATATTATGGCAGTTCTTTGAAACCGCCGTAATATAAATGACATTTTAAACACTTTTTTTTGTAGTGGAAGAAATCCACCTCTGATTTTGCGTGAGGGAGGAGAAGCAACCACTGGTTTCGTCCACTGCTTCAAGAAGGATGAGCACCGCGTTAGGGAGGAAAAGCAGTGCTGGAGGGAAAATCGTCGGTAAAGAATTTCACAAAATTAAGCGCGTTGTAAGTATAGTTCTGAACCGACAATTAGACCTCAATCAAATTTAATTTGTTTATCACAGATACAAATCCAATATAAATAAACTGAAGTATTTAAACCTCGGGTCGTCTCTCAAGGAATTGCAGGGAGGTGTACTTATAATTGGTTATGAAAAAGTATACTTTTGGGGTTTTTAAATGTTGAACAAGGAATGTAAAATGATAATAAAATAAACTAAAACTAAGAAAAGCTCTTAGCAAGGATTGATAATTAGAAGTCATATCCTAATTATCATTATCAATTGTGAT
This sequence comes from Arachis hypogaea, assembly GCF_003086295.3. Lineage (NCBI taxonomy): Eukaryota > Viridiplantae > Streptophyta > Magnoliopsida > Fabales > Fabaceae > Arachis > Arachis hypogaea. Next base: position 101,765,273 of record NC_092055.1, read on the forward strand.
GGTAATTGCCTTTTACTTTCACTTAGTTAACCTCTAACAATGAAGGTAAGTCAAGTGAGAAAAATCAACTTAGGTTCACAGGTCGTAATCAAAGACTAGATTTAGTGAAGCCTAAGCCAACTAGCAAGTCTCAATTACCAATCAACAAAACACTTTTGATAACTCAAGAGTCTCTAAATAATCAATCCAAGTTAAGAATAGAGAAATCTAATTTAAAACCCAACCAATCATTTTATCAAACACTTGGAAGGCACAAAATAAAAACATAGAAAATTAACAAGGAATATTAAACCTAAACAATCAATTGCAAGGAATCAATACCAACAAATGAAGAAAGAAACAATAAACATAAAATACCTCAAATTGCATTAATAAGAATTTGAATCTAACATGGAGGATTCATAAACTAGTTTAGCAAAATAAGGAAATCACAAAGAGAAATAGATAACTAAAGTATAGAATAAATAAGAGTAGAAGAAAGCTAAACCAAACCAAAGTAGAAATCTGAAATTAAGAATGACAAGGACTAAAAATCCTAAAATCCTAAAAATCTTTAGAAAACTACATCTAAAACCTAAAATTATGAAAGGTGAATTCCTTCCCTCATTCTGCCCACTCTGCAGCCTCTAATCTTCATTTTCGGGCTTGAAACTAGGCCAAAAACAGCCCAGAAATTGCCCCCAGTGATTTCTGATATGTGCAGCACGTGGCTCTGTCACGCGTATGCGTCGCTTTTTTGCCGCACTATCCACGCGTACGCGTCACCTAACAGCAAGGCAACTATGGCAAATTGCATATCATTTTGAAGCCCCGGATGTTAGCTTTTCAATGCAATTTGAACCGCCTCATTCTGACCTCTGTAACTCAAGTTATGATCGATTTGCAATTCCTTCAATTTCTTGCATTCTTTCCACTTTTGCATGCTTCCTTTCCATCCTCTAAGCTATCCCTACCCTATAAACCCTGAAAACACTTAAAAAATATATCACGACATCGAATGGTAATAAGAGAAGATTAAAATTAGCAAATTTAAGGCCAAAGAAGCATGTTTTCACTCATAGTACAAAATTAGGAAGGAAAATGTAAAACATGCAAATTCTATGAATAAGTGTGAGAATAATGGATAAAATCTACTAAATTAAGCACAATATAAATCCTAAAAATGGGGTTTATCAATCTCCCCACACTTAAACATTAGCATGTCCTCATGCTAAGCTCAAGAGAACTAAAAGAGTGAAGGCAAAATGGTAGGATGTATGAAATGAAACCTATCTCTATGAATGTAGCTAAATGTAAAATGCTTTTACCTACTTGGTGAAAAGTAAATAAACCTTCCAAGAACAAATATGAACTGGATTTTACTAATTCAAATCATAAAAATGAAGTACAAATAGACTTTGAGAAGAAAGTAGCTCATAAAAACCGGGAACAAAGAATCGAGCATCGAACCCTCACTGGAAGTGTATACACTCTAATCACTCTAGTGTTTGAGGGTCGAGTCTCTCGGTTCTCTACTAATCTTGCTTTCTAAGGCTTGCTCTTCTTCTACCAATCAACACAATTTAATGCACAAATACACATATCAAGAGGTCTTTTCAAGGGTTGTAATGGGGTTAGGGTCAAGGTAGGATTGTAATTGGTCAATTGGACTAAAATATGAATCCTTGATTAACCTAAACTTCCCACCTAACTTATGACAATCCATGTAATCAGAGTATAAAATCTAACTGCCCATTAACTATGTTTTCCACATATTCATGCATCCGAATTTGAGTATAGTACATATGCATTGCTACCATCATTTACTTTGGGGCATTTTGTCCCATTTTTATTTATTTGCTCTTTTTTTTTTCCTTTTTCTCTTTTGTTTTCTTTGCTTTTGTTTTTCTCAATGCATATAATTAAGGTATTGAATGCAAGAATATGTGCTTAACGATCTTTTTCACAAATTAACCAAAAACATACAGCACCCACTTCTCAAACCAAATATTTCCAACCCAATTTCTCCACACTTAAATCATGAACACTTTCACTAGTCTAAGCTAACCACGGATTCAAATTAAGGACATTATTGTTTTCCGCTTAGAGTTAATGATGTGCTAAAGTAAAGAACAAATGGGTAAAATAGGCTCAACTTTGGTTTGCAAAGGATAATGAAAGGGTAAGGCCATATGGGTATGTAAGCTTAATGAAACAAGGCATCAATCACATAAGTGCATGCATACATCAAACAATGGAAATATAGAATCAAGCAAGACAAAGATCACAATTTTAGAGAGAACAACACACACCAAAATAAAACATTGGTTGATAAAATGCAACTAATCAAATGGGCTCAAAATCTCACTGGTTTTGTGTGTTCGATCTCTAAAACCATGTTCCAAAAATAAATTTTTTCAAACAAGTTTAGCAAAAATTTTGATTTAAATTAGTGAAATGTTATAAAATAGTGTCTTGAAAAAGAATTTATCACTCAACCAAGTAGTACCTACATGCAAGCAACTAACTACACATGCGATCTATTATGCAATGCAACAACTCAATAACTAAGAAAACTAAACATTGGTGTTGAAAAGAAAGTAACTAACTCGCGGAAGTCGGTATCGACCTCCCCACAGTTAATGATTGCACCGTCCTCGGTGCATGCAAAGATGCGCAAGTGGACGGGTTGCTACAACTGATAAAGTTTCTTCAAATGATTTTGCAGAAGAACTTATTTGTCGCCCCAATTTGAAGTTTTCTGTTTCCCCTCCTCGGTGGCCATCGTGAAAGGAGAGAAAAAGAAAGAAGAATAACCCACAAATAAAAAGATACAAACAAATGAAATATAGGTGAGCTAATGCCAAATAATAATGAGGTGCTCAACTACATGGTAGCTACAACATGCAAGTGAGAAAGCAGTATAGGCAAATGGCATATCAATAGTGCAAGAATTGCAACAATGGGGTAAAGAAATCGGGTCATAAAAGGCAATATAAGTTCATATCAATGCAAAAGAAATACAAGTGTTATGAGAGATTAGCATTGACCTATAAATAGTATCACCCAATCAATATCACACAAGTTAAGATGCACCAAAACAATGCAATAAATATTCAGCAGATGAGTAAGAAAATTTAGCACTAATAGAAAAATGGCAACTTAGAAAAAAAGAATAAAAAATGCACAAAGTGAAAATGCAATGAATGACAGTATGTAAATGCAATGAAGAAAAGAAAATGAAAGAGAATAAGGAGGAGAAGAAAGTAAGAAAGGAGAAGGAAAGAATAAGAAAGGAGAGAAGAAAGAAGAAGAATGGAATCTGCGAAACGACGCATAAGCATCGCCACGCGTACACGTGGGTAAGAAGAGACGACGTGTAAGCGTCGTCCACGCTTACGCGTGGGTGTGCAAAAATCCAAGCGACGCATAAGCGTCGGTCATGCGTACGCGTGACATCTCGTCGTGCCAGACGCACGACTCCAGCATAGTACCAGCACAACTCTCTGTTCAATATACCAAGTTACGCCGAATATCATATCACGCGTGCACGTCGCTGACGCTTACGCGTGGATTGACAAAATTGCAAGTGACACGTACGCATTAGTCACACGTCCCGTGGGGTGGGCTGTGCGCCAAGCACTCCTTCTGCACAGTTCCAGCGCAACTCTCTGGCTAATGTACCAGAGAGCAAAATTCACTATGACGCGTATGCGTCGTCCACGCGCACGCGTGAGAAGCATTTTTTTAGCATGAAAATAGGTAAATATGCAGAATTGAAAAGGATCACATACATGTAATGAAACAAGGATAAGCAAATAAATAAAATAAAAAAACTATTGAAAAGGAAGGTTATACCATGGTTGGTTGTCTCCCACCTAGCACTTTTAGTTATTGTCCTTAAGTTGGACATTTGGTGAGGTCCTTGATAGGGTGGCTTATGCTTGAACTCGTCCAGGAATACCCACCAATGTTTGCAATTCCAATAGCCTCTGGGATCCCAAACTAGGCGCATCACGCTTCCAAGAAAATTTGAACAAGTGACAAGGCCCCAAGATTGATGAAGGTTGAGGTGTATTCCAGGGTCCTAAACCTTGTTGGTCATCACCCTTTCTTCTTGATCTTCATGCTTCCATTCGGGTGACAAGGTTGAAGAATTCTCATTTTTGCACCAAGAAATCTTCCTAGACCCATTCAATCGAGCTCTACACCAATTCTTGCACTTCAACTTGGAGCATGCAACCATATTGAACCTTGCATGACAACTCCAACCACTAACCATCTTCCTCGTACTCTTAAGGCCACAAAGCTCTAAGCTGACCATCTGTCTCAAGTAAACCATATTCAAGTGGGAAAGTAAAGGTTAAGGATAAGAATTTTACCCACTTGAATGTTGTATTGGATGGTAATGGCTTCGGGAGAGGTGTTTCTAATGATCTTGCAAGTTCCACTCCCTTGTGCTCTTCTTTGAATTCTTCCACCTCTTTGTAAGCCTCTTCAACTTCAACTGCGACCTTATCAAGTTCTTCTAATTCTTCCCCGTCATTCAAGTCATAAGTTGGAGGTTGAGAAAAGTCTACCTCAATATCATTTTCAGATTCACTTGGAGAAGGTTCTTCAAACTCAAGGGGTTTGATTGTGGATGCAAGTTCATCACTAGGATGGCTTGATTCATGATCATCATCACCAAGAGAACTTGCCTCTTGATCTATTCCATCCAATTCTTCATAATGAACATGTCTTGGAGGTTGTGCACTATCCTCCTCAACATCAATTTCAAGCTTCTTGGAGGAATACTCTATAACTCTAGATTCCCATGGAGGTTCAGCATCTCCTAAGTCTTCGACCACTTCTTCCTCTTCAACAATTACGGCTTCCTCCAGTTGTTCCAATACAAAATCCCACTCCTTGTTCTCCACCAAAGTTTCTAATCTCTCCTTCATGCTACACTCTTCTATTGATTCTCCACAATTGGCAATGCAAGTGCTTTGAGTGTAGGAGTATCAGGAGGCCAAAGTGTTTACTACCTCGGTCAAGGTAGCCATGAATTCTAGTGTCATCCTTTGAGTTTCACGTTGCTCTTGAAGTAATAAAGTGAGAGAATTATCTATTGGAGCTTGGGGTTTATAGGAGGGTTCATTATTTGGGAGAAAGGATTCATGATAGGAGGGTGGTTCATCTTGATAAGGATATGGAAAAGGTTTATCTTGATAGGGATATGGAGGTGGTGTATATTGAGGAGGTGGTTCTTGGGAGTAATTGTGTTGGAATGGGGGTGGTTCGAAGTATGGCTCGTATAGCTCATAAGGCTCTTGGTATAGTAGGTAAGGATTAGGGTCATATGGGTGGTGTTTGGTAACATGGGGCTTGTGAGTACAGCGGTTCAAAACTATATTGAGGAGGGGATTCATAGGCATATGGTGGGCTTATTGGTAACTACAAGGGGGGTCTACCATAGCCATTATCTTGGTATGCCTCTTGGAATGGCTCTTGGTCATAGTATGTTGGTGGAGGTTGTTGCCAAGAGGGTTGATCAAATCCTTGAGACTCCATCCACCTTTGATTGTCCCATCCTTGATGCATGTTCTCATTGTAGCTTTCATTCCCTACAACATAATTTGAACCAAACTCATAGCCAAAGGGGTGAGAATTCATGGTAGCAAATAAAAATTAAAAACAAGAACAAACAAACAAGCAAAAAGTAAATATTTACAATAACCAATAGTAAGGCACACGTTTGCAATTCCCCGGCAACGGCGCCAAAAATTGATGGAGGGAAAATCGTCGGTAAAGAATTTCACAAAATTAAGCGCGTTGTAAGTATAGTTTTGAACCGACAATTATAGACCTCAATCAAATTTAATTTGTTTGTCACAGATACAAACCCAATAAAAATAAACCGAAGTATTTAAACTTCGGGTCGTCTCTCAAGGAATTACAGGGAGGTGTACTTATAATTGGTTATGGAAAAGTATATTTTTGGGGTTTTTAAATGTTGAACAAGGAATGTAAAATGATAATAAAATAAACTAAAACTAAGAAAAGCTCTTAGCAAGGATTGATAATTAGAAGTCCTATCCTGATTATCATTATCAATTGTGATGGTAATTGCCTTTTACTTTCATTTAGTTAACCTCTAACAATGAATGTAAGTCAAGTGAGCAAAATCAACTTAGGTTCACAAGTCCTAATCAAAGACTAGATTTAGTAAAGCCTAAGCCAACTAGTAAGTCTCAATTACCAATCAACAAAAATACTTTTGATAACTCAAGAGTCTCTAAATAATCAATCCAAGTTAAGAATAGAGAAATCTAATTTAAAACCCAGCCAAGCATTGTATCAAATACTTGGAAGGCACAAAATAAAAAATAGAAAATTAACAAGGAATATTAAACTTAAATAACCAATTGCAGGGAATCAATACCAACAAATGAAGAAAGAAACAATAAACATAAAATACCTCAAATTGCATTAATAAGAATTTGAATCTAACATGGAGGATTCATAAACTAGTTTAGCAAAATAAGGAAATCATAAAGAGAAATAGATAACTAAAGTATAGAATAAATAAGAGTAGAAGAAAGCTAAATCAAACCAAAGTAGAAATCTGAAATTAAGAATGACAACGACTAAAAATCCTAAAAACCTAAAATTATGAAAGGTGAATTCCTTCCCTCATTCTGCCCACTCTGCAGCCTCTAATCTTCATATTGGGCTTCAAACTGGACCAAAAACAGCCCAGAAATCGCCCCCAGTGATTTCTGATACGTGCAGCACGTGTCTCTGTCACGCGTACGCGTCGCCCACGCGTACGCATCGCTTTTCTGCCGCACTATCCACGCGTACGCGTTATCCACGCTTACGCCTCGCCTAACAGCATGGCAACTATGGTAAATTACATATCATTTCGAAGCCCCGGATGTTAGCTTTCCAATGCAATTGGAACCGCCTCATTCTGACCTCTATAGTTCAAGTTATGATCGATTTAATACAAAGAGTTCAGCCTTGACAGCTTTGCAATTCCTTCAATTTCTTGTATTCCTTCCACTTTTGCATGCTTCCTTTCTATCCTCTAAGCCATTCCTGCCCTATAAACCCTGAAAATACTTAACAAACATATCACGGCAACAAATGGTAATAAGAGAAGATTAAAATTAGCAAATTTAAAGTCAAAGAAGCATGTTTTCACTCATAGCACAAAATTAGGAAGGAAAATGTAAAACATGCGAATTCTATGAATAAGTGTGAGACTAATGGATAAAATCCACTAAATTAAGCACAAGATAAACCCTAAAAATAGGGTTTATCAATCAGCCACCGCGTCGTTCACTGGGTACAGCCGCCGTCGTAGGAGGAGCAAAGCACAGAAGTCAGCCACCGTCGTATGTGGAATAGAATGCAGAGGAGAAGGAGGAAGAGTACCGCAGGTAGAACGCAGAAGTAGAACACAGATCCTTTCATCGTTTCAACGTAGAAGTAGTTCTCGGGTCAGGGTCTCAAGGAGGAAAAGATTAGATTTAGAGCTTGTAGGGCTTATAGGGCCAGCCCTGTTTTGATTTTTGTTGGAGGGCTTAATTAGGGTTGGGCTTACAAAATATGATTTTGTAATTTTTGGGGTTGTGGGCTAGAATTATTTTGGAGGGTTGAGGGCTAGCCCTAAGGTTTGGGCTAAATTGACACTTCTACTGAAAACGTTAATAACTCTAACCTCATTATCGGTTGATATTCAGCAATTCTATAATTCTAAAAATAAGATAATAATAACATATATGAATTAATAGTGTTACTAATTTAACATAATTTCACTCGGCCTAACAAAAATCTCAAATTTTTTTAAGTATATAAATTTTAATTTAGATCCTCGGGTAGTTCCCAATGTTTGGTACTTTTATAGTTTTCCAAATTTATCGACCCAGATATCTTTAGGTTCGGAGTAGCTTTTCGTGTTGTGCCCTGAGGAAGCCAAAAGACATTCTCACAACCGAAGGCTCCACAACACGTTGGAGAACTTTTAGATCCCGCCCTCAAACGCCCATTTTCCTAGAGTTCTGAAGTGATCCTCATTATATTCTCACCGCAACCTTCTTAAGCCAGCCGAAAGAAGAGGATTAGATTCATCAATTCAATGGCTTTGACTCTAGCCTATTACATATAGGATTTCTCTTTTTACATATGTAATTTTTAGAATTTTTTTTGTTGATACTCATAAATATAAACATGTTGATTGCCTTTGCGTTCAGTTTCACTTTCTTCTTATCTTCATCATTCCATTCGCCTTCTTTTTTAGAGGTCACCACTCCTTCAAAACTCGTCTTTGTTGGAACTTGTGGACCGTTCATAATGATCTTTCAGATATTGTAATTAATAGACTACACAAATATCTGTATTCTTTCCTTTTCATAAATGTAGTTCTTGTCATTAAAAAAAGGAGGTCTGTTGTTGAATTGGCCTTTAGTGAGTGTGTAAATCGTAATGTTTGCACCCATGTTGTTGGCCATTAAATCTTTACTCCAAGCTGTGAACCTTGATTCCTTAAGATTGGGCTCTTGATACCAATTGAAGGTTCTTAGTGACCTAGAGAAGGGGGCTGAATATATGGACTCTTTTAAAACTTGTTCACTTTAACTTTAAACTAGATTTAACTCAGTGTTGCTGTTGAGTCTACAAAGTTGATTATGTAGGAGACAATTTTATTTTGTCTCTTAACGATTAATCAGAAACAAAGCATGTTATTTTTTAGTGTACTGAGTTGTTGTGACTTATGTGAGATAGATTAAACAGGAGACAATTTAATTTGGTCTCACATCGAATAAAATCAGAAATAGAACAGAGAAGAGAAAATGACACAGTCATATATCCTAGTTCAATGACCTTGTGCAATATAGTCTATATCTAGTCTCTACCACAATTGTGGTGGGATTTCCACTATCTTTATCAAAGATTACAAATACCAATTCTCAAGTATTCAACCAAATTCTATTAGGGACAAACTAAACTTCTACTCAAACTTAATTTGGCTATGTTCACTCCCTAGACTTTCAATCACTAAGTGCTTACCCAACTTAGCAAGAAAATCCTCTCAAGTTCATGAATACAAAACAGACATACATACAAAATAGTTTGAAATAATTTCTGACTTTTCACTAAGATTACTATCTTTGCCTTTTCTCTCAATGACTTTTACTGATGTCTCACATATTTATCTTTTTTCATTAATTAAAGAACAAAGAAGGATAAGTCTGAAAAATAAAAAATTCAATGTAAAACCATAAAGGAGAAGAAGGTTAAGCTTGAAAGTTATGAAGATCCGTGCTCACTCTCCTTGATTCAATTTCTAGCTGTTTACCCTTTTAAATAAGAGTAAAGTTTCCAAAACTTGAGCTTGGTTGAAAACCTTTGATTTTGTTCTTTTTTCCAAAATTCATAGCAAAATTGCAAAGAAGAGATAGGACATTAGCAATGATTAGAGTTGGTTTGAATCTTTATCCAGTTGCTTCTATTTTTTTTTTTTTTTTTGACTTCAAAAATCTGAATCATTGATCCATTCTTTGGTCCCAAGTTTCAATTGTGACCTTTGATTTACAGCAAAGAAAAGCAACCTTCATTTTCTTCTTCTTACTTTGAATGGTGCATGAAAGAAGATGGTAGTTTCAACAAGTTAAAAAGGTTGACCTCTAAATCAAATCAGATTTTATTTTATTTTTTGACTCCAACTCTTGAATTTTTCTTCTTTTTCCTCTTTGATGAATAAGCTTGGTGATCTCCTTTTTTACTTACTTGGAATCCTAATCTGATCTTACTAATTGGTTTTGAAATACATTTTTATCTTGGATTATAATTAGAAAAGAGAAAAGAGTATTTAGTTGGAATGTTGGGCACATTGGATATGAGCGATGTTGCAATAGAGCCTATTTTGAACATTTTATTTTTTTGCACAATGAATACACACATCACAAATATTTTTAAGCTTTTAACCCAAAACTATAATGTTAGTCAGGGGCGAAGCTACATACATAAAAAGGGGGTAATGGCTCCCCCTAATTTTAATTTTTTACATGTAAATTATATGTAAATTTTAATTTAGCCCCCTTTAAAATTTTATTTTAGTCTTATTTTATTGTGTAAATATTTTTGGTCCCCTTCTAATATTTCATCTAGCTCCGTCTCTAATGTTAGTCATCATTAAATTGCTATTTTTATTTTCTCAAACTCAACAGTTCTTTTTTATGTTATTTGTCCTATTCATGGATGATAGCTACCTTATTTACCTTCAAAACAAAAATCACATGTAGGTTAAGAGAGAAACATAAATCTACACGTATCAATTCAATTTAAAAGAGAATAAAATACCTCATAAATTATTGCGATTTTGACAGAAAAAAAAATTCAATATCATTGCAATTTAAAAAAGGTGTGCTACCTTTATTAGTAGAAAATATAAATTCTAACAACAATTCTAATGAGAAATTCTCTTCCATTTCTGTTTATGGTTTACTTGTCACAAAAAATAATTTTATATCAATTTTTGTGTTATAAATAGTAGTAGAAATTAAAGATGTTTTTTTTTTCTCCAATAAAAAAGACTAACTTTAATTTTTATTGTGAATTTTAGTTATATGGTTAAAAAATAGAAAATTGATTAGTTTAAAAAAAAAAAAAAGTTATGTGAATTTGAATTTTATGTATTTGATAGTATGAAGTTTTAATTGTGCTCAAGACTTCCAGATTTCCCAGCACAGATAAACTATCAGCTCCGTCTTTGTCATTTTCAGATTCTAATGAAGGCTTGCTATTTGATTTAGCCACCATTGATGGAACGATTCGTGCTGCGGGTACAACTGTACAAGAGGTAGGTTGCCATAGAGCTCCTTTTTCAGGCTTCTTGTGATTTACAGCACCTAATGAGTGCATGGATGATCATTTCAACTTTCAAGTGACATCTATCTTTATCTTCTTTTTTTTTATTATTTTCAAAATCGTCCTTAATTATAATGTTTGGACAAATTTATCCCTAATAAAATTGGTAATTGCAACTCTTTGAAAGAAAAATCTCATCCCTCCCTAATCCATTCCCAACCAAGCATTGTATCCACCCTTTCTCTCTCTCATCATTCTTCACCAAATCTTCTGCATCCAAGTCCCTGTTCTCTGAACCGAAAAAAAAAAATCCCTGTTCTTATATTACTTGCCTCAGTAATTGGAAGTTTGGAACATCTTTAGTCACAATTTTTCCAAATTGACCACCTTTATCTTCACTTCTCTTCCAATATTTATTTTCCTCTTTCCATTCCAACACCAAAAACACCCCACTTTCTTTCATTTTCAACAAAGAGGAGACCCCATTCATCTGGGAATCAGCCACACCTTGACGACAACCATCTTCCAATTCTCTCCCAACACAGTCACACCAAACGGAAACATTGTTCTTAACCAATTCAACACCACCTCCACCACCATGACTATCACATTGGTTTTCATAACTTGAAAAACCTACTCCGTTTTCTATTGTCCCGCCTTTCAGAGCGCAAAGAGCTTCCCTGAGTTCAATCTTGTCATTTTCTGGCAAAGACGAACACCCAAATGGGTTTTTCAATTGTCACTACCGTGCCCATCAAATGGATGATATATTGTTCTATTTTGATGAATTCTATCTCCTTTTTGCTCTCCTCTCTTGCAATCTCTCTCTCCGTTCTGCCCCTCTCCTCAACGGTCAAATCTGCTTCTCTCTGCTTTCTTTTTCTTTCTGTTTTCTCTTTTCATTTTTTTAGTTTTATAATTATTTTTATTAATGTTATCCAAAAAATCAAGATTTTAGTAAAAAATATCATTTTAAAAATAATTATGAAGTTGGGAATGATTTTGAAAAAAAAGAACGATTTTGATTTTAAACAAAAACTTTCATTACCAAAACAGTCGTTAACTCAAAATAAGTTATGGAATTAGTCGATAAACCAGAATTAAATGGGCACGTGCATTTTCCACACTTCAAATCCCTAATACAACGCAAAATTCACCCTAATGAAAAAATCCCAAACTGAAGCCCAACACAAACTATGTAATTTGCAACTACTCATTGAGCTTTAACGTGCTGAAGGACAACATTATAGGCTTCATGTTCTTCTCCAAAATCCTACAGGGAACGAATAGTTTAATAATAATAATAATAATAATAATAATAATAATAATAATAAAGAAGCAAGAGACAATATGAATTGCACAAAAGCAAAGAAAAACATGATACCTTCACAACTACGCAGGAGCAACCAGTTACCTTCCTAGCTTTTCCTTCCGAATCAATCTTGCACAACTGCAAGGAGGGCAGAAAAGATTTATTTAAATTTAAGGAGACAGAAGTTTGAGAGGATATGAATTGCACGGCAGAACAAAGTTTCAAAGACTTACCCCAGCCCATTCTCCAAGGGTCTTTGCACTTGGAACTGTCAGCAAACTAACATTGTGCTCAGCACAAAGGGCCTTGACGAGTTTAACATAGTCAGGTTGGTCACAATCCTCAGCAAGAACAACGAGCTGAGCAGTGCGCTTCTCGATCACCTTGGCACCCTCATGAAGGCCTCGTGCAAGACCACCATAAGCAAGTGACTTCCTAAGTGTTAGCTGTAAGGCAGTCATGATATCCATTGGCTCGCCAATGGCAGGAGCTGCTGGCTCAGCTGCCACAACAGGACCTTCTTCACTGCAGATTAAGAGTATGATAAAAAAGGGTATCAAATAACTACCATTTTGGCTTTCAAAAAATTTAAGTTTTGACAAAATGACCCTTCTGAAAGAGAAAAGAAAAATGACATTTTGGCTCCCCAGAGATGATTTCAGTTTGACAAAATAAGCTATTTTCTCCATAAGTGGCAAATAGCCCGTGCATTTGATTCAACTTTTTATTGGAACATTTGAAAAATTATTTAGAAAGTACATACAAATAATCGAAGAAAAATTCAATCTCTAGAATCCTTTTCCCAATTTTTTTTTTTTTTACCATTCACAAAAGAATAATGGCCCAAAATAAATTCACTTAGCATAAAACCAATAAATTTGAAAAATGGAGAAATCTCGTTTTTCTAATTAGGCTTGCAAAATACTGTGTCACTCCCTATATTTGGAGTATTTTGGCAAATTGGGATATTTTTGGAGAATCAAAATGTCATTTTTCTTTCAAAGACCATTTTGTCAAAAATTGAATCTTTTGGAGACCAAAATAGTAGCTTAATCAAATAAAAGAAATGGTTTGTCAGCGGTGGCCGGTAAGCTACTCAACATACAAATAGAAGAATCATGATAACTACAACAACCTAAAATAGCTAACTTAGCACATAGAGAATTAAAAAAATACAATGCAAAAGACTAATCAAATCATGTGGGACTTAACTTTTAAAGCCAATTCCATAAGGGATGAAGTTAAATTGACAGAACTATTTATTCATGATTATGAACAGAGGGAAAAAAAAAACCTATATTCCCCGTCAAGAGTGTCAATTTGAAGAAAAAAATGCTACTCCATTATGTCCCAAATTTTCCATATATTGACCCAAAAAAAAATTCTGATCCAATACTAAAAATTAGTTTATCGTGTTGAGTTTTCAAGTCAATTAGATTGCAAGCAGTATGCAAAGCATAATATGAACAACAGCACGGCATTAAGAACCATACGGGAAAGAAAATTGAATAAATAAGACATGAGATAAATAAAATGGAACATACCCAGACATCCTTGTTGATAGGAAAAAAGAGCAATCTCTTCTTCACTGTACAGGGAAACAAAACAACAATAATATACCGAAAAATCAGATCTTGTGCTACGAAGCTTTACAGCAAATATTTTCGTAATTTCCGCAGAATAAACATTGACAGTACAAACATACGATAGTACCAGCTACTCATTTAGGACTTGACAAGAAAATCATCGCATGAGAAAAAGCTACGTTACAATGAGACAATATATTTGAAGAAATAAACGATGAAATAACAGAACACGAACGAATTGGCAACAGGGAGAGGGAAGGAATACCTGGAGGACGATGAATAGGTGCCGAACGAGTTTCCAGTGAGCCACAGAGAAAAACGCAAAAACCCTAAACGTTCTTATTCTTTGGGAGGGGGAGCAATTTCTTTTTGGTCTTTTTTTTTCTTTTTTGGACAAACGGGCCACACCCAAATATTTTTTTCCTTAATTTTTAATGTTTAAAGGCGGCTAGAATAGTTAAGGAATTAAGTTTTCTGTATAAAAAAAAAGGAAAATATCCAAAAACCAAAGTACTTATCTTTACAAGTTCCTAATCAAAACTCTTCAAACTATTTCCAAACGAGTTTAACAAAGACACGAATCCGCTATGTTCTTATAATTCATTCGTTATAACAATAGAATTGACCACTACATTTCGAGTAGGTGCTACATCATTTTCCTAAAAAAAATCATCATGCAAAAGGTAAATAAGTCAATTTCATCCATAAATCCATATCAACAAAGAATCCAAAATTAACTAATGCTAAACACATATTAAAGGTGTATTTCTCTTTCTTCTTTGTATATATTTCTTGATCGATCTATCCAATTTAGCTCCAAACCTCTTCGATATCGACCAACCCTTAGTTGCCACTTTTGAAAGACCTTGAATGTCGTCTGGACTAACCACGCACTCATACTGTGTGGCCATGTTGTTCTGTGTACCAACAACACTTTTGGATCCCAAGTTGGCATGATAATCAACTGACTTGGCTCTGACATCATCAAGAGCCGAATGCAACATGGCCGCTTCTTCGTTACAGGTCACGAAATTTTGGGCAACATTAAAGAAATATGAACACAATCCTCTGAATAAGTTATGGCTTTCATCCGATCGATACGACATAGTTGCTCTTGATGTAAGTGTGCTTGCGCGGTACATTTTTGCTCCATCGAGAAAGAACATAACAAGATGATACTATATCTACTCTGTAATATGAAAACACAGCAAGGTAATGGCAACAATGTATACCTCTTGATTCAAACATGTTGCACTCGCACCAAACCTTATGTGTTAAAGGGTCAAAATCAACACTGTTGGTGCAGTACCTAGACTCCCCAAAAAGTAGGTATCGCTCATCCACGTCCACACAAAACGAATCACCCTCTTGTGTCAAAATAAACAATTGCCTTTTTTCTTGAATTCCTGTTGGACTTCCCTAAACATAGAGCTTGTGTACTCCTGTTGAAATTGTTTTTCAATTGTATAGCTGGATGAATAGGGAATAACTCCTTTAGAGTCTGTAGCATCATCCTCCAGTTCTTTTTGCTCCTTGTTCCCAGCACATTATCATACTCATGCACGAACTGAACCAATCCACGGTTGGAATGTTAAAATCCCGTAAAAAGCGTGCATACTTTCACTCTTTGAGTACTCCTCATATCTGTCCAAAATTTACCTTGGAAAAATATTGAAACACATTGATTCGAGTAAGTTTTATGAAAAATAGATTAAGTGAAAAATAATGGTTAAGATGAGAGATTCGAGACAAGTATACTTATGAGAAAAACACTTCTATTAATGACAAATAAGCAATACAAGAACTAATAATGAGAAATAGAGGTGGAGAACAAGTGTTGAGACCTCCACTAATGTCACAAGAGGATGAATGTGCTTTATTTAAAGTGGACAGGGGTTGGCTAATGGTTATCGAGTATTTTGATGGAACACCTGAATGCCAGTTTTTACTTGTGAAGGTGATGAATGAAATGAAGAACAATGAGAGAAATTTTGGGGAGAGAAAAAGATGGGGTTTTTTAGCTTCTCAGCTTCAGAATCTAAAAAGAAAGTCGAAGGTCCCCTTAAAGAGGTGGTTTGAGGTCTTTTTATAGTGTAAAATCATAATGAAAAAGAAATCTATTATCCAATGGTTATAGTCTGATGTTAGACCTACTCTTTTTATCCTAAATATTTTTGGATATTCCCGTCACTTCAAGTCTTTTCAACTGTTCAATGGAGGAAGTTGATTTTCACAAGTTAAACTAAAGCTTATGACATGTGACATTAGTGAAGGGACATCTTGTTTGGTTTTCTTTCAACTAGATGACACTCTTTACACTCCAAATCCAACCAATCCATTTCCACCAATTTAGTTCACACTGAAGAGAAATTCAACTCCTCAAGGTGCTCTTTTTGGGTTCTATCCTTTTACCCAATACCTTTAGGAGGAACTTGACTCTTGTTTGACCATATTGTAGGTCATTCTTAAAATTATTTATGTACAAAAAAGGTTTATATTTTTAGTACACAACCACCCATATTCGTCGATCGTCATAAAGGTCTACAAAAACAAAAATGTGAAAAGCACTATCATGAACACTTAGCTACATCATCACAAACATCTATTGACTTAGGAAAAGAAACATCCATCGAACATGAAAAAGAGATATCCAATAAAATATCCAAATGAGTTATAATCCATCCGATGAAAATGGAACCAAAAATCTAGTATAATCAGAAAAAGGCTTTACAAAGAATCTACTCCCCAAAAAGAGCATACAAGCACATGACAAAACGTAACACAAAAACTAAACTTGATATAGATAGTCATCTGTTATGACCTCAATTCATCCAGCCCAATCCTTCTCGAAAGATTTCATAGACCAAGCATTCCATACAATGGCAGTCATTTTAGCATGTATTTCTCTGTACCGAGTGTATCCTCTGAGTTTAGCCGGTATCTTCATTAATATGTGCCATATGCACCATCGGTGACGAGTATTTGGAAAGAAATTCCTAATAGCACCAAACATGGCCTTGCACTAGTTCGTGATGACACCTTGTGGGGCAGTTCCCATGCATTTAACCCGTTGCGTGAATACTCACTCAAAGTTAGGGATTTACTCATTCCCAAGCAAAGCATTGTCAAGTAGAGTGGACTTCTCATGATGGCTAACACCAACAAAAGATGCAAACGGTAGTCCATGCCTGCAAGAAAAATAGCTACAAGTAAGAACTCGCGATAATTTCAAAACAGAAAAGCTTTCACTAGAGACACAAACACACACATAGTTATTTCTCATGCATGTTGTATCAACCGACACCATGTCTCTATAATATTCGTACGACGCCCTGCACCTTGTATCTACCCAAAGCACACTCCTAAACTTGTTAGCTTTGTCGATATCTACTGCATAAAAGAAATTCGAGTTGATCTCTTTCATTCGCAAAAAATAGCTCAAGATTTCTTTAACATCCGCGTTATCATTAGGACAGTGGAGATTGCTTGTAATGTAATTCCTCACGTCCTTTTCTGAGTAACTCAAATTCGACGACCTACTAACATCATTTGCCAGTGTGAGGTAGGTCTTGTTAGGCCATATGCAGCCTCATCGTTGTCATCAATCACACACTTGGAATGTATGGTCAGTTCTTTGTACTTGTGGTAATGGACCGATTTCTTAGCAGAACATGGGTGGATATGCTTCAATTCTAATTTTGACACCATCCAATTATCTTTTTTCCTATCCAACATCACGTACATCCTTGCTCTATATCTCGTGGTTGTTATTTTTTTTACCCGAGATGCTGCCTTCACTCGAGACTCCCAATAACCTTTCCGATTGCAATGTATCGATTAGTTAATAGGTATCCTTAATTCCTTCCTTGTCTTGTCAAAAATTGGTATTCCTAATCTTAATGACTAACTGATAAACTACTATTTTATGGTTTATCTTATGCTTAATTGAGTGGTTTTTATCAACTCTTTACCCATTTATTCATACTAATCGCATGCTTTATGTTTTCCTTCCTGATTTTATGCTATGATTGAAAACATGCTTCTTTGGCCTTTATATTGCTAATATTAATCCTATCTTATCACCATTAGATGCCTTGATATGTGTGTTAAGTGTTTTCAGAGATTACAGGGCAGGAATGGCTTAGAGGATGGAAAGGAAGCATGCAAAAGTGGAAGGAATACAAGAAACTGAAGGAACTGCTAAAGCTGTCCAGCCTGACCTCTCTGCACTCAAATGGTCATAACTTGAGCTACAGAGGTCCAAATGATGCGGTTTCAGTTGTGTTGGAAAGCTAACGTCCGGGGCTTCGATTTGAAATAAAATTTGCCATAGCTGCCCCAACGTTAGGTGACACGAACGCGTGAATGACGTGCCCGCATCGTATCTGCGAATTGCAATCCGCGCGAACGCGTGGACGACGCCTCCGCGTCACCTTCCCGCGACCTGAACATAACAGAAATCGCTGGGAGAAATTTTTGGGCTGTTTTTGACCCAGTTTTCAGCCCAGAATACATAGATTAGAGGCTATAAAGTGGGGGAATGCATCCATTCATAAGGAAGCTCTCATAATTCACAATTTTAGTTTTAGATGTAGTTTTTAGAGAGAGAGGTTCTCTCCTCTCTCTTAGGATTGGGATTAGGATTAGGATTTCAACTTTATTATTTCAACTTACAACTTCAATCACAGGTTCAATATTTCTTTTATTTATTTTCCCAATTAATTTATGAATATTCATGTTAGATTTGATTTCTTTTATTAATGCAATTTGAGGTATTTTCAGATTTAATTTTGCTTTGCTTTATTTACATGAATGCTTTTGATTTAATTTAGAATTTTCCTTTTTCGCTTTGGTTAAGTAATTGGTAACGCTTGAGCTGTCAAATAAAGCAGTGGTTGAAATTGGGAGTTGCTCCAATAACTCTAGTCTTTCCATAGGAATTGACTAGGACCTGAGGATTAAGCTAATTAATCCACTTGATTTACCTTCATAGTTAGAGGTTAACAAAGTGGGATTAAAATCCAATTCTCATCACAATTGATAAGGATAGGACTTCCAGTTCTAATACCTTGCCAAGAGTTTATTTTATAGTTATTTATTTATTTTATTCTTCTTATCATTCAACATACTAGTTCCTTACTTTCAAAACCCCAATTTACAAAACTCATAACCAATAATAAGAACATACCTCCCTGCAATTCCTTGAGAAGATGACCCGAGGTTTAAATACTCGGTTATCAATTTTAAAGGGGTTTGTTACTTGTGACAACCAAAACTTTTGTAAGAAAGGTTGATTGCTTGGTTTAGTAACTATACTTGTAACGAGAGTTTACTATAACTTCTAAACCATCAATCTTTAGTTCTTCAAAATGGCGCCGTTGCCGGGGAATTGCAAACGTGTGCCTTATTATTGGTTATTGTAAATATTTGCTTTTTACTTGTTTATTTGTTTTTATTTTTGTTTTTATTTTTGCTTTTTCATAAATTAAGAGGTTATTGGTTTTTATTTAGTTATTAAATTTTTTTCAAAAAGTTGTTCTTTGTGTTCATCTTGACCTTCAAGTTGTTCTTAGTTGTTTTCTTCATTTTGATCTAAAAATTTTAAGTTTGGTGTCATTTTATTCTTTTTCTCTTTCCTCATTTAATTCCAAAATATCTTTTCTCTTTATTTTTATTGAATTTTTGAATTTTCCATAAAAAAAAATTCAGATTTTGATTTTAAAATTTTTATCTTATCTTATCTTAGTTTTAAATTTCAAAATTCAAATATTTTTCAAAAATCATATCTTTTTCAAAATCTTATCTTATCTTATTTCAAAAATCAAATTTCAAATTTCAAATTTCAATATTCAATTTCCAAAATAAAAAATTCAAAATTCAAAATTTTAATTTCAAAATTTTAAAATTCAAAAATCAAAATTCAAAATTTAAAAATTCAATTTTCAAAATTTTAAATTTCAAAATTCAAAATTCAAAATTTAAAAACTCAAAATTCAAAATTTAATTTTTCAAATTCAAAAATTTTAATTTCAATAACCTTTTAATTTAAAATTTATTTTTATTTTCGTTTTTAATTTTTATTTGCTATTATGAATTCTCACCCCCATCGCTTTGAGTTTGGTTCCAATGCTGTTGCAAGGAATGGAAGTTATAACAGGAACATGCATCAAGGTCAAAACAATCAGAGATGGAAGGAGCCAAGAGGATCTGATCAACCCTTTAGGCAACAACACCTTCCAGGATACCATGGACAAAGACCATCCTACAATGCATGCCAATGCAATAGATATGGTGGACTCCCTTATAGTTACCAGCAAGTTCCATCATATGCCAATGAACCACCTCCTCAAAATAGTTTTGGACCACCATACTCACAAGCCCCTTACTACCAAATACCCTCATATGATCCTAACCCTTATCCACCATACCAACCACCTTATGAGCCATATGAACCATATCAAGAACCACCACTTCCCTATGTATCATGTCCATATCCATCACCTCAAGACTCAACAGAGCGTTTCAAGGAAGCAATGGACAGACTTAATGCAACCCTTCGCCAGCTGGACCAAGCAATAAATCAATTACCTTCCAAACGTTCGGACATTCAGGGAACCCCCATGGCTTCATGTGGACAATCTAATGAAGAACGTAGCATGAAGGAGATACTAAAAACTCCAGTGGATAGTAAGAAGCATGACTTTGTACTGGAACAAGTGGAGAAAGCCGAAATTATCGAAGAAGAAGAATTGATTGCAGACTTAGGAGATGCTGAACCTCCATGGGAAAGTCAGGTTATAGAACCTCCTTCCAAGGCAATTGAAATTAATGTTGAGGAGGGTTACAACCTCCAAGGCATACCATGGTTGAAGACTTGGAAGAGGTTGATCAAGAAATGGAGACTAAAGAAGCAGAAGCACAGCCTCTCATGCCCTTGGTGAGCAATGAAGAAAAGATTGAACTGGAAGAAAGCTACCAAGAGGAAGAGGTTAAAATTGAAGAAGCTTGCAAAGAGGTGGAAGTTGTCAAAGAAGAGCACAAGGGAGTGGAGCTGAAAATCACCTTGCCGAAGTTATTGGAGACCCCTCCCCCTAAGTTACCATCATCCTTCACAACATTTAAGTGGGTAAAATTCATATCCCTTAGCTTTCTAATTCCACTTGAATATGGGCTACTGGAGACGGATGGTCAACTTAGAGCTCTTTGTGGCATAAAGAGAAAGAGGAAGATGGTCAGTGGTAAGAATTGTCCTGCAAGGTTCATTATGGTTGGAAGCTCAAAGTTTAAATGCAAGGGTTGGTGTAAAGCTCAACTGAATGGGTCTAGGAAGTTGTTTGGCCGCTTTAGTGAGAATTCAGATTGCTTGCCACCCGGATGGAATCATGATGATCAACAAGAAGACGGGTGCAAAAGCAAGGTTTGGGATCCTGGAATCTGTTCTGACATTCAACACCCCGGGAGCCTAAGAATCTGTTTGAAGCTGCTCAAAGGCTTTACGTGCCTAGTTTGGGACCCCGGAGGCTGTTGGAATTCCAAACACTGGTGGAGATTTTTGGATGAATTCAAGCATAAGCCACCATAACAGGAAGCTCACCAAATGTCCAACTTAAGGACTTTAACTAAAAGTGCTAGGTGGGAGACAACCTACCATGGTATGATCGTTCCTTTTTCATTTTTATTTAGTTTTATTTATTTTCGAGTTTTATTTTATTTTATTGTATTGAACCTGGAATTTTTCAGAACATTCATATTAGCATTGCATTCTGCATACTGCATTATTAAAAAAAAAAAGCAAGCACGCACGCGACGCGGCAGCGTCGCTGACGCGTCCGCGTCACATGTGCATTGTGAAGAAGAGAAATCGAACAGAGAGTCACGCGGTAGCGTGGCTGGAGGCGTGCCTTTAGCACAAATCATCCCACGCGACAGCGTCGCTGACGCGTCCGCGTCACATGGGGAACCTACCTCCCACGCGTCCGCGTCACTCACGCGGCCGCGTGACCTGGAAATCGACGTAAGAAAGGGTGCACGACCGAAAGTTGTGCGAGAGTGGTGCTGGACTGGTGCTGATCGCACACGCCTTACCACGCGGACGCATGGCTCACGCGTCCGCGTCATATCCCCATGATGGCCACTCACGCGATCGCGTCGACCACGCGACCGCGTCACCCTGGATTTTGGCAATACCAAGTTTCAAACAGAGAGTTGTGCGACCGCGAGGCTGCACTCAGGCCATTCGCACAAATCTGGTCACGCGATCGCGTGACCCACGCGTCTGCATCACCTGACCTTATCGCGCACCACGCGACCGCGTCACCCACGCGTCTGCGTCACATGTGGCGCACAGAATATCCAGATCAGCCAAAATATCTTATCTTTTCTTCTCCAAATCCTTATTTTTCTTATCTTTTCTAATCCTAGTTTCTTCTATCTTTTCTTCTTTCTTTCTTACTTTATTTCTTTCACTTCTCATTCCTTTTCACCTTCATTCTATTTTACTTACTTTATTTGCATATTTCATTCATTACATTTTAATTTTGTGCATATTTTTCTTTTCTTTTCTAAATTTATTAATATTTTCCCATTGGTGTCACTTGTTCATATTCAACTGTTGTGTCTTTTCTGGTATTATTTTGATGCTCAGTGACTTGTTCTACACTGTTGGGTAATATTATTTAAGTCAAATGCTAATCTTTTATGATATTTGTATTAATTTTGCATTGACATGAATTTATATTGTCTTGCACTCTCTTCCCTATTGTTGCAAATTTTTGCACTCTTGATTTGCCATGTACTTCTACTATTTTCTCACTTACATGTTATAGCTACCATGTAATTGAGACCCTTATTATCTGGCATTAACACCTATATTTTATTTATTTTCTATCTTTATTTTGGGTTACTTTTCTTTTTTTCCCTCTTCTTTCAGGATGGCCACCACAAAGGGAGAGGAAAAGCTTCTTAATGGGAAGACAAACAAGTCCACCTGCACAATCTTTGGAGAAAAATGACAGTTGAAGCAACCCGTCTACTGGCACATCTTAGCATGCACCGAGGACGGTGCAATCTTTAAGTGTGGGGAGGTCGATACCGATCTCCATGGGTTAGTCACTCTTCTATCTCAACACCAATGGTTTATTTTCCTTGTTAGTTGTTACATTTGCATGTTTGATTGCATGATTATTTGATTTCGTGCATATTTTACCACTTGGTTGAAGTAATATTTTCTTTTTCAAGAAACCTTTTAAGAGCATTTCACTAATTTGAATAAAATTTAATGTTACACTTGTTTGAAGAAATATTATACTGGAACATGGTTTAGAGCTCGAACACACAAAACTTGTGAGATTTTTGAGCCTATTTGAATAAGTTGCATTTTACCAACCAATATTTTATTTTTGGTGTGTATTTTTCTCTCTAAAATTGTGATCTTTGTCTTGCTTAATTCTATATTTCCATAGTTTGATGTATGCATACACTTACATGATTGAGGCCTTTGTTTCACTGAGCTTACATACCCATATGGCCTTACCCTTTCATTATTCTTTGCAAACCAATGTTGAGCCTATTATACTCCTTTGTTCTTCACTTTAGCACATCATTAACTCTAAGCGAAAAATAATAATGTCCTTAATTTGAATCCTTGGTTAGTTTAGACTAGTGAGAGTACCCATGAATTAAGTATGGGGAAAGTTGAATTCGGAAACATTTGGTTTGAGAATTGAGTTTGTTAGAATTTTCTGAAAATGTAAAAGAAATGTTTAGAACATGATTCATGCATCCAATAATTTAATCATATGCATTGAAAAAATAAAAGAAAAAAATATAATATAAAAAAAAGAAAAAAAAGAAGAAGAAAAAGAGAAAAAGAAGAAGAGCAAATAGTAAAAAAAAAAGGGGACAAAATGCCCCAAAGTAAGTGGTGAAAGCAATGCATATGTACTGTACTTGAAATTAGAATGCATGAATATGTGGAAAACATGGTTAATGGATAGTTAGGTTTTGTATTTTGATTACATGGATTGTCTTAAGTTAGGTGGGAAAAGTTTAAGTTAATTAAGGATTCAGATTTTAGTCCACTTGCCCAAATACAATCCTACCTTGACCCTAACCCCATTACAACCCTTAAAAGACCTCTTGATATGTGTATCTGTGCATTAAATTTATGTTGATTGTTAGATGAAGAGCAAGCCTTAGAAAGCAAGGTTAGTAGATAATTGAGAAAGTCGGACCTTAAACACTTGAGTGATTAGAGTGTATACACTTCCGGTGAGGGTTCGACGCTCGATTCCTTGTTCCCGGCTTTCATGAGCTATTTTCTTCTTGCAAGTCTATTTGTACTCTATTTTGTAATTTGAATTTGTGAAATCCAATTCATATTTGTTCTTGAAAGATTTATTTACTTTTAACCAAGTAGGTAGAAACATTTTGCATGTAGTTGCATTCATATAAGATATGTTGCATTTCATACATTCTACCATTCCTCTTCACTTCTTTTATAGTTTCTCTTGAGCTTAGCATGAGGACATGCTAATGTTTAAGTGTGGGGAGGTTGATAAACTACTATTTTATGGTTTATCTTATGCTTAATTGAGTGGTTTTTATCAACTCTTTACCCATTTATTCACACTAATCGCATGCTTTATGTTTTCCTTCCTGATTTTGTACTATGATTGAAAACATGCTTCTTTGGCCTTTATATTGCTAATATTAATCCTCTCTTATCACCATTAGATGCCTTGATATGTGTGTTAAGTATTTTCAGAGATTACAGGGTAGGAATGGCTTAGAGGATGGAAAGGAAGCATGCAAAAATGGAAGGAATACAAGAAACTGAAGGAACTGCTAAAGCTGTCCAACCTGACCTCTCTTCACTCAAACGGTCATAACTTGAGCTACAGAGGTCCAAATGATGCGGTTCCAGTTGCGTTGGAAAGCTAACGTCCGGGGCTTCAATTTGATATATAATTTGCCATAGCTGCCCCGACGTTAGGCGACGCGAATGCGTGAATGACGCGCCCGCGTCGTATCTGCAAATTGCAATCCGCGCAAACGCGTGGACGACACCTCCGCGTCACCTTCCCGCGACCTGAACGTAACAGAAATTGCTAGGAGCGATTTTTGGGCTGTTTTTGACCCAGTTTTCAGCCCAGAACACACATATTAGAGGCTATAAAGTGGGAGAATGCATCCATTCATAAGGAAGCTCTCATAATTCACAATTTTAGTTTTAGATGTAGTTTTTAGAGAGAGATGTTCTCTCCTCTCTCTTAGGATTAGGATTTCAACTTTATTATTTCAACTTACAACTTCAATCATAGGTTC
Organism: Arachis hypogaea; assembly: GCF_003086295.3. Classification (NCBI taxonomy): domain Eukaryota; kingdom Viridiplantae; phylum Streptophyta; class Magnoliopsida; order Fabales; family Fabaceae; genus Arachis; species Arachis hypogaea. Next base: position 101,790,332 of record NC_092055.1, read on the forward strand.
AATGTTCCTTTTATTTATTTTTCCAATTAATTTATGAATATTCATGTTAGATTTGATTTCTTTTATTAATGCAATTTGAGGTATTTTCAGATTTAATTTTGCTTTACTTTATTTACATGAATGCTTTTGATTTAATTTAGAATTCTCTCTTTTGGCTTTGGTTAAGTAATTGGTAACGCTTGAGCTGTCAAATAAAGCAGTGGTTGAAATTAGGGGTTGCTCCAATAACTCTAGTCTTTCCATAGGAATTGACTAGGACCTGAGGATTAAGCTAATTAATCCACTTGATTTATCTTCATAGTTAGAGGTTAATAAAGTGGGATTAAAATCCAATTCTCATCACAATTGATAAGGATAGGACTTCCAGTTCTAATACCTTGCCAAGAGTTTATTTTATAGTTATTTATTTATTTTATTCTTCTTATCATTCAACATACTGGTTCCTTACTTTCAAAACTCCAATTTACAAAACTCATAACCAATAATAAGAACATACCTCCCTGCAATTTCTTGAGAAGACGACCCGAGGTTTAAATACTCGGTTATCAATTTTAAAGGGGTTTGTTACTTGTGACAACCAAAACTTTTGTAAGAAAGGTTGATTGCTTGGTTTAGTAACTATACTTGCAACGAGAGTTTACTATAACTTCTAAACCATCAATCTTCAGTTCTTCACTAACCCAACTTTTTTTGCATAATTCAAATAGAATTCCTGTGCCCACTACAACGAATCAAATCGCAATCCTACGTAGGAGATTTTCTCTAGGTGAATGCCAGTATGATCCGGCAACTGCAAATCATTCAGAAAAAATAACATTCAATGCCACACACACCTAAAAATTTGATTCCATTAATATTATAATAACAATAAAATACAATTCACACCTTATGACTCAATTCTGTATCATCATTTTTCAACGCAATAACATTTATAACAATTTCCACCAGCAATCGAAAACAACTTAATATAGCTAAGCGAATCCCCAAAAATGTATAACATAAAGATATAAGCATCCTCTATTCAACACCCAAAAACCTCTTCCAACATCCACTTATTCGTTGAGAACACCAATGTAAAACAAAAAAAAAATCCAATCATTTACATACAAAAATCCACTAAATTACTACAGAAGATCAAATAATAAACAAGAGTATCCCTCTTAATACCTCCAAAAAAAAAAATTAAACAAAGTTGCAATTAAACATACAACTTGCATAACAAAAATCCATGAAAAACACATCATATATCAAAGTTGTACCATCAGACTAGTATAAAAAAAAATCCACGCCAATTATACTACTAAACCACCACTTACCTTATCTACATGTTGAGTATCATCATCACTCAAATACGGGACATTGACTTCGATGCAATTAGAGTGATCACTCATATCATAGAAAGTGACATACAATCCTTCTTCACCAATTGATGGTTCCATTGACGCAACACTCTCAAACTGCCTTCAGCGTCAACAACTGCACCTTGCTCCTATGAATGTGAAACACTATGGCTCCACGAGAATCCCCTGATCACATTGCTGCTCGTTTAGGCGAGCCGTTTGGCGGTACGATGATGGCGCACAGGGGCGGAGCTAGGCTAACTATTTAGGGGGGCGGTGTTATATTTTATATTACTATTTCTATTGATAAAATTAAAAAAAAAATAAATATATAATCTCAATCAAAATAAGACAATAATATATAAAAATTACTACTTACAGTTTTGTATCATGAAAAGGCTATTCGACGTTTTTTTCTATTTTCAAAATCATCTATAATTGAATTTGTGTCAAAAATAGCTGCTAATTCTTTTTCTATATAGATGACCAAATTGTCTGCAAGAAATTCATCAGCCATCTTACTTCGGAGTCTTGTCTTAACAATTTTCATTGCTGAAAAAGCTCTTTCTGTTGTTGCTGTAGACACTGGTAGAGTCAAAACAAGACGTATTAATCTATCAACCATGTGATAAGTTCTTGATTTTCCCGTTTCTTGCAACTTGTTGCACAATTCAGAAAATGTACCAATGCCTTTCAAATGATTTGGTATATCATGCTGATAATGTTGCAACTGAGATTTCAAAATATTTAGCTCATTAGAAGGAAAGTCAAGGGGATAAAACTTCTCTGCTAACTTGCTGATTTCTTCAATATTGAATGATTTGAAATTGTCCTTAGGATCCAAAGCACAACTCAAAGTCAAAAGCTCTATTGTTTGCTCATTAAATCTACTATTCAACTCTTGTATTTGAGAGTCAATTGTTGCCAAGAATACATCTATTCGATAATGATGCTCAACTGTCACACTTGGTTGACGAGATCGACCTCTTCCAAAAACATATTGTGCACTCATATTAGGGACTTCAATTTCATGTTTTTCACAAAAATCTTTAACATTTGCAAGAAAATTGCACCATCCACCATCTCTTAATTGTTGAAGAAGTAACTTTGATGTAGAAACAATATGCATTGCATTAAGAATATCTTGAGATTGTTGTTGCAGTGCTTGGCAAAGAACATTAGTGATTCCCATAATCTCTTTCATCAAGTGCAAAGTGAAAACAAATTCAAATGACAATAATATTTTACTAACACCATAAGCCTCACCTCTTTGTGCATAAGTTGTCCCGTCTTCAATGATATTGAGAACAATATTAGTAGCAGTAAACATTTTTACCAAACTGCAAATAGAATTAAAGTGAGAGCTCCATCGAGTATCCCCAGCTCTTTGTAAAGTGCTTATTTGATTCGCACCTTTGCCTGTTTCTAATTCATTTTGAGCAACCAAGTTTGCATTTTCAATTGCTTGAGCTTCTTGTAATTGATCATGTCTTTTTGAAGAAGCACTAACAATAGTGACAATAGAGTTTAATTGAGTAAAAAATTCATGAATTTGAAGTACCTCTCTTGAAGCTGCCACCAATGCTAATTGTAACCTATGAGCAAAACAATGCACATAGTATGCTTGTGGAGAATCTTTAAGAAATAAAGCTTGCAAACCATTCCACTCACCCCGCATGTTGCTAGCACCATCATACCCTTGACCCCTAATATTTTCAACTTGGAGATTATAATGAGAAAGGACAGAAATCAATTCTTTCTTTAAAGTTGTTGCACAAGTATCAGTGACATGCACAAGATCAAAAAATCTCTCTTTAACAAAACCATCTAGAGTAACAAATCTCAAAACAATGGCCATTTGCTCCTTTTTAGATTCATCTCTAGCTTCATCAACAATAATACAAAATTTGGCATCTCCAATCTCTTCTCTAATTGAATTTCTCACCTTAGTAGCAAGAATATGTAGAATTTCTTTTTGGACATCATTTGAAGTATACTTAGCATTTTTTGGAGCATTTTCCAAAACATTCTGTTTCACTCTTTCATTGTAAGATCCCAAAAATTTTAACATTTCCAAAAAGTTACCTCTGTTGCTTGAACTTTGGCTTTCATCATGTCCTCTGTATGCACAACCTTGAAATGTCAACCATCTAATGCAATCTATAGATGCTCCTAGTCGAATTCGATTCTTTTCAATCTCTTCTGATGTTTGCTTATGAAGAAGTCTGTCAATATGTTGTGATTGTTTCATCAAATCATCACATGATTTCAGCGCCTTATGATGGAATGAGTTAGGACCTTTGCCAATGTGATTCAAAAGAGCACATTCTTTTCCACTATTTACTTTCTTCCAATTCCTGAAACCATTCTCAATAAAAGCATTTGAACCCGTATTGATTGAAGGTTCCTTAGCAAAAAGAAAGCACGGAAAATAATATATAGCATCATCTTCTATAAAATATTCTAACCAAGATGGGAACAATTTAAACCATGAAGCTTGAAAGCGACGATGACTTTTATCACCAGAAAATGGATAATTATCAAGAATTAGCTGATTTGGCCCAACTTTAATATAAGCCCGACGGATTTCATCTCTTTTATTTGGAGGAAACTTCCAAATCATTGGTCGCATTCCAGGATCTCTTTCCAAACGAAAAACATCCAGTTGATTTGGAAGAAGTCGTGGACGCTTTGAGCTATTCAATGAAGAACTTGAAGTAATGAAATTTGATGACCCCTCAAGTATTGGAGTAGTAATAGTAGAAGCATCTTCATTCTCTTGATCTTTTCTTTTAAAAAATGTATCAATGGTTTTGAACTTACTCATAATTCAAATGGCCAAATAAGTTCCTATAATTTAAAATATATTTAGCAAAAAGTATAAATTACAGTCTAAATCTTTATAAAATATAAAAATTATATTTTAATTTAAAATAAAATATTAAAATTCAGAACAATAATACTAACATCCTAGTATAAATAATATAAAATTATAATTAAATAGTTAACTAATAAAAAAACTAAATATACAAACTAACATATAATAACATAAACTTAATTAACAAATAATAATAAATTAACTAATTAAGTAAATAACTAAATATATAAAAAAGAATAAAAATAGAACCTTTTTTGAGAAAGAGGAGTGAAAAATCACTTGTTAAACTACTCTCTTTTTTTTTAATCTGCAAAAAACAAAAAAAAATAAGAGTTAAAAAGGTAAAATTGTAAAAGATAAGAAGATTAAAGAGATAAAGAAGAAGAAGAATAGAAAAAGTTGTTACCTAAATTTTTTGAAAGCCAAGGTGGGAAAAGAGGGAAAGGAAGAGACCGGTTGTATGTTGAAAAATAAAAAAAGGGGATTGGGGAACTGATTAGTGACGTTGGGAAATAAAAAAGGAATAAGAATTGGGAAATAGAAAAGGGGATAGGGAATGGACTATTGGGCTGGGTTTTGTAGAAATTAAAAGTGAGAGGGGGAGGGAGGTTGGAAAAGATAGAACAAAAATAGAAGGGGGGCTGAGAAATAAAAAAAGGGGATCTGACTTTTTTTTTTTTTTGAATAAAAGCTAAAATTTTGGGGGGGGGGGGGCCATTGCCCCCCTTTGTTTATACCTACCTGCGCCCCTGATGGCGCATGCACGAGACGACGACAACTAGGGTGGGGTTGGGATGCAATCGCAGTGTGTACGTTGAATTTCTCGTTGACAGGACAGGTTGGATTAGAAATGAAGTCGGAAACTAGCGATGCGCGTTTGATCGGTCTGCACGGCGGCACGACGACGGCGCAAGTACCACAATAGCGACAACACTGAAGAAGGGTGGGGATGCGATCGTGAGCCTAGGGTTGGTACTCCTTGATGCAAACTACGTGAATGTGAAGTTAAATTTGGCAACTCTTATTTTTCAAATTTGTAATTAATGTTGATCATTAACATATTAAACATATTATTTTTAATAAAAAAAATAAATATTAATTATAGTTGTTAAAACTTGAGTGATTATAAGTTGTTCCCCAATACTTTTTCTTAAAATTTTGCCCTTAACAAGTATGACACGTGTTACCCAAGCCATTCTTAATTTCCTAAATTCTTCTTGTTAAATTTCTATAGTACAAGAAAATTTGTTCAATATCATTCTAAATTTCTTAAATTCTTATTGTTAAATTTCTACAGTGCAAGAAAACTTATCGCACTGTTTGGCTAAGCAGTGGCTTACACACATTAAATAGTTGAAATATCAAGTAGAGCTCGAAAATCAAAACCAGGTCATAATACCATGATCAAAATTCAAAAGCCAACTCTGAATGAAGTTGCCACTTAAATACAATTTATATCACTAGTAATATCGTTGATAAACATAAACCGAATGTTTTTCTCCATTGATCTTATAATCACCGAGTCTAAAAACATCTCGATGTGCTAGTTTTTAGTTGGCTAGTATTCTTTTGTACGTTGTAACACGGTTTCTTGCTATTCAAAATATCATTGTCTATTATCGTCACTACTGAGTATTCATTTCGAGGAACAAGTTTTAGAACTTACATGTTACAACCAATGGCAACAATTTCTCGACCGATTGGAGTTTATCATTCATGCCCCATAATCAACTTTCACTCCATTTACCTCTAGCAACTTAAGTTATTTGATTAGATGAGCAAATTTTATTAAAGTACACACTGCAACAATGGAATAGAAAGCATAATAAACAAAAATGACAAAATTCATTTGAAACACAAACTTCCTACTATCATTCTCAACTGTTATTAACCACTAAAACTTTGGAGGAGATAGCTAACTCCTACTCATAAGAAATCAACGCCGGCTTCCTTGTTTTTCTTTCAGATCTGCGTCCCTGAAAGTAAAAAGAGCAGCAGTTAGGCGTGTCATGAAAGGCATAGGAATAAGGAATAGTACTGTGAGTGTATGGCTACATTCAAGCCATCAAGCGAAACCCATACCTCTCTATGTGGTCAAGAATCAAAAGCCTGGGTCCAGGAGGGATCTTTACATCTCTGAGAGCACTGAAACACATCATAGAAAAATAAAAAACTTGGTTAAAAATAAAAAATAAAAAAAGAAGGTAAAAAAAATAAAATTATGCCTTGACTGAACTTCCTACCTATCAGTGAGTAAAGGAAGAGTGTTGTCTGTTAACAAGCCTCTCTTAAAATTCTTCTCATAACTCTGAAGGCCAAGGTTTTGCAGCATGCTTCTTGTTTTGATATAGTGAATATCTTCAGCAGGTGGTTGAGAAAACTTCTGTCCTATCTGCATGATTAATGAATAGTTATATACATGCTCCAAGGATAAACCAAATATAAACCTACATAACACATAACATCTGCAAACTTAGGCAAGCAAATCTAACTTACCACAAAGACAACTATAAAACAAAAAATTGAAGCTCAAGTAGGATCACAACCACCAGGCCTAAACAAGAGTTATCCCTAAAATCGTACCCACGAAGAGATAGAAAACAAACAAAGACCAGAACAAACCTTTGTAAAGACATATTTTCTTGCACAACTAAAGAGAAAAGATACATTTATTTTTACACCCACCTGGAAAAGTCCACCCTGAACAAGTGCAAAGAAAAGTCCAGAAGTGACGGCATTTGCTGCTTGGTTTGGTCCACCCATGCCGCTCACTAATGAAAACATGGCCCCAGAACCAAAAGCTGCCGCCATGCTGAAAATTACATAAGATTTATTTCAATAAGGAAGTCCAGAGGGAAAAAAAATTGAGAACCATTAAGCAAGTGGAAACGAATAAAGAGAAATGTTAGGGTACCAACACTTTTTATCGATATAAGCCAAATGGTCAACATCTTATTTTTATACTATTAGGATTTAGGGTTTAGAATTTAGTATTTAGGGTTTAGTGAAGACAACACCATATTTTTTGGATATCACGTATAAAAATATCTTTTCAGCCATGTATTGGCCAAAAATGATAAATTTTGTTGGTCATATAGCATTATTCATAAATAAAAAGCTTTCGTTGGGGAAAACATACAGCTAAACAAATGGTCTCCTTGAAAGAGCCATTTCATCGACTCTAATGGTCGATGTCTGTCCTGTTGGCAAGTTTATTATAACACCAGCATCAAAAACACCTTCAAATACATTATATACATTCACCCCTATGTCTGAACGAAATTTAAAACTTTGGCATTTAGGCCAAGAACACTTTCTCTAGAATTAGTTTAGCAAATATTTTGAAGCCACAAGAGTATCTAAGTTAGTATCAATATAGTATTCTAAGTTTCTAACCAAAAACACACACAAATATCTACTGAACAACTTTAACAAATCATCATCATCATCATCATTAATTAGCCCCCTTTGGGCAATCTGATGACATTTGAATTTGCCTTAATTTGGGAAGAATGACAAATGGACAGCTTAAAAGTTAAAATTCACTTATTCACTCATTCAGAATTGGGCGATACTTAATTATTTATTGCTATGTACTTTTCCCAGAACAAAAATATTCTTTCCAATTTTCCATAGTAAGGCTAGTATCATTTCACCCATAAATAACTTTAGGTACAAGCTTATTGAGCCAGTGTCACTAAAATAACGAGAGAGCTTATGTGAAATCTCACCTGGACTGAACATCTTCCTTGCCCCTTAACCTTTTCAACACACACGAAATACCGGCGTTGACTCCAGTCATGACAGCAAAGTTACGAGCTTGAATTAGAGGACCTCCAGAAAGAGCCTACAATCAGAGTTAAACAAAATCATGTTACTTGCACACAACAATTCTAGAAAGAACTCTATGAAAAACCTAAAGATTTCATATTCCATAAGGAAAAACCTTGGCCTACTTAATTAAGTCAACATGAATGAATGATTACACATTAGATTGAAATTCAACCATTAAATTCCCAACAAATAAAAGGACCTAGATTGAAAAAGTCAACTAAGGATAACCGGGTAGGAAAATTAAAAGCAACGATTTTAGAACCCTAAAAGAGAGAAAGAGGAAAAGGAACCTGAGCTTGCTTGAGAGATGCCATGGCTTGGGGGTTGAGAGAGGCGTTAGGTGGAGGGGTGGGAAAAGTTGCGGCGGAGTCGGCGGTGAGTGTTCCCATGAAGGCGCCTATGGCGGCACCCTGGGCGGCGCTGGTGGTGGTGACTACGGCCGCCTCGACGGCAAGGGACTGGCGCGAGAGCCATACTCGGAAGCGGGTCTCAAGCTCCTTGAATCGACCTTGGAGCTGTTCAATGGGGTTCTGAAGGTGCTGAGGCAAAACCTTAGCCACCATCACTCCCTGCTTCCCTTGTTCCATTTCTCGCGTAAATTCTTGGGTGCCGCACCTAAGCGAGAGAAGAGAACAGAAGAGAAGAAGGAATAGAGATAGATATTTTTTTTATGATAATGGGAAATATGGATAAGTAAAAACGTTATGCGCCTATGTATGTATATATAATGTATTTTTAAGGTTAATTATTTAAATAATCCCAAAAATTTTAAAACCGGACTGATTAATTTTTTAAATTTTATTTTAATAAATAAATTAATTTTCAGTTTATTTTTTAATAAAATAATTATTTAAATCAGTCTTAACAATTTTAAAGTGAATATTTTAATTTTAAAAAAAATTAATATAAATTTTTAATATTTTTTTCATTGAGACATAACTAAATTTATATTATAAATATATACATAAAAATTTAATAAATAAATTTATTATTATTTTTGTTTAAAATATACAAAATATTATGGTATAGTATTATTGTACAAATAATAATAATAATAATTTTTTTACGAAAAATTATTAGTTTGAAGAAAAAATATTAAAAATTAATAATTAATTTTTTAAAAATTAAAATATTTATTTTTAAAATTTTTTAAAATTAATCTGAATAATTATTTTATCAAAAAATAAATAATTGGAATAAAATATTAAAGATATTTTTGTATTTAAATAACTATTCTAATATTTTATATAGGTGTGAACTATTTTTTATTAATTATTAAAAGAAGAAAATGAAAATTACCACCTGTTTGTTCGCCCTATCAGGCTACCAGACAAGACCGACACCTTCTCTTTCAATGGGAATCGGTGCCCAATTCTTTGCCTGATTAGCCGCTACTGCTATTACTACTCTTTTATGTGCACTTTCCACAAAAAAAATTTTTGGAAAACATTTTAATAAAATGCAAACATAAAGAAATGAATTTTTAAATATTGTTAGTAACTTATTGCAGTGTAAAACAACTTATTATTATAAATATTTATATTTGCTGCTCATTTTGCAAAACTTTTTACCGTAATAATGTGCTACACCAACAATTTTGGTCAAATGAATAATCTTATACATTAATTTGTCTCGGACCAATTCTTTAACAATCTTATATATTTTTCCCGGCGGCGAAAAAACGCCATTGACTATTGATTCTGTTTATCACGGTATATTATTTTATCATCAACCATATATTAAAAAAATATTTAGGAGATAAAGGTACCGCTAATCAATATTGAATAAACTGTTATGATATATTTTAGGTTTTTTTTTATAGTTTCGCAAAATTTTTAATTAGGTCCCTATACTTTTTTTTTTAATTGAGTCTTTATAATAAAATTTTTTTAATTAGATCATTTTTAGTAGTAATTGGCTTAATTGTATAGGGATCCAACTAAAAAAAATAAATTGGTACAAGATCCCAAATAAAAGGATAAAAAAGTGTAGAGACCTAATTAAAAAAAATTGGTACAAAGATTCAATTAAAAAAAAAGTATAAAAACTTAATTAAAAATTTCACAAAACTATATAGACCAACAAAATAATTAAACCTATATTTTATTATAGAATTTGAATAACAATTATAAAATATGAATTTGTCAAAAACATATCATTTGCCACTTAAAATTACAAAATGATAATGAAATATTAAAATTACAAAATAATAATGAAATTTTATGCAATTAAATGGTTTATAAAATTTTAATTTTATCAATTACATCTTTAAAATTAATAAATATACACCACATTTATTTTTAACTCAGTTTTTATTAGTGAATCACTAACCACATAATGAATGGACACATCTTGGTCTATATTCTCTTCTTAATCTTCTTTATTGGCAACCCTTACTCTACACCACATCATTATCATTATATCCTCCTCGTTATCACTATCACTACCAGCATTGCCATCGTCACAAATTCACAATTGTCATCACCAATGTATCACCTCTTTTCCTCTTCTGTACCTCTTTCACTGTTAGAAACAAGAGAGCAATCTAAAGAAAGTGTTTTGTGTATTATACAATCTGAGAATTAGTACAATGTACAAGGGGTATATATAGCTACTAGAAGAATCAAAGTAATAAAAGCATAGAATCCTACAATTAATATACAGATACGCTATATAAATACAAATGATACTAATTGATCTAATTTGATTCTAATTATTCTCTTAACATCCCCCCTCAAACTCAAGTGGGAGCTAAGGATACCATCTTGAATTTGGATAATAGAGTCCGGAAATGAGTCGGATGATGAGCCTTTGTGATGATATCAGCAGTCTGATCTAGTGTGCCAACAGCGATGAGACGAACAGCATCAATAAGGATACGTTGCCGAATAAAGTGACAGTCAATCTCAATGTGTTTAGTGCGTTCATGAAACAATCATTATGGGCAATTTGAATAGCACTGCGGTTGTCACAAAAGACATCAGTTGGGGATAACTAAGGAGCACCCAAGTCTTCAAGAAGCCAACGAATCGAGATAACTTCAGCAGTGGTATCAGCGAGAGCACGATATTCAGCTTCTGTGCTTGATCAAGCAGTGAATGTTTGCTTCTTAGCTCGCCAGAAAATGAGAGAGTCGCCAAAAAACAAACAATAGTAGTGGAAGGACGATCAGTGGGATCACCAACCCAATCAGCATCTGAGTATCACCCTGAAGGGATAAAGATGAATGGGCAGAAAAATAAAGGCCATGAAATAGGGTGCCTTTGATGTAACGAAGAATGTGAAGAATTGCCGCATAGTGAGTAGTACGAAGAGCCGACAAAAACTGGCTAAGAACATGAACCGAATAGGCGATATCTGGTCGGGTGACAGTTAAGTAGACGAGTCCTCCAATGAGCTGTCGATAAAGAGTAGGATTATCCAAAACAGTGCCATCCATAGGAGTAAATTGAACATTAAGCTCAAGAGGAGTAGACTCAGTGCGACTATCTGTAAGTTTGGCTCAAGCAAGAAGATCTGAAGCATATTTAGCTTGAGAGAGATAGATGCCATCATCGGTGGATATGACTTCTAAACCAAGAATGTAGCTGAGAGAACCAAGATCTTTCATCTCAAAAGTACGGTGAAGGGACGCCTTGAGATCAGAGATACTATCAACATCATCTCTAGTAATGATCATGTCATCAACATACAAAAGTAAAAGAATAACTCCACGTTCGCTTTTACGAATAAAGAGAGCATTCTTATAAGGGCTGCAAGTGAAACCAAGATTGCATATGGTAGTGCTGAACTTGTCAAACCATTCACGAGGAGCTTGCTTAAGTCCATAAAGTGCCTTGCGAAGGAGACAGACCTCACTAGAAGGACAAGGATATCCCGGAGGTGGTTTCATATAGACTTTTTTTTTAAATCTCCATTAAAAAATATATTCTTCACATCCATCTGACTGAGAGACCATTTTTTAACCGCAGTAATGGCAAGGAGAGGTTGAACAGATGTAAGACGAGCAACAGGAGCAAAAGTCTCTTCATAATCAACACGATACTTTTGTCTACAACCTTGAGCAACCAATCATGCCTTATAACGATCAATAGAACCATCAGAGTGAGTCTTGATCTTGTATACCCATCTACTACTCACAACTTCTTGATCAGAAGGAGGATCAACCAAATCCTAAGTGTGTGTTTTTTCAAGTGCTTGAATTTCTTCCTGCATTGCTTGTTGCCAATTTGGATTGGTAGAGGCTTCTCGAAATGACCGAGGTTCATGATGATGAAGAATAGTAGAAAAACAGTGATAATAAAGAAGATAAGGAAGTGGATTTCTTACCCTAGAAGAACGGGTGGAGGAAGGAGGCATGACAGCAGGAGCAGGAGCATCGTCCGGTCTGGAATTATCGGGAGATGGAGAAGACGGAAGAGGAGGGGACTCGATGGATGGACTTGAGGTAGACACTGTAGTATCATCACTAGGAATAAGAACAACATCGAGGTTAGTAAAAAATAGTGACGGAGTAGAAGGAATGGACTCAAAAGAGAAAAAACTAGAGAACATGTGATGCTCCCAAAAGACAACATGACGAGATATACAAATGCATTGAGAGATAGGATTCCAACAATGATAACCCTTATATTCAGAATCATACCAAGAAAACAACACATGCGAGCCCGAGGTTCAAGCTTATTATGTTCATGAGGTTGAAGAAGGACAAAGCAAACACAACCAAAAACATGGAGAGAACTGTAATCAGGAGAAGTATGATAGAGACGCTCAAAGAGAGTAGTGTTACCAAGAACAGAAGAAGGGAGTAGATTGATAACATGAACAGCACTGAGAACAGCTTCACCCCAATCACGCTCAAGACAGGAAAAAGAAATAAGCATCACACGAACAGAATCAAGAATATGACGGTGTTTACGCTCAGCTCTGCCATTTTGTTGAGAGGTACTAGGACAAGAAAACTCAGACAAAGTACCTTGTTTAGCGAGAAAATTTAAAAGTTTGGAGTCACGATATTCCATAGCATTATCCCGTGTGAAGATTTTAATGACCTTTAAAAACTGAGTTCGAATCATAGTGACAAAGTTAATATAAATCTGAGGCAGCTCATGATGATTGATGTGCATAAACTTGTTATGCTACGATTTAGGAAATTGCACGATTGGCAAAATTCCTTCCGGCAAGTGCACCGGTTATCGTCAAGTAAAAACTCACAATAGAGTGAGGTCGAATCCCACAAGGATTGGTTGAGTGAGCAATTCGGATTAGAAGTATGTTCTAGTTGAGCGGAATCAAGATTTAGATGAGAATTGCGGAATGTAAAATTGCATGAATTAAAGAGCGAGAAGCTAAATTGCTGAAATTAAAAGGGATGGGGGGTGATTGCATGAATTTAATTGCAGAATGTAAAGAGAAAGTGGTAAATCAGAAATGGGGAATTCATTGGGTGTTAGGAGATATTGAGATCTCCGAATCAAAACATTTTTATTCCTTCCTCAACCAATGCATTCATTGAATTTTGCTTGGCAATCTTATATGATTGGATCCCAATCCCTTGGCTCACCAATTCTCTCTAAAAACGAACAAATTCCCAATCCCTTGGTTTAAATGTTCATAAGAAGAGATGATGCTCGATCACTGATTATACCACACAGTTTCATGAACCACAATTTGGTAGGATTACATGTCACAATATCCATCCAAACCCCAATCCAATTCACTGTGAGAAAGTTTCTCTAGCATGAATCCTCCATTCCTTTCCCAAGGTTCCGAAAGATTCCAATTATGGGTAGTTTCTTTCCCAAGACAACTACCCAATGAAATTAGATCGAGAAGCTTTCTAACAAAATTCAAGAGAAAAGGTTGAAGAAGAAGATAAAACTATTATTGATTCATTGAATTACAATAGAGCTCCCTAACCCAATGAAAGGGGTTTAGTGAGTCATAGCTCTGAATTCAATTACAAAACTAAAAGAAAATGATCCAAAGTTCTCCGTGTGTCCAAACTTCCCCCTCAGGGGCTGGATTCCCCCTCAATCCCCCGTGTCTCAAATGCAGAAACTAAGGCCTTTAAATAGGCTCCCTAAATTACAAAATGAAAATGAAATTCAAAGCAAATTACAATCAAATGAAAATAAACTATTCTAGATGATTCTTGTGGCCTTGATTTGGTGTTGTTGATGGGCCTTGCTTGCTTGAAGGGTAGAGTGACATAATTGATCCAAAAAGGATAATGATCCATTAAACTACACTCAAACGTTGCACCCCCCTTTCTTGAGTCATCACTTTGTTCTCTTGTCAACCTTGCCAATTTGATGCCAAATATAGACTATTATACCTCGTTGGAAAGCTATGGATGTCAGCTTTCTAACGCAACTGGAAGCATCTCAATTGGATCTCTATAGCTCAAGTTATGCTTGATTGAAGGTGACAAGGTTGCTGGTTGGTTTGACAGCGTTTAAGCCAACGTTTAAGTCACTTAAACGTGCTCGAAAATGCCAATTTTGGGAGCTCAGTTGCATTGTCCACCCCATACTTCTATACATCGTTGGAAAGATCTGGATGTCTACTTTCCAATGCAACTGGAAGCGCATCATTTGGAGTTCTACAACTCGAGTTATACTCCATGGAAGGTGAAGAGGTCAGCTGGCCTGATTGCATGTTGGTACTATGCTCTTCTATGTACATTACGGGGCTGTTTTCTCCCTCAATTTTCAGTATCCACCATGCATGCCATATATTCTTGGAAAGCTCTAGATGTCTTCTTTCCAATGCATTTTGAATCACCTCATTTGGAGTTTTGTAGCTCAAGTTATTTATGTTTGAAGAAGGCATGGTCAAGCTGTTCCATATAACACGTTTAAGCTCCAGTTTAAGCTTAAACTGGAGCTTAAACGCTGGCACTCCCTGGAGGCACAAGCTCGAGCACGTTTAAGCTTCAGTTTAAGGTTAGACTGAAGCTTAAACGTGGAAATGAGAAAGCAACCCTGGAGGAGAAAAAATAGTCGAACACGTTTAAGCTCCAGTTTAAGGTTAAACTGGAGCTTAAACGTGGAAATGCTCACTGGTGCATTTCTAATTCTGGCGTTTAACTTCCAGTTTAAGGTTAAACTGGAGGTTAAATGCCACTTTCAGCATTTCCTTAGCTCTCATGGTTTTGGCGTTTAAGCTCCAGTTTAAGCTTAAACTGGAACTTAAACTCCACATGTGATATTCAAGCTTCCTTTATTGATTTTGTTGCTTCCTTGCCTAGCCTCTTCTTCCCTGAAATCATCCAAACAACTGCATCAAAGTCTTGCAAAATTTCATGAGAAATCTTTCATTCATAGCATTCAAGGAATATAACTAAAAACTCATGGAATTTGCATCAAAATCTTTATGTTTGAATGATTTAAGACAAGCATGACTATTTGGCCCAAATGATTACTTAAGGCTCAAGAAAATGCATAAAACAACTAAAAATAACAGAAAAATGCTAGTGAAACTAGCCTAAGATGCCTTGGCATCACAACACCAAACTTAATACTTGCTTGTCCCTAAGCAAGTCCTGAGTTACTTGAGAAGAAAGTATGAAACAGAAAGCAATTACATTGGCTATATTAGTAAGCACTTGAAGTTCATCAGAAGGGTTTTATGCAGAAAGTTGCAGCATCACTTTTTCATTCTTATCAAGTAAGATTATCACTTTTTCATTGCATCCATCAAACACTGCTATGGCCCCTTGTTATTCTTATGTCCTTGGCACTTTTCTCTTCTTTGTTTTTCTTTTTCTTAGAGCTCCTTTGCTCCTTGTTTGCTCAGTGTCATGTGTTGCACAAGCCTTTGGCATTTTCTTTTTCTTATCAGTGCACTACACATATCCACTACAGGCATTTTAGTTCACATTTCTTCTTGAGACATTGGTGCCCAGCACCTCTTTGTGTGACTAAATGTTTTGTATTTAGGTTGCTCTTGATAATGGACTTTTGGTTGATAATCCCGGGTTAGTTAACCCAAGTTACCAAGTGTTGAAACACTCCTCAGAACCTATTCATCCAAGCATATCCTTAATACATAAACACCACAGGCATTTGTCTCAGAAGTTCAAACCATTGGTGCCTAGCTTATTTTCTCAATTTTTTTGCTTTTTTTGGTTGCCCTTTTTCAGTGGCTTTTTCTTCTTCTTTTTCTTTCTTTTTCATGGCCAAAGACATTTATTCATCAAGATCCATAGACAGTTTTCAAATTCTACACAAAAAATGATAATTCTACACTCAATTTCCAGTGATCTGACTAAACAATCAAGCATGCATACCACCACTTAATTCTACTTGATTTGTCACTAATTGAGCCAAGTTACTTTTGTTCAAACTTTTCTTTTATTTTTGGAAACAGAACAAGCATGGCAAGCATACATTTAAGCAAGTGAAGTTTATCCAGACACTTAGACTATCACTTATTTGGAAATTAAACAAACAGACAAACAAAAACTGCAATGACTCAAACTTAAAGCAGGGGTGCATGAAAACTTCCAATATCAGCAATTCAAAGTACAAGCAATTAAGTGACAATACAACCTTTTAGCATCTTCTTTGTTGTTCATCATCCTTCCTAGCCTTGGTGTTCTCTTTGATGATGATGTATATTCCTTCCATGAGATTGATTGTCTTCCTGCAAAGCTATTAGAAGTTGCTTGTTCCCCAAGCACTTTGAGAATTGGTTAGCATGCATGTATGTTTGTAGGCCTCTGAACTTAGATTGGTGTGTGAACACCAAACTTAGTTCCTTGCCATATGCAGCAATTTGGATCATATGCAGAAAACCTCATGTGCTTTTATTAAGAAAATAACTATGAACTAGAAAAAGAAACTATGAACTAGAAATTAAACTATTGTTTAAGTAGTTTCCCTGATTGGTTGGAGCTAGTGACTAGTCATGCTGAGGTAGAAATGTGCTTTTAATGAAGTTTTTGGTGGAACACCAAACTTAGAATCTCACATTCACCCTTGAATTGTTTTGGTGTGCAACACCAAACTTAGCTCCTTGCAATACAGATAAATCTACTTAACTCTTTTATTGAAATAACTAGAAAAGAAAAACTACCTTTGGTTGGGTTGCCTCCCAACAAACGCTCGTTTACTGTCATTAGCTTGACATGCTGTTCCTGACTTTCTTCCTCTTCCTCCAGTTTGTTAAGAGGAATGACTTCAAGTGGATAAAGGAGCTAGTTAGTGCCCCTTGTTGTGAATGCCTCTTTCCAGCAAGCTTTCCCTTGTGATTGGCTTGAGTGAACTTGCTTGTTGGCTCAGGAGTTGGATTGTTCTTCGACCTTCTCTTCTTCATGGATATGGTCCTTTGTTTCTTGGTCACAATCCTCATTTTGGTGCTTGTTTCTATTGCCTTCACATCCTTGATCTCAGAACTTGGTTGTTGTTGGACAGTTGGAGTATCCTGTTCATCAAAAGCTTCCTGAATTTGTGGTTCAATGAACCCTTCCTCTTTGCAACTCTCTGTTTCATTGGAGTGTGATCTCCCTTGATTGACTTTCTCCCTTTCTTGTTCTTCTGATTCCTCCCTTGGGTTTGCCATGGTATCACTAGAAGAATTGTGGGTAGGGATTTGCTTTGATAGATATCCAATTTGTGCTTTTAGCTTTTGAATGGCAGCACCTTGATTTTGTAAGTTGGATATCACTTCTTCCTTAAAGCTTTTCAAATCGGCCACATCTCTGCCCATAGTTGCAAGCATTCCTTCTATCCTGGTTAACTGATCATGAAGTGATTGGTTCGGATTGGGTTGATGAGGTTGATTATCTTGGCTGTGATATGGTGGCTGGGAGTATGTGTTTTGTGTGGGCTGATAGAGTCTTTGGTTGGAGTGTTGGTAGTGGTATGACTCTTGTGTGTAGTGGAATGAGTCTTGTGGATAGTGAAATGAATTGTATGAATTTGAGAAGGAATTTTGTGCTGAGAAATGCTCAAGTGATGAAGAATTTGGATATGTAAAACTAGGAGGTGAGGTTGGATAATTCAGAGGTGATGGCTCTTGATGAATGGGGTGTGAATAAGTGAAATCTCTTTGGTTTTGATCTTCCCAGCCACAACTTGAGTAGTGATCAAATTCACCAAAATGTGGACCATTTTGTGGCTCTGGGAAGTACCCCGTTTCCTGTTCCTGATACTCCCACCCACCATGAGCATAATAACATGAATCATTCTGTGGTGGTGGAGAGTTTCTCATGAATTTTGATTGACCAAAAGATGATGGATACTCCTTTCTTTTTTGCAATGTGCTCAGTCTCAAACAATACTCATCCAAAGATAGTGGAAATTCCATAGTGAGGCAATATCACAAACAGCTAGTGGTTAGTATGCTAACAAGTGAATAAGCAAAGAAAACAAATTAAAATTTGCAGAAATTAGCAGTAATAAACTGAAACAAAAACTATTAACAAAAGAAAAGAAAAATTGCTCAATCTAGTTAACTTCCAATTGGAGAATTGTCAATCAAAAACCAATCCCCGGCAACGGCGTCATAAACTTGATGTGCATAAACTTGTTATGCTACGATTTAGGAAATTGCACGATCGGCAAAATTCCTTCCGGCAAGTGCACCGGTTATCGTCAAGTAAAAACTCACAATAGAGTGAGGTCGAATCCCACAAGGATTGGTTGAGTGAGCAATTCGGATTAGAAGTATGTTCTAGTTGAGCGGAATCAAGATTTAGATGAGAATTGCGGAATGTAAAATTGCATGAATTAAAGAGCGAGAAGCTAAATTGCTGAAATTAAAAGGGATGGGGGTGATTGCATGAATTTAATTGCAGAATGTAAAGAGAAAGTGGTAAATCAGAAATGGGGAATTCATTGGGTGTTAGGAGATATTGAGATCTCCGAATCAAAACATTTTTATTCCTTCCTCAACCAATGCATTCATTGAATTTTGCTTGGCAATCTTATATGATTGGATCCCAATCCCTTGGCTCACCAATTCTCTCTAAAAACGAACAAATTCACAATCCCTTGGTTTAAATGTTCATAAGAAGAGATGATGCTCGATCACTGATTATACCACACAGTTTCATGAATCACAATTTGGTAGGATTACATGTCACAATATCCATCCAAACCCCAATCCAATTCACTGTGAGAAAGTTTCTCTAGCATGAATCCTCCATTCCTTTCCCAAGGTTCCGAAAGATTCCAATTATGGGTAGTTTCTTTCCCAAGACAACTACCCAATGGAATTAGATCGAGAAGCTTCCTAACAAAATTCAAGAGAAAAGGTTGAAGAAGAAGATAAAACTATTATTGATTCATTGAATTACAATAGAGCTCCCTAACCCAATGAAAGGGGTTTAGTGAGTCATAGCTCTGAATTCAATTACAAAACTAAAAGAAAATGATCCAAAGTTCTCCGTGTGTCCAAACTTCCCCCTCAGGGGCTGGATTCCCCCTCAATCCCCCGTGTCTCAAATGCAGAAACTAAGGCCTTTAAATAGGCTCCCTAAATTACAAAATGAAAATGAAATTCAAAGCAAATTACAATCAAATGAAAATAAACTATTCTAGATGATTCTTGTGGCCTTGATTTGGTGTTGTTGATGGGCCTTGCTTGCTTGAAGGGTAGAGTGACATAATTGATCCAAAAAGGATAATGATCCATTAAACTACACTCAAACGTTGCACCCCCCTTTCTTGAGTCGTCACTTTGTTCTCTTGTCAACCTTGCCAATTTGATGCCAAATATAGACTATTATATCTCGTTGGAAAGCTATGGATGTCAGCTTTCTAACGCAACTGGAAGCACCTCAATTGGATCTCTATAGCTCAAGTTATGCTTGATTGAAGGTGACAAGGTTGCTGGTTGGTTTGACAGCGTTTAAGCCAACGTTTAAGTCACTTAAACGTGCTCGAAAATGCCAATTTTGGGAGCTCAGTTGCATTGTCCACCCCATACTTCTATACATCGTTGGAAAGCTCTGGATGTCTACTTTCCAATGCAACTGGAAGCGCATCATTTGGAGTTCTACAACTCGAGTTATACTCCATGGAAGGTGAAGAGGTCAGCTGGCCTGATTGCATGTTGGTACTATGCTCTTCTATGCACATTACGGGGCTGTTTTCTCCCTCAATTTTTAGTATCCACCATGCATGCCATATATGCTTGGAAAGCTCTAGATGTCTTCTTTCCAATGCATTTTGAATCACCTCATTTGGAGTTTTGTAGCTCAAGTTATTTATGTTTGAAGAAGGCATGGTCAAGCTGTTCCATATAACACGTTTAAGCTCCAGTTTAAGCTTAAACTGGAGCTTAAACGCTGGCACTCCCTGGAGGCACAAGCTCGAGCACGTTTAAGCTTCAGTTTAAGGTTAGACTGAAGCTTAAACGTGGAAATGAGAAAGCAACCCTGGAGGAGAAAAAATAGTCGAACACGTTTAAGCTCCAGTTTAAGGTTAAACTGGAGCTTAAACGTGGAAATGCTCACTGGTGCATTTCTAATTCTGGCGTTTAACTTCCAGTTTAAGGTTAAACTGGAGGTTAAACGCCACTTTCAGCATTTCCTTAGCTCTCATGGTTTTGGCGTTTAAGCTCCAGTTTAAGCTTAAACTGGAACTTAAACTCCACATGTGATATTCAAGCTTCCTTTATTGATTTTGTTGCTTCCTTGCCTAGCCTCTTCTTCCCTGAAATCATCCAAACAACTGCATCAAAGTCTTGCAAAATTTCATGAGAAATCTTTCATTCATAGCATTCAAGGAATATAACTAAAAACTCATGGAATTTGCATCAAAATCTTCATGTTTGAATGATTTAAGACAAGCATGACTATTTGGCCCAAATGATTACTTAAGGCTCAAGAAAATGCATAAAACAACTAAAAATAACAGAAAAATGCTAGTGAAACTAGCCTAAGATGCCTTGGCATCAATGATTAGTCATCAAATATACCCAAGTAAAACGTGAATAATCATCAATAAATACTAAAAAGTATCGAGCCCCTCCCATAGAAGTGGTGGGAGCGGGCCCCAAACATCAAAATGAATAAGATCAAAAGGAGAGCAAGCAATAGATGAATTATTATAAAAGGCAGGTTGTTTTGCAGTTTGACAAGAAATACAATCAAAAGACTCATTTTGAACTTGACGTAAAACACCTGTAGACATGAGAGGACACAATTTTCCTAAGGAGCTGTGGGCAAGACGACGGTGCCACAAGTGAAGAGTAGATGGAGAGGAAACATCATAGATATTTGACGTAGAGGGAACATGAAGGTTCTCGAGCTCAAACAAACGTCCGACCTTACAACCAGTCCCGATGATCTTTCTCGTCTGACGATCCTATACACGACAACCAGAAATAGAGAAAGTAACATTAAAATCGAGTTCAACAAGTTGACCGACAGAAATAAGATTAAAATTCAATTTTGGAATAAAATAAGTATTAGGAAGATGAATATTGGAATGTGAAATAAACCCTTGATGTGTTGCATGCAGGAGGGAACCATTAGCTGTATTGACAGAAGGTGCATTTGTAGTAGTAGACAATGACGAGAAAAGATGACGCAAAAGAGCAGCAGGGGTATTACCTGGAGGGGTGGAAAGAGTAGCAAGGGTATTACTAGAAAAAAGGGGAGTTGCTTAAGAAGAGATTCAATGTCTAATGGAGACACAGAAGGGGTGTTGAGAGAGGTAGAAGGGGTGGACTCAGTAGCAGGAGCAACAGTAGAAGCAGGCATATGCGGAGAGTTGTTAGGACGAGGTTGATACTTGTTCTGATCCGAACGTGGCGGTCTAGTAGGACAGGTAGTAATCAAGTGACTCGAGAGCTTACAATAATGGCAAAATAGTTTCGAGCAATTGGACCCAATGTGACCTTTTTGTTTGCACTTACGACATTCAATAGAGGATCAGTCGGAGAAGGAATGCCCATAATGATTACAGTTTCGACAGATTTTGTCTTTTTTGTCGGTGGCAGCAAAGACAGTTTCACTCTTAGAACGAGTCAATCCCAAGTGCATTTCTTCAGACTTAAGATGGGGAAGAGCATCTTCAAGACTAGGCAAGGGGTTCTAATGAAGAAGAGAAGCCCTAACTGGCTCATAGTCATCGGTAAGTGCCATAAGAAATTGGATGAGACGTGTCCGGTTCTGATAATCCTCATATACCTTAGCATCAGTGGAATCTTTAAGAACAGGCTCACAAGAGGTCAATTGATCCCAAATAATTTCCATCTGAGCAAGAAAATCAAAAACTACTTGGCCACATTCTTGCTTAAGGCTATAAGCTCCTTTAGCAGTTGGTATTGATGAGAGAGATTAGAAATAGTGTAACACTTTGCCAAATGATCCCATACCTCTTTAGCAGTTTCAAAACGCCCAAACTGTAAAAGAATGCCAGGAGTATAAGTGTTTCAGAACCGAGTGATAATCTGGTGATTTTTACTATCCTAATTTTCCAATTTCTCTGTAAAGTCCTTCTCAGCATCCTCCTTAGATTTGGAGGTCACAGTTGGCTTAACAGGACAAACAATATCACCAGTCACATATCGCCACAATTTTCATCCTTTAAGAAATCCTCGCATAACTTCAACCTAATGAGCATAGTTGGAGCCATTAAGGACAACAGAAATAGGCTGGAAAATATCTGGTTTCTCCATAATAATAGAAACAAAGGTGAAAAAGAGAAGAAATGGAAAATTTGGAACAGATAATGAGAAAACGGATGGCAAAATCGGAAAGAGCTCACTAAAAAATCTCAAGGAGGGTCCCACTGCCTGCCACGTCAGCTGCCACGTTGGATGACACGTTAGCAAGAGAGGACATGTGGCGCTGCGTGATTGGGTGTGGAGAACACGTCAGCTGCTGACAGGGCGGGAGCGCTATGCAGGTAGCGAAGCGGATTGGGTCGGGCGCGCAGGTCGAACATGGGTCGGGGAAGCTTCTGGCTGACACATGGCTGGCGCGGAGCCGTTGATCTGGGGCACTGATCTAACGGCGTTGGAGGCGTCTGGAGGGAGAACTAGTGCACGCAGACAGGCAACTTTGATCGGCGCGTCTGGCAAAGTCCGGCAGTGATTCCGGTGGCGTTGGAAACCTTGCAACGAGGAGAAGGCGAGGGTGGTGGCGGTGACGAACCAAGGCATTGGGAAGATGTCAAAAAATGAAGACAAAGCACAGCTGGAGAAACAAAATAAGGAAGCTAGAAACCAATTATTTCTGGAAATAAAAAAAATCTAAGCTCTTGGTACCATGTTAGAAACAAGAGAGCAATCTAAAGGAAGTGTTTTGGGTATTATTCAATATGAGAATTAGTACAATGTACAAGGGGTATATATAGCTGCTAGAAGAATCAAAGTAATAAAAGTATAGAATCCTACAATTAATATACAGATACGCTATATAAATATAAATGATATTAATTGATCTGATTTGATTCAAATTATTCTCTTAACATTCACACCATCGTTGTGATCACTATTTTCACACGCGTTACTATTATTGTTAATTCTTTTCCTCTTATTTGTCTTCACTTTCATTCCTTTCTATTGTTATTTTGTTATTAAAGATATTGTTTTTGTAGTGCTGGTGATGGTAATGACATCACCATTTTTCTGAAAAATAAATATTTTGGTGCATGGGTTAGGCTAAAAAATTTGGTTATGGATTGATTATTGGTGTTTTAGTTGAAAATGGGTGCAGTGAGTATATTTATAAGTTGTTGGACGTGTCAAATGGAGGCTACAACACGCGGGGGGCGTGTTGCATGCAGCACGTGGAGGGCGTGATTGCCACGTGATGAAGGCTGGTTGCTTGGGACTGCAGCATGTGGGGGGCGTATTACACGTGGCTTCTTCTCATTGGTTGATGAAGCAACAGGTGGAAGGCGTGCTGAGTCAGCACATGGGGTGGGGGGGGCGTGTTGCCACCAAGGTTCTAAAAATTGAACCGGACCGGCCAGTTCGACCGGGTTAACTAGAAACCGGTCATCTGGCCAGTCCGGTTGTCCTATAAAATTGGCTAAAAAACCGGCTGAACCGGCGATTAACCGGTGAGCCGACCAAACCAGCCAGGTTTTTTAAGGATCCGATTTTTTTATATTCTCCAGAAACGGTGTCGTTTTAACGCCTTGAAAAAAAAACAAAAACGAAGAAAACCCAATATTAGACTTCCAACCCATTAAGGCATTAACACCCAGGCCAGTCCCAATTCCCTTTCAAGTTTCCACCCTCATTCACTCACTACCTAACCCTATCAGCAATACTGCCGTCGCCGTCAGCCCCAGCCTACCTCCTCGTCGTGAAGCCCACCAGCCACCGTCAGCCCCCAGCCGCCGCCACTCTTCTCTTCCTCACTGTCTCTATGCTCGTCGCGAAGGAACTCCAACCATCCCTACCATCTCTGTTCTCTTCATCATTCGTCTTCTCCTCGTTGTCGCAAAGAGTTGCTCGGTCATCATCTTTTTAGCGCGCTCTCTCTCTCTCTCCCCCTATCTCTGTCCGATTAGAGCGTCCTTCGTCGAGCTCTCTCTCGCTCTCTCTGTACGAGAAGAACTTCCCTTCCTCCCTTGCCGTCACTTCCTTTCCTCCCTCGCCGCCGATAAGTATTGCTGCCACAATTTATTTTTGCTTATGTGGTTAATAATGCCGATTCTGAGTTACTGGGTTTAGGGTTTGTCATTCTGAGTTATTGATTTGGTTAATTTTTGCTTATTTTGTGAAATTTTCTAGAAAGAATTTGTTATTGCTGAGTTGCTTGTTTTGCTTATTCTGTTAATCTGGTGTTGAAGAGCTCGAGATGTGGTGATGAATGCGGAAATGTTCAAGAAGAATAATATCTCGGACAATGCTGCTAAGTGCTTAATGTACACTTTATTGGCTTGTTTAATTTAACATGCTTTTTATCTTCACCTTTCTTTCATAGAAAATGACTAACAGAATTTTGGGGAGTGAACCTAAAGCACGGTCCCATTCATCTATGAAGTGCTCAATGAATCCGTTTTTACTTGTTTTGTTTATTTGTTATGCATGTTCCTTCATTTCACTTTGAAACTTATGGTAGTGTCCAGAAAAAGCTAACCATATAGGAAAAAAGATCATGCTTTAAATTCACACTGTTTAATACTTTGTCCAAAGTGCAACACGGAGGAATTCTTTGAAACTAGGTCTATTTATATTTGAGAGTTTAGATTGATCAAGATTTTTTAGTTATCAATTTTGATGATTGAAGTTGTTTGTGAACTTCTATTATTAAATTATAGATAATTTATTATGTGAAATTGTGAAATTTTGAATTTTATTTAGTTAGAAATGATTGAATTTATATATTTAAAATTATATATAGATTTTTTAATAATTTTATTTAATATTTAATTAAACTGGTTGAACCCCGATTAAGCTCCGGTCGAACCAATGAACCTGTGAACCAGTGACCTTACCGGTTTATTGACCGGTCTGGTTCTCGCAACCTTGGTTGCCATATGTCTCAGTTTGGTTGATTGGTGATGCAACATATGGAGGGCGTGTTGAGTGCTCTGATGAGTTCATATTTGACGATAATTTTTTACTTGAATTAGATGGATTTCATCACATAAACTCACACTTAACCACCAAAATAGCATACTTTTGTGTTTGATCCCTAAATTGGACTTAAATGTGAAAACATGCGTTTTTGGGCTTAAATTAGTGATTTTATTTCCACTTTTATGCCATTCGATGCCATGACCTGTTTGCTGAGTGATTTTAGGTCCTAGAGGCAAGTTTGGCAAGGCAAAAGTGCAAGGAAGCATGTACAAAGGGAGAACACATGAAGAAAACAAGAAGGAAGCACATACTGGAGTGTGCGTGCGCACAATCCTACGTGCGTGCGCACAAGAAGAAATTTAGTATGTGTGCATGCGCACAACCCTCTGTGCGTACGCACAAGTGAAAATTCAGTATGCGTACGCACATGTCCCTGCGTGTGACTTCATTAATGAAGCACGCGGCTCGGGATTTTGGGGCTCTTTTGGCCCAATTTTGGAAGGCTAAAGCTAGTTTTGAGGTGCTATATCAAGGGACATCATTAACATATGAAGAGACAAGCTTTCATTAGGACTTAGAACTTTATTTTTACAATTTTTCATATTTCTAGGAGTAGGAGTAGTGTAGGGTAGTTTTCTTCATTTCTTCCCTAGGGTTTCATTTCCATCTCCATTGTAGCATTTTATAGCAAGCTTTGATTTTGGATTTTGCTCATCTTTTGTAAGTACTCTTTAATTTCCTCTTTAATTCCACTACTTTTATTTTTATTTTCTTATGATTCAAGATACTTTGTTTATATATGCAATTTTGGGTTTCTTGAAGTTTTGACTGATGAATTTAATGTTTTATGCTTTATATGTGCTTGTTTGATTGTCTATTGTTGATATTGTAAATAGTTTGGTCATAGTTTTCATTTTCCTTTGTAATTTCCTATGTTTTGGTTTTACGCCTACCAAGTGTTTGTGAAAATGCCACTTGGTAATTTTGAGTAACTTTTCACACCTTGGCTTGGGATTTGAGTTCCTAGGATACTAGAGTCATAATGTCCGACATTTAGTGGCAATTCTTGGGTAGTTAGTTGACTCTTGTTTCCATTGACGCTAGCTTTTTACTAATTAATTTGGTAAGTTAGCTAGGACTTATGGATTAAGGTCAATTATGCTTGCTTGACTTACTCCTCGATGTTAGGTGTAGACGAAGCGAGATTGACTCATCATAGTTGCCATAGTTGTTGTTATGATGATGATAGGATTCCTTAGATCGTCATTCCCAAGTCAAGGCTCTTTTATGTATTTATAGCATTTTCACTAGTTTTGGTTTTATTTCCTTTTTATTACATTGATTCCAATTTTGATAATTTCTTAGTTCTTTTATTTCTTAGTTCTTTTAATCTTTCGTTCTTTGATTTCAAAATCCCTTTTTCTCACAACCGAAAGCGTAACATTTCAATTACATCCTAGGGAGAACGACCTGATGTTTCATTACTCTCGGTTTATGTTTTGTAATTGAAAAATCTAAACTTTGATTTGAGCATTACTCGTTGGCTTGGAACTATACTTGCAACGAATTATTTTGTGAAAATTCTATGCCGACGGTTTTGCTCTTTCAAGTTTTTGGTGCCGTTGCCGGGGATGCAATTGGTGTTATATCTTAGGTTGTTGTAAATATGTTGATAGTGTAAATATCTTACTTCTTGGTTGTTTGGTTGTTTTTGTTAATATCTAGGTGTTTATTTTTCTTGTTTGTTGATGTCTTTTACTTTTATTTTCTACTTTCTCTATGAGCTATCACCCTTGTTGCTTGGAGCTTGGTTGTGAGTATTTTGTAGGGTACGATAAATTCAAATTGGGATTGCATCATGGAGTGGGAGAATCAAATGAGGAAGGGGCAACCTCCTCCATACTACAACGAGCCAAACCCTCCCCAATGTGCATACCGAACCAAAAGATATGAAAGATACCCCCTACACGACCTCCAACCAGCAAACTTTCAAGCACCACACCATACACCTCCATGGAATCAAAATGTCTATACACCTTGCCACTAACCATATGAACCATCACCCCCTATCACGCCACCTCAATAACCTCACCCACATAACACACCTTCCAACTATACAACCCTTCTCCCAACCTTTGAACCTTCTCTTCCATCCAATTGTGAAGTTTTCCAACCCTTGCCCCAAGAATAACAAGACCTTCAAGCTTTTCTCCAAGAGCAAGAAGAGTTTTGAAAGAAGCAAGGGGAGTTCATGGCTACCATAGCCAAAGCGGTTAACTGCTTGACCTTACTACGCTCAAGCAATCAAGACATTCCCCTTGAGGAATGTGGAGGAGCAACGAAGGAGTGTAGAGAGGAGGAGAACATGGAGTCTCAAGGGAAATAAGAAGAGCTAGGACAAGAATTGCAACAAGATGAGAAAGGTAACACAAGTGAACCGGAAGAGGTAAATGGAGAATTGAGGGAGTTTGATCAAGAAGTGGATTGCATCATCAATGATTTTTTGTCCACCTTGGTCAACCCCCTCAATGATCTTGAGGAAGCTTTCCCCTTGGAGTTTGAGAGAGAAAGAGAAGAGCTAGAAAAGAGTGGTGAAGAAGAGGTGATCACCCAGGAAGTGGAGGCATTCATGCAAGATTCCAATAGGGTGACTTCAATCCAAGGGCAATTTGAGTGGGTAACAATTTTCTCCATGAACGTTATAGGCTCATACCAATATGCTCTCTTGGAAATGGATCACCAACTTAAGGTGATTCTTAGAGTGTTGAATGTTGAAGGAGTAGGTGTTGGTTGCCAAAGGAATTCAAGGCATAAATGGTGCAAGATTCAATTAGGAGGAGTCCAACATTCAAGTGGGTGTTTCAAAGGTGCTTGGGAAGGTTGTTCATCCAAGGGCACAAGTGAAAAACAATAAGAGGATGATAGAGAAACCAAAGTGTGGGATCCGGACATACAACTCTACAACCAACAATCTTCGTTCCCAATTGCTTGCTTGAGGTTGCTTGAGAGCTTAATGTATTTCGTTTGGGATCCTGGAGGATCTTAGAAGAGCAAGCATTGTTGGCAACTCAAGGATAGATGGAAGTACAAGCCTCCTTGATGAGAGCTCCAACCAAAAGTCCAACTTGAGGACTTAAAACCAAAGTGCTAGGTGGGAGACACCCGACCATGGTAATATCCTTTCAACCTTCCTTTCTTTTAGTTTTTGTTGATTGAATTTTGTCTCTTTGATTAGCTTAATTTGATTGCATTCTAGGTTTAATTTAGTTGCATTTTATGTTTGATCATGTGTTTTTGAAGAATGATGTATTTTGGACTTGAAACCTTTGATTGATATCATGGTTGGTGCCTTAGAGGCATTAAAAATGTTGCAGGAACAGAGCATTGTGCGTACGCACAGTCTTGTGCGTGCACACAGGTCCCCTAATTTTCGCCATGTGTGCGTGCGCACAGACCTGTACGTACGCACACTAGTTGTTATGTGTTCTGTTCACAGCGCTTGCACATCCTGTGTGAGCGCACCCTAGCACATTTTCATTTTGTGTATACGCATGCCTCCCTGTACGTACGCACACATGGTCCTTTTGCTTAAAAAAAACTCTTCTGTGCTGTGCACAGCTTTGAGCGTACGCACACATAATAACACCCATCCTGCCAGGAGCGCATGCACGTTCTGTGCGTATGAACGCCTCCAATTTTTGCTGGTGTGCGTACGTGATGCGTTTGCATCTTAGCTAGATTAGCTAGTTAGTTTAATTAATTTTAGCTTAGTTTCATGCATTTTCTTTGAAATAAACAAGCACTTTGATGAATTTATCTTCATGCACTAATGTGTCAAGGACTAAATGACTTTTGATCAATTCTATGCAATTAACTCAAGAAAATGTTGAATGAATGAATTATTAGAATTAGTAGCATAAGGGGACAGAGCTTTGATGCAATTTTGTTCTGTGATCATGACAGGGGAAGAAGCGCCTTTGGCGCTACGTTCTCTTCCAAGAACGCTTCAAAGTCCAGGATAGTGCTACGTTCATTTGAAGAGCGCTACGTTCTCCTGCATAGCACCATACATGACCAAGATAGCACCTTTGGTGCTACGCTCTCTTTCAAGAGCGCTCTGTGTATCCAGGAGGAGCGCCTTTGGCGCTACGTTTTTGCCAAAGAGCGCCTGCGATAGAAATGGAAAAATTTAGCTGGCGATGCGTACGCGTGGGTGACGCGTACGTGTGAGAGTGCTAAATTTAGCTGGTGACGCGTACACGTGGGTGATGCGTACGCGTGAAATTAACATTTTTGAATACCACGCGCATGCATGGATGAAGCGTCGGCGAGAAAGTGTTATTTTTGAAAGGCCATGCGCACGCGTGGGTGACGCGTACGCGTGAAAAGTGCTAAAAATAGTGATGACGCGTACGTGTGAGTACACGAGCGCTACACCCTCTCAAAAATGCTACGCCAGCCTGAGAGCAGAATTTTCCATGAACTAAAAAGCCCACTTTGAAGAATTTCCAAGTACACTTGAAGAAGCGAGTACACTAGTATAAATAGGTGGCATCTTGAATTATTGGGGACTTCTTCTGGATCTTCTTTTTCAGCTTCTTTTTCTTTTAGATCGTTTTGTACTTTTGCACTTTACTTTTTGCTAAGACTTTATATCACTTTCAGTTTTCACTTTTGATTTACAGTTTTCTTTTCTTTTCCTTCTGATGTTTAGTTTAATTTCCAGTTTTAGATTTCTGTTTGTACTTGGAACTATGAGTGACTAAACCCCATTTTCACTAGGGGGATGAGCTCTGTTGGTTTTCATACTTCTTTTCTTCTCAATTCAAGTTGATTTATCTAAGAGGAGACTCTTGTTCTTCACAGATTCAATTACTATCGAGAGAGGGATTGAATCTATTTGAATTGTGTGATGAACTTGAGCAAGGAGTCATAGAATTCAGTTTGGAGTTTATCCTCTCATAATTCTCTTGATTGGTATATTCTGGGTTGGTATGTGAGATGTAACCACTCTGAATTGAAATCCTGGGAATTGTGTGGTAGTTGGGATTAGCAATTGTTCTTCACCTCTTCTCATGAGCAATTAGATCAAGAGATTGGCAATTGTTTGTGATAAGAGAAATTGAATCACCAAGAGATAGGGATCCAATTATTCACAATCCGCCATAGATCTATTCACATGATTGAGAAGGAATTGATCACTGATAAACCCCATTTGTAGGGTTTATCTTATGCTTGATTTAGGGAATTTTATAACCTTTTACCCACATTTATTCAATGAAATAGCATGCTTTCATGATTGTCTCCTAATTTGTGCTTAAGAGTGAAAAACATGCTTTCTAGGTCTTAAAATAGCTAAATTTAATTTACCTTGATTCCATTAGATACTTTGATATGTTTGTTAAGTGATTTCAGATTTAGGAGGCAAAGGTTGGATCAAGGGAATGAAGGAAAAGCATGTAAAAATAGAGAACTCATGAAGGAATGAAGAAATCGCAAAAGTTGTCAAGCCGATCTCTTTGCACTCAATCGACCATAACTTGAGCTACAAAGATCCAAATGATACGGTTCTAGTTGTGTTGGAAAGCTAACATCCGGGGCTTCAAAATGATATAAGATTTACCATAGTTGCATCGCGCATAGGGGCACGCACATGCACGGTACGCGTACGCGCCGATGGGTGCACATGATTCACTTAATGCAACTCGTGGCCAACGATTTTAGAAGCCTTGTGGGCCCAATCCAACTCATTTATGATGCTATTTAAGCTAATATTTGAAGGGTAATTAACATACTTTGGATCATTAGTCATAGTTTAAGTTTTAAAAGTAGTTAGAGTTAGTTTCTAGAGAGAGAAGCTCTCTCTTCTCTCTAGAATTAGGATTAGGTTTAGATCTAGATCTAGCTCTTCTTCTCTCTTCTAATTTTCCTTTTTCTTCCCTAGTTGTTCTCTTGTAGTTGTAGAATTCTTCTTCTCTTGTAATTCCTTTGTATTGTTAGTTGTAGTTTATGAACTTTTTTTTTGTAGATCTACATTTCTTCTTCAATGCAATTGGTAAGTTCCTTGTTGTGTCATAATTGTTTTCCTTTTCTATTGTTGATCTCTTGCTATTCTAGTTAGATCTCTCTTTAATTCTTGCAATCATGTTGTTTACTTTTATTGCCTTCTATATGTTTGATGAAATGATTCTTCTAGTTGTTAGTTAGATTTTGTTCCTCTTGTCATTGATTTACCATGCTTTTCTTTTGTGCCTTCTAAGTATTTGATGAAATGCTTGGTTGGATTTTAGAGTAGATTTTAGTGCTCTTGGCTTGGGAAGGTAACTTAGGAACTCTTGAGTTACTAATATCCAAGTGATTGACGATTGGGAGCTATTAACTCTAGATCTCACTAATTGATTTGGTGGAGAACTAGGACTTAAGGACTTGGATTGACATAGCTCATTTGACTTTCCTTTAATAGTTAGAGGATGACTTAATGGGGTTGGTCCTTGCCAATTCTCATGTTGTGGTTAGTGATAGTAATAGAGATCCTTGATCACCAAACCTTGCCAAGACCTTTCTAGTTGTTAGTTTATTTCCTTTACCATTTACTTTTCTTGTTTCTTATAAAAAACTCCAAAACATAACTCATAACCAATAACAAGACACTTTATTGTAATTCCTATTTAGAACGACCCGAGGTTCAATACTTCGGTTTATAGATTTTAAGGGTTTGTACTTGTGACAAACAAATTTTTGTGTGAAAGGATTGTTGTTGGTTTAGAAACTATACTTTACAACGGGGATTCATTTGTGAAATCTAAACCATCAAGAATCCGATCATCAAAATGGCGCCGTTGCTGGGGAATTAGAATGGTGTTGTGTTATTGGTTATTGTATATATGTGAATATTGTGAATAGCTTTATTTTTGGATTGTTTGTTAGTTTTTGTTAGTTTTAGAAATCTATTAGTTTTGTTTTTATTTGTTACTATAAATTCTCGTCCTTGTGGTTTTGGATATAGTTATGACTATGTTGTAGGTGATGGAAACTTGAGTGATGTCTCACATTATGGGAGAGATGAACACTTGAGAAGGGAGCCACATCCATATGAGCAATCACCATGGCAACCTCCTCATTCAAAACACTATGATGGTAATCCCTCCTATAATGCATATCATTCCAATGAATATGATGGTTCTTATCATTATTATTCCACTCAACCACCATCATTCCATGCACCACACTCTCAATATAGTCCTCAAACACCATCATTCCAACCACCATATTCTCAATCCACATCCTATTTCTACCAATTGCCTCCACACAATCCTAATCCATATTCTCCCTATGTATATCTTTGTGATAATTATGAACAAGCAACCATTGAATCACCACTACTCCAACATCTTTACCCTTCAAACCAAGTTCCCATGGATGATACACTTGGTATCATTCTTCAAGAGCAAGAAGAGCTCTAAACCGCACTCACTAGTTTCACCTCTACCCTCCAAGAACTTATGTCTCGCATACTTCCACCTTCTACCAACAACCAAAACACCTTCCAACCTCCAAGCTTTGGTGAACCTCCTTTCCAACCACATGATGAATTTTCCTTTCCATCACAACCTTCCATGGAAGAATATCCATGTCCATCAATCCAAGAGCCATATGATCTTACTTATGTTAGTGAAGAGGAACAAGAGTCAAAGGATCATCTCAAGGAAGCAATGGATCGGCTTCAAGCAACCATCCGTCAAAAGTTGGACTCGTGGGATTCATGCCACAAGCAAAATGTGTCCACGGATGATTGTGGAAAAGCAACCGAAGAGGGAAGTATGAGGGAGATTTTAGAGTCTCAAGTTGAGAACAAGGAAATGGAGTGTGTTTTACAACAAATGGAGGAGATGGAGATTGTTGAAGAAGAAGTGGAAGAAGACCTAGGGGAGGTTGAACAAGAAGGAAACTCCATCATTGAAGATAACTCTACACCAAGCGACAATGGTGATCTTGTTGAAGCTTCTTCCATGAGATGTGAACCCAATGTTGAGGAGGGTGCGTAACCTCCAACACATGACTTGATCAATAAGGAAGAGTTGCAAGAAGTTAGCAACCAAGAAGAATTTGAAGAAAGTTGTCAAAAGATGAAAATCATCAAGGAGGAGCCAAAGGAAGTGGAGCCTACAATGTCAATACCATGGGATATCTTCCTTGCTAAGCCATTATCCAAATCACAAATTGAGTGGGTAATCATCTCATCCTTTAATTTTCTTGTCCCATATCAATATGCATTGTTATAAATGGATGGTCAACTTAGAACTATTTGTGGGTTAGAAAGTAGAAAAGAGTTGGATGTTGGTTAGCAACAAGAATCAAGGTACATAGTGGGTAGAAACTCAAATTTTAGGATTCAAAGGTGAAGTGGTACTCAAGTCAATGGAATTAGGATGATGACTAGGAGTCACAAAGAGAATTCAATAAGTTTGTCACCCTATTGGAAGCATGAAGATAAAGAAGAAAGGGGGTTGACAAACAAAGTATGGGATCCCAGAATATACATAGACAACCATCAACTTTGGGGCCTTGTCAATTGCTTAAGCCTCCTTGAAGGCGTTGTACGCTTAATTTGGGATCCCGGAGGCTATTAGAAGTGCAAACATTGGTGGAGATTTAAGGAAGAGTTCAAGCATAAGCCACCCTAGCAAGGACTCCACCAAATGTCCAACTTAAGGACTTTAAATAAAAGTGCTATGTGGGAGACACCCCACCATGGTAAACTCTTTCCACTCCCTTGTAGCTTTAATTAATAAGTGATTTGAGTTGCCATTATAGGTAGTTTTTTCTCTTCATATAGTTGTCTTAATAATTTGGTTGTTGGTTGCTTGTGAAGCAAGTTTACCTTGTTTATATTTGAAACTCTTCAACAACCATTTTTTTAATTTTGTATTCGTAGTTGATCTTTGAGCTGTAGGTAGTGTTAGGGAGATTTTTAGGCTATTTTTCGTATTTCTGAAAAAAAAAGAGTTTTTTTTCTCATCTTCCATTTTCTTTTGTCCATTGCATTCGCATACTTTTACTCTTTGCATTTTCATTTTGATTTTATAGCCTGTTTTTACTTTATTTTTTTTGACTTTCTTATTTTACTAATGGTGTTGAATTCTGTTACTCAATTGTTGAGAATTTCTTGCCTTATTTTGGTGCCTTTTGACTTGTTTGATATTATTGGGTGATGAAACTTTTAAATCAATACTTCATCTTTTGTCTTTCATGACCCACTTTTTCTTATTTGAACTTGATGCTCAATATATTCTTCATGCTTTGACTTTACTCTTGCATCAAGTATTAGTTGATATGCCCTTTCCCCTATATTACTTTTTCACTTACATGCGTAGCTAACATGTAGTGAGAACCCTACTTTTATTTGGCATTAGCCCCCGCCTAGGTTCTAATTGCTTTGATATCTTTGTTATAGGTTTATTTTCTTTCTTTTTCTCTCCTTTTAGGTTGGCCACCAAGAGGGAAAGGATAAGCTTCAAATGGGGCAACAAACAAGTTCATCCGCACAACCTTTTGAAGGAGCTCATCAATTGTAGCAACCCGTCCACATTACTCTTCTTTGCATGCATTGAGGACGGTGCAATCTTCAAGTGTGGGGAGGTCGTCCGACCGATCTCCATGGGTAACAATTTTCATTTTCAACACCAATTCTTAGCTTTCTTTGTTAGATTAGTTATTGCATTGCATGATAGGTTGCATGTTAGTTAGAATTTGTACATATTTTCACCACTTCTTTCTTGCTAGGACTACTTGGTTAGAGTGATGATTTCTTTTCCAAGAAACTGTTTTAGGGCACCCTACCAATTTGAAAATTTTTTTGTTGAACTTGCTTGAAAGAATTTATTTTGGAACATGGTTTTTGAGCTAAGAACACAAGCATGTGAGATTTGAGCCTAATTGCGTGGTTACATCTTATAACCACTTATTTTCCTTCTTGTGTGCATTATTCTCTTTCTATGATTATAATTTTTGATTTGTTTGATTCTTTATGTCCATTATTTTGTATATTCATGCATTTATATGATTGAGGCCATCATTTCATTAGCTCATTCGCCTAAATAGCCTTACCTTTTATCTTCCATTGTTAGCCAACTTTGAGCCTACGCTTAATCCAATTGTTCTTTATTTTAGCACATTACAAGTCTAAAGCAAAAAACAATAAAAGTCCTTTGTTTGGATCTTTGATTAGCTTAGGCTAGTGAGAGTGCTTATTATTCAAGTTTGGGGAGATTTGGAAACATTGGTTGGGATAAAAGGGTGTTTTGTATTTCTATATTTGGGAATTAGGTGCATACTCATGTATTGATTAAATGTATAGACCTTATGCATTGATGTTTTTTTATGTAGTTTGAAAGAAAAAAAAATGAGAAAAACAAAAGAAAAAAAAGAAAAGAATGTGAAAAAGAAAAGAAAAAAAGAGAAAAAAAATAGAAAAAGAAAGAAAAGAAGAAAAGCAATAAAAAGGGGACAAAATGCCCCAAAGTAAAGCTCAATAAAGATCAATGCATATGAGTTGTGAAATGAAAGGGAAATGCATGAGTATGTGAAAAAGTGAAGGATGAGTAGTTAGGCCAGCACTTAATTGTATAGGTTATTATATAGGTTAGGTGGGAAAGTCTAGGTTAATCAAAGATTCAAATCCTAGTCCACTTAACCATATACAATCCTACCTTGACCCTAACCCCATTACAACCTAAGGAAAGACCTCATAATATATGTATGCATGCATGAAATAAATGTTGATTGTTAGATGAAAAACAAATCTTAGAAAGCATGATTAGGGGAGAATTGAGAGAATCGCCCTACACACTTGAGCGACTAGAGTGCAAACACTTCCGGTGAGGGTTTGACGCTCAATTCCTTGATTCCCGGCTTTCATGAGCATTCCTCTTGCAAGTCTACTTGAACTTCATTTTCATACTTGAATTGGTAGGATTCATGAATCGTTATATGATCTTGGCCCTACTTGTGCATGTATGTCTTGGAGATTGATTTATTTTTAACCAAGTAGGTAGAATCATTTTCCATTTAGTTACATTCATATAGATAGATGCATATAGTTTAGGTTGCATTTAGATTAGTTCACATTGAATAAATGTTGATACCCTTTGCTTTCTCTTGGTTTAAGCATGAGGACAAGCTTGGTTTAAGTGTAGGGAGGTTGATAAACCCATTTTTAGGGTTTATCTTGTGCTTAATTTAGGGGATTTTATAACTTTTTACCCACATTTATTCAATGAAATAGCATGCTTTCATGATTGTCTCCTAATTTGTGCTTAAGAGTGAAAACATGCTTTCTAGGTCTTAAAATAGCTAAATTTAATTTACCTTGATTCCATTAGATGCCTTGATATGTTTGTTAAGTAATTTCAGATTTAGGAGGCAAAGATTGGATCAAGAGAATGAAGAAAAAGCATGTAAAAATAGAGAACTCATGAAGGAATGAAGAAATCGCAAAAGCTATCAAGCCGACCTCTTCGCACTCAATCGACCATAACTTGAGCTACAGAGGTCCAAATGATGCGGTTTTAGTTGCCTTGAAAAGTTAACATCCAGGGCTTCGAAATGATATAAGATTTTCCATAGTTGCATCGCGCATAGGGGGTGCACGTGTACGGTACGCATACGCACCGATGGGTACACATGATTCACTTAATGCAACTCGTGGCCAGTGATTTTAGAAGCCTTGTGGGCCCAATCCAACTCATTTCTGATGCTATTTAAGCCAAGGATTGAAGGGAAATTAACATACTTTGGATCATTAGTCATAGTTTAAGTTTTAAAAGTAGTTAGAGTTAGTTTCTAGAGAGAGAAGCTCTCTCTTTTCTCTAGAATTAGGATTAGGTTTAGATCTAGATCTAGCTCTTCTTCTCTCTTCTAATTTTCCTTTTTCTTCCCTAGTTGTTCTCTTGTAGTTGTAGTTCTTCTTCTCTTGTAATTCATTTGTATTGTTAGTTATAATTTATGAACTTTCTTTTGTAGATCTACATTTCTTCTTCAATGCAATTGGTAAGTTCTTTGTTGTTTTATAATTGTTTTCCTTTTCTATTGTTGATCTCTTGCTATTCTAGTTATATCTCTCTTTAATTCTTGCAATTCATGTTGTTTACTTTTATTGCCTTCTATATGTTTGATGAAATGCTTCTTCTAGTTGTTAGTTAGATTTTGTTCCTCTTGTCATTGATTTACCATGCTTTTCTTTTATGCCTTCCAAGTGTTTGATGAAATGCTTGGTTGGATTTTAGAGTAGATTTTAATGCTCTTGGCTTGGGAAGGTAACTTAGGAACTCTTGAGTTACTAATGTCCAAGTGATTGACGATTGGGAGCCATTAACTCTAGATCTCACTAATTGATTTGGTGGAGAACTAGGACTTATGGACTTGGTTTGACATAGCTCATTTGATTTTCCTTTAATAGTTAGAGGATGACTTAATGGGGTTGGTCCTTGCCAATTCTCATGTTGTGGTTAGTGATAGTGATAGAGATCCTTGATCGCCAAACCTTACCAAGACCTTTCTAGTTGTTAGTTTATTTCCTTTACCATTTACTTTTCTTGTTTCTTATCAAAAACTCCAAAACATAACTCATAACCAATAACAAGACATTTTGTTGTAATTCCTAGGGAGAACGACCCGAGGTTCAATACTTCGGTTTATAAATTTTAGAGGTTTGTACTTGTGACAAACAAATTTTTGTATGAAAGGATTGTTGTTGGTTTAGAAACTATACTTTACAACGAGGATTCATTTGTGAAATCTAAACCATCAAGAATCCGATCATCAATCACCATTAATTCATGAGAAGTTAACATCTCTGATCCCTAGTCATCTCACCCATCATAATTCTTTACTTCTGTTCTTTTGAATTTCTAATCACCCATTGCCTAATTCTCCTGTTTACATTCCTGCAATTTATCATTTCTGCCATTTACATTTCGGCTTTTACTTTCTTGCAAGTTACGCTTTTGCTGTTTACATTTCAGTTCTTACTTTCTTGCACTTTAAGTTTCTGTTATTACATTCTCAGTCATTTAATTCATTCTCTTTTACTTTCAGTTATTTCAATTCCTTGTCATTTATAATTTTGCACTTTACTTTCATGTTGAATATATCAAGAAACCACAAATTGTTTCCCTAACTAGAGTGCCATTTGACTAAAATTGCTTAATCTACCAATCTCCGTGACCTCACTCTTGTGAGTCTTACTACTTGATACGATCCGGTATACTTGCCGGTCATTACGTGAAAATTAATTTTTACCTATCAGTACGCACACTCTCTACTCACGAGTCGTATTCTGGGCAACAATTTGAGAGCTGCCCTGTCGCACCTTACCCTCCCCACCCCCTTTCCATTCTTCTTCTTCACTACAGTTCCAGCCACCCAGCCCCTTCTTCCGGTGACCACCACCATCGCCGTTCGACTACCACCACCGCCGCCGTTGGAGCTACCACCACTACTCTCTCTCTCTCTTTCTCTCTCTCTCTCTCTCTCTCTCTCTCTCTCTCTCTCTTTTCCCTTCTTTCTTCTCTTTTCTTCTTCTTTCTTATTTTTCTTCTCACTTTCCTCTTCTTTGTTTAGTTTTTTTTGCTTGTTTAATTTTTGTTTTCCTTTTTTAACTTTAGTAATCTAGCTTAAGTTTTGCTTAATTGTTTGTTTGTTGCATTGCAAGTGTTCAATTTTTGACTCATGGGTTGTTGATGCTTAAATTTTTGCTTGAAATTGTTGAATATGTGCACCGAATACCAAGTGTTTGCTTAAATGCCCGAATGAATTCTTTGTTTAATGCATATGTTATAGCTACCATATATCTTAGACTATATCCTTGTTTGGCATTCTAATCAAGAATTGTGCACTTTTGAATGATCATCATGTTATTTTGGATTGGAATGTCAATAAGGTACTTGTTTATTACTTTGACTTGCTAGCACCAATTTGATATGAAAATTGACATTTGATTTCCTATTTGGTGCAATTTTTAACAAGTGCATATTGAATTTAGTGAAGTGAATTGAATTGCTTGTTCATCATGGGTTTTAAGTCAATATAATCACATAATAAGGTATTTGTTCCTTGTTAATACTTTGCATTTTTTTATTTGACTTGACTTGATTCTTATCAAGACTTGTCACTTTTTGTAACAAGCACCTTATACATGTGATTATTTCATTATTCCTGAGGATGAATAAGTAATTTCCTTTTCATCATTGAATTGGTTATTGCTTGTGGTGCTATTTCATTAATTTTGCGCTTTCACTTGCACAATTTCAATATCCAATATTTCCTAAATTCAATTCACTCTTGTTGTAATTGCCTAAGCTTGCTTAAGTCAAATTGATGCTTATTCATTGCGTGCAACTTTGGCCGTTTAATTAAGGAACCCATGCTTACCTTTTGATTGTGTGGATACTGTTTTAACCGGCCATTGTGTGTATTCTAACTGTGCGCATAATTGGAATACACACATGGCTCATCTTTTTATCATACCACACCAGTATGTAAACTTCCTCAATTAAATGCTTATTTGTTTTCTTTTTGCTCCAAGCATACAATATATTTTCT
This sequence comes from Arachis hypogaea, assembly GCF_003086295.3. Lineage (NCBI taxonomy): Eukaryota > Viridiplantae > Streptophyta > Magnoliopsida > Fabales > Fabaceae > Arachis > Arachis hypogaea. Next base: position 101,830,484 of record NC_092055.1, read on the forward strand.
CCCTCCTTTACCTTTTTGTTCTACTTGTCCTATAATTCTTAATTATACTTTATTCATTCTTTTCGAGGATGAGACATAAAGGTAAGGAACCGGGGGAGGAGAAGGAAACCGTGGACGAAGATGCTGAGAATGCATTGGACTTGGAGATTTCCATGCAACCCAAGCCCCCACATCTGCCAGCTGAAGGTGGAGTGACGAGCAGATATTTTATACGCTTTTTGACATCACTTTCATATAGTTTTTAGTAGTTTTTATTTAGTTTTTATTAAGTTTTTATAGGTTTTAGTGTTAAATTTATATTTTTGGATTCTACTATGAGTTTTTGTGTTTTTGGGCAATTTCAGGTATTTTCTGGCTGAAATTGAGTAGCTGGAGTAGAAGTCTGATTCAGAGACAAAGAAAGCACTGCAGAAGCTGTCCAAATTTGACCTACTTGCATTCATAATGGCTTTTCTGGAGCTACAGAAGTCCAAATGGAGCGTTCTTAACGACCTTGGAAAGATGACTTCCAGAACTTTCCAACAATATATAATAGTTTATACTTTGCTTCGGATTAGAAGGCCCAAAACTGGCGTCCAAAGCCAGCTTCCTGCCCCCTTCCAGGTGTCTAGCGCCCAAAGAGTAGAGCCCAGTGTCCAAAGGCCCAGAGAGGACCCCCTAGCTGGCATTCCACGCTCAAGGAGCCTCATAGCACGTGGATCTCATTAAATCTCAGCCCAAACACTCACCAAGCGGGCCTCAGAAGTGAATTTTAGCACTAAATAGATTGTTATACCCTTACTAGTCATCTGTTTAGTATTTAAAGTGTATTTTACATAATCATTCGAACATATCATACACCATTCACGTTTTTTCCATGGTATTTTCTCTTCAGCATGAGTTTTTAAATCTCCTAGGTTGAGGGGAGGAGCCCTGCTGAATCCTATGAATTAATAAAAGTATTACTGTTTCTCTTTGAACTGTGTTTGATCAATTCAAAGATGTATATTCGTTCTTCATCAATATGAATGCGTTGAACTGGCATAAGGTTATCACATTCTACATGAGTTCAGAGTGCATCTTTCATCAAATAATGATGAACCACCAGCTTGAATATATGTCTCTCAGACGGCTAATCCACGATTTCGTTGGGCACTTCTCGAGACAACAGTTCAGTCGATTTACGGAGAGATTAGGGTCTTTATGGTAGAGGCTAGAATCCTAAGAAGCTTCACCCTCAATCAGAATGGATCCGCACTAGACCTGGGGTTCAAATCTGGAGGAGTATTGGCAGCTGCTCAAACCAGTATCAATCACATACAGCCTGCCATTGAAGAAATCACTCACAAGCAAAGGAAGTAGTAATACCAGAGTTAATTCAGAAAGACAAAGCAACTCTAACTCTCAACTCTATTCCTATTACTTAATCCAATTGGTTTTACCCCTTTCGGACATTTTTCCTACAACTCTATTCCTATTCTTATAATTAAACATTGTAATTCCATCTTTCAAATTAACAACCTTTTGATCTGCCTGACTAAGACCTACAAGATAACCATAGCTTGCTTCAAATCGCAATCCTCGTGGGATCGACCCTGACTCCCTCAGGTATTACTTAAACGACCCTGTGCACTTGTTGGTACACTAGTACGAAGGTGTGGGGATTCGTGCTACCATGGAGCACTTGAGAGACATTTCCCTTGGATCGTGTTCATGCACGGAGGACCGTGCAACGCGTAAGTGTGGGGGAGGATTCACCACTTTTTGGGGCGTAAACTTTCTTTTCCAAACACTTTGCACTTTATTTTTTGTTTCTTTTTATTAGGTTTCTTGTAGATATTTAGAGTGCTTTTGACTGTTGCATTGCATTTTCTTCTAGTATATATATCTTAGCTTATACTATTGCATTTTGCATTTTTAGTTGGTATATATTTTATATATGTTGCATTTTTTGCATATTTTACTTAGTATATATTTTATAGATAGAAATTGTGATTGGATGTTGTGAATAGCATAGTGCCTAGTTCAATTTTGTCTTAATTGTCTATGTTAGTTTTCGGTTGTTGAAAATTAGGAAGAGAACTAGGAAAATTTTGAAAATTACATCCATCACATCATATATACATATAGGAAATAATTTTGGTGAAAAACAACAAAAATTTTCAAGAATTTTGTTTTAGGGCGTTCTATGGAATTGATTTGGAAAATTGTTTTTTAAACTTGTTTGAATAATTTTTATGGAACATAGAAGAGAGATAGAACAAAATACCTTGTGAGTTTTTGAGCTTTAAGGAGTGGTTACATATTTTAACCACTATTTTTGTTCATTGTGTGCTATGCTCCTTCTAAGATTGTGATCTTAGTTTTGCTTGATTCTTTATTTCCAATAGTTGATGTTTTGAATGTATTTAGCATGATTGAGGCCATTTTTGAAGCTAAGCTTACTCACCCATATAGCCTAACCCTCATATCTGGCATTGTGAGCAACTTTTGAGCTTTTTAATCCCCTTTGTTCTAATTGTAACCACATCAAAACCCTAAGCGTAAAATCATGAATTACCTTGAATTGCATCTTTGATTAGCTTAGGTTGAGGAGTGTGTTTCATTTAAGTGTGGGAAAATTTTGGAAAGTGGTGCACGAATCCCCACACTTTCGTACAACTGTACCAACAAGTGCACTGGGTCGTCCAAGTAATACCTGAGCGAGTTAGGGTCGATCCCACGAGGATTGTGGTTTGAAGCAAGCTATGGTTATCTTGCCGGTCTTAGTAAGGCAGATCAGAAGGTTGATAGATAAATATTTGTGAGATTATTATAATAAGGTGCTAATACTTCAAAGATAGGGTTGAGGATTGGAGTTGCTTTGCCTTTCTGAATTAACTCCGGTATTACTACTCTCTTTGCTTGTTTGTGATTTCTTCAATGGCAGGCTGTATGTGATTGACACTGGTTTGAGAAAATGCCAATACTCCTCCAGATCTAAACCCTAGGTTTAGTACGGATCCATTCTGATTGATGGTGGAGCTTGTACAGTTCATTCTCCTTAATGATCCTACTCAAAATGTCACAGACAAGATTAAATCTTTCGAATTAGAGAATGATGTTCCTTGGGTTCTAGCCTCTACCATAGAGACCCTAATCTCCCCAGAAATTGGCTGAACTGATGTCTCGAGAAGTCCCCAACGAAGTCGTGGATTAGCCGTCTGAGAGACGTATATTCAAGCTGGTGGTTCATCATTGTCCAATGAAAGACACACTCTGAACCCATGTAAAATGTGATAACCTTATGCCAGTTCAACACATTCATATTGATGAAGAACGAATATACATCTTAGAATTAATCAAACATGGATCGAAGAGAAACAGTAATACTTTTATTAATTCATAGGACTCAGCAGGGTTCCTCCCCTCAACCTAGAAGGTTTAAAAACTCATACTAATGTAAAAACACAAGATAAAACTCGAAAATAGCATAAAGAGGTAGATGTTCCTCTAATGATTATGTAAAATACACTTTAAATACTAAACAGATGAATAGTAAGGGTAAAATAGTCTATTTAGTGCTAAAATTCACTTCTGGGGCCCACTAAGTGAGTGTTTGGGCTGAGCTTTGATGAGATCCACGTGATTTGGAGTCTCTGGGTGTGGAACGCCAGCTAGAGGGTCCTCTTTGGGCGTTTGTATATTGGTCTCTGCTCTTTTGGGCGCTGGACGCCTAGAAGGGGGCAGGAAGCTGGCATTGGACGCCAGTTTTGGGCCTTATAATCTGAAGTAAAGTATGAACTATTATATATTTCCGGCAAGCTCTGGAAGTCAGCTTTCCATATCCATTGAGAGCTCTCCATTTGGACTTCTGTAGCTCCAAAAAAGCTCTTCTGAGTGCAGGCAGGTTAGATCCGGACAGCATTTGCAGTGCTTTCTCCAACTCCTCAATTTCAGCCAGAAAATACTTAAAATTGTCCAAAAACACAAAAACTCATAGTAGAATCAAAAAATGTGAATTTAACACTAAAACCTATAAAAACATAATAAAAACAAATAAAATATACTTAAAACTATATAAAAATGATGCCAAAAAGCGTATAAAATATCCGCTCATTAGGAAGCATTGGTAGAGAAAATTTTTATTTTGGATCTTCATTGAAAATTTTGGAAAATGGGTACATTCATGTATGAACTATTAAACTATATACATTTATCTTGATTGGAAAAAAAAGAGAAGAAAAAAAATATAAATATCAAAAGGAGACAAAGGTTGCCTTAAAGAAAAGAAAAGAAATGACAATAAAAATGTAAATAAAAAATGCATATGTGGATTTGGATGAAAAAGATGCATGAATGTGTATAAAAAGGGAATGGGAAGTTAGGTTGCATATTTTTGTTATTGGATTGATATAGGTTGAGTTGGATACTTAAGTTAATCAAGGATTCAACCCTATGAAGTCCTCATGATAATTGCATTCATACATGACATGGTTGTTGATTGTTAGATGAAAAGCAAATCCTTGAAAGCATGATTAGAGGAGACTTGAGTGATTAAAATCCTAGACACCGAGCGATTAGAGTGCATACACACCTAGTGAGGGTTCGATCACTCAGTTCTATGTTTCCATACTTCTTATCATGTATTCTTGCAAGTTGCTTCATTTTAATGACTTGAATCAATTCTTTAGATTTTGATCGTATTAAATCACTTCTTTGCTTTGCCCTATATGTCTATACTCTTGCTTGGAAATTTGATTGTTTGTCTTCACCAAATCAATAGGAAACTATAGATAGATAGATAGATAGATAGATAGATAGATAGATAGATATAGATAGTATATAATATACTTGCATGCATATAGATAGTTGCATTCAATAAGTTGTTACCCCTTTGATCATTCTTCTTTGTTTGGTTTAGCATGAGGACATGCTATTGTTTAAGTGTCGGGGAATTGAGTCCATATTTGATGATAATTTTTTGCTTGAATTAGATAGATTTCATCACATAAACTCACACTTAACTGCCAAAATAGCATACTGTGTTTGATCCCTAAATTGGACTTAAATGTCAAAACATGCGTTTTTGGGCTTAAATTAGTGATTTTAATCCTACTTTTATGCCATTCGATGCCATGACATGTTTGTGGAGTGATTTTAGGTCCTAGAGGCAAGTTTGGCAAGGCAAAAGTGGCAGAAAGCATGTACAAAAGGAGAACACATGAAGAAAACAAGGAGGAAGCACACACTGGAGTGTGCGTGCGCACAATCCTACGTGCGTACGCATAAGAAAGAATTCAGTATGTGTGCGTGTGCACAACCCTCTATGCGTACGCACAAGTGAAAATTCAACGAAGTGTGCGTACACACATCTGTGCGTACGCATAGGTCCCTGCGCATGACTTCATTAATGAAGCACGTGGCTCACGATTTTGGGGTTCTTTTGGCCCAATTTTGAAAGGCTGAAGCTGGTTTTGAGGTGCCATATCAAGGGACATCATTCACATATGAAGAGACAAGCTTTCATTAGGACTTAGAACTTTATTTTTACAATTTTCCATAGTTCTAGGAGTAGGAGTAGTGTAGGGTAGTTTTCTTCATTTCTCCCCTAGGGTTTCATTTCCATCTCCATTGTAGCATTTTATAGCAAGCTTTGATTTTGGATTTTGCTCATCTTTTGTAAGTACTCTTTAATTTCCTCTTTAATTCCACTACTTTTACTTTTATTTTCTTATAATTCAAGATACTTTGTTTATATATGCAATTTTGGGTTTCTTGAAGTTTTAACTGATGAATTTAATATTTTATACTTTATATGTGCTTGTTTGATTGTCTATTGTTGATATTGTGAATAGTTTGGTCATAGTTTTCATTTTTCTTTGCAATTTCCTATGTTTTGGTTTTACGCCCACCAAGTGTTTGTGAAAATGCCACTTGGTAATTTTGAGTAACTTTTCACACCTTGGCTTGGGATTTGAGTTCCTAGGATAATAGAGTCATAAAGTCCGACATTTAGTGACAATTCTTGGATAGTTAGTTGACTCTTGTTTCCATTGACGCTAGCTTTTTACCAATTAATTTGGTAAGTTAGCTAGGACTTATGGATCAAGGTCAATTATGCTTGCTTGACTTATTCCTCGATGTTAGGTGTAGACGAAGCGAGATTGACTCATCATAATTATTATAGTTGTGGTTATGACGATGATAGGATTCCTTGGATCCTCATTTCCAAGTCAAGGCTCTTTTATGCATTTATAGCATTTTCACTAGTTTTGGTTTTGTTTCCTTTTTATTACATTGATTCCAATTTTGATCATTTCTTAGTTCTTTTAATCTTTCGTTCTTTGATTTTAAAATCCCTTTTTCTCACAACCGAAAGCGTAACATTTCAATTGCATCCTAGGGAGAACGACCCGAGGTTTTATTACTCTCGGTTTATATTTTTTAATTGAAAAATCTAAACTTTGATTTGAGCATTACTCGTTGGCTAGGAGCTATACTTGCAACAAATTATTTTGTGAAAATTCCAAGCCGATGGTTTCGCTCTTTCATGCTTCCCTCTATATAAGGCAAAGCTCGGTGCCATTTTCATTGCAAAAAAGAGTGTTCTTTGAGTGTTTTTTGATTGTGTTAGTGTAATGGAGGGTACCACAAACTTGGTAGTGTATCGCAACGATAAGATTATATATAATACTCATGAAGAAGTGAGGTTTGTGTGTCAAAATCCATTTTCGTTTGTGGTTCCATGCACCATGATGTTCATGGAGCTTCAGAACGGTCTCTATCAAAGTATGGAGAACAGTATGTTGTGGAGAGTTAGCAGTATTTTGTACCAGAATCCAATTATAGTTTTTGGTAGTGTAATATAGTTTGATATTATGTCGATCATTAACGAAGTAAGTATGCAGAATATATTCTAAATTCACCGGCAGAGTCAGATGCGATAGCCACAGATTGAGCTGTATGTTGAGTTTGAAAACGTAGAGGCAGATGTGATGCAAAATGATTTAGATATAGAGGATGATAGAGCTGCAGTGTACAAAAGAATGAATAGTGACAACGAAGAGGACTTCGAAGCCACTTATGAAGCCGGCAATGAAAACGAGGATTGTGATGTGTGAGTTGAGGCAGTAGCAAAAAATATAGTCGTTCATCCCTCAGTTAGTCAACTGATGAACGTTCCACCTTTTATGCATAACTTGGATCTTGACGCCATGCATGCACCGAAATTTCCAGAATATGCAAACAATGGTACATGATAAGTGAATAATACGTTTTTGTTAATTTATATTTTGGATTGATTAATGAATGATGATTTCTGCTTTCTGTAGGTGTTGCTAGTCATAAGGACGGAAAGTTCAAGATTGGAATGGAATATAGTTCTAGAAAGTTGGTTGTCGCAGCAATTAGAAGTTACACTATCTCTAGAGGAGTTGACTACAATGTATATGAGTTTGAGCCACATATGTTCTATACAAAATGCAAGACGTATGGGCGTGGGCGCGATTGGCTTATCTGATCCAGCTTGATACAGAAAAAAGATTGCTGGGAGATACACAGATACAACGGTAGGCACACGTGCACAATGGGAACAATTTCACAGGATCATTCTAAGTTGGACTCAAATACAGTTGCTGAGGCTATAAGGCCATTGGACGAGACCGACCCGTCACTTAAGGTGAAATCTATAATAGCGAAAGTTCAGTCAAGGTTCAACTATACCAATAGTTACCGAAAGGCTTGGTTGGCAAAGCAAAAGTCCATAGCAAAAGTTTTCGGTGGTTGGGAGGATTCTTACCAAGCTTTGCCATGGTGGCTCTCGATCATGGTTCAGAAGATGCCTGGTTCAATTGTCCAAATAGAAACATGACCCCTGTACAACGGGAGTGAGGAGGCAGACGGTGGCAGAATACTTTACTGCTTATATGGGAGTTTCAATCCATGCATTAGGGCATTCAGGCATTGCAAGCTTCTAGTTTAGGTTGACGGGACACACCTATACAAAAAATACAAAGGTACACTTCTGGTTGGTGTTGCACAAGATGGGAACCAGAACATTGTGCCTATCACTTTTGCCTCAGTGGAGGGGGAGACAGCTGATGTGTGGCACTTCTTTCTCAGGAATCTGCGAATGCATATTGTTCAAAGAGACAGTGTGGGTATGATCTCAAACCGACATGAGTCAATCCGGGCAGCAGTAAATCATTCCAGTGGTGACTGGAAACCTCCAAGAGCATGGTGGATGTTTTGTATAAGGCACATCGGTAGCAACTTCTTAAGGGCATTCAAAGTCCCGCACTTGCAAAAAGTTGTTGTCAACATAGGGTATTCAAGGATGATAGAGGAGTTCAACATCAACTATAAGAGGTTGTAAGAGCGAGGCGAGGCATATGCTAGGTGGTGCAATGTCATTGGACTTAGACATAGGGTAATGGCATTCGACGAGGGACATCGATGGGGCCGTATGACTGAAGAACTGAATATTGATGGTTTAGAAGTTATAGTAAACTCTCGTTGCAAGTATAGTTACTAAACCAGGCAATCAACCTTTCTTACAAACGTTTTGGTTGTCACAAGTAACAAACCCCTTTAAAATTGATAACCGAGTATTTAAACCTCGGGTCGTCTTCTCAAGGAATTGCAGGGAAGTATGTTCTTATTATTGGTTATGAAGATTGTAAATTGGGGTTTTTAAGATGAGGAACAAGTAATTTAAATTGCAATTGAAATAAGTGAATGACTGTAAAATAAATAAATAATTGTAAAATAAACTTTTGGCAAGGTATGAGAAATTAGAAGTCCTATCCTAGTTATCCTTATCAATGATGATGAAGATTGAATCTTAATTCCACTTAGTTAGCCTTTACTTAAAGTAAAGAAAAGTCAAGTGACTAATTAGTTAGATCCTCAAATCCTAGTTAATCCCTAAGGAAAGATTGGGATTATTGAAGTTCAATTCAATCAGCAAAGATAATAATTATCAATCATGTTTGAGTTTGATAACTCCTGAGTTACTAATTTCTTAACCAAGACCAAAAGAAAAAAAAGTAAATCTATCGGAATAAAAATATCTTCAGATTGGAAGCAACAGTAACATAAATAAAAGAGAACAATAATAAACTGAAATACCTCAAATAACATTAATTCAAAAGAGTAATCTGTAACATAGAAGAATTCATAAATTAAATTGAAAAGATAAATAAAAAGGAATATTAAACCTGTGATGAAGAAGAAATAATCCTAAATCCTAAAAGAGGAATCCTAATCCTAAATCCTAAGAGAGAGGAGAGAACCTCTCTCTCTGAAAACTACATCTAAAACTAAAATTATGAATTATGAGCTTATGATCATGAATGAATGGATTCTCCCACTTTATATCCTCTAATCTGTGTTTTCTGGGCCGCAAACTGGGTCAGAAACAGCCCAGAATTCGCTGGTTGCGAATTCAAACATGCTGATTTTTTGTCACTGCGATGCGGCCGCGTGGAGCACGCGTTCGTATTGCCTAGCGTCAGGGCAACTATGGCATATTATATATCAAATCGAAGCCCCAGACGTTAGCTTTTCAACGCAACTGAAACCGCATCATTTGGACCTCTGTAGCTAAAGTTATAGCCGTTTGAGTGCGAAGAGGTCAGGCTGGACAGCTTAGCAATTTCTCCAACTTCTTGTATTCCTTCCACTTTTGCATGCTTCCTTTCCATCCTCTGAGCCATTCCTGCCCTATAATCTCTGAAATCACTTAACACACATATTAAGGCATCTAGTGGTAATAAGAGAGGATTAAACATAGGGAACTTAAGGCCAAAGAAGCATGTTTTCAATCAAAGCACATAATTAGGAAGGCAAATGTAAAACCATGCAAATAGTATGAATAAGTGGGTAAAGAGTTGATAAAATCCACTCAATTGAGCACAAGATAAACCATAAAATAGTGAAGAGGAATGGTAAAACATATGAAATGCAACCTATCTATATGAATGCAACTACATGCAAAATGTTTTTATCTACTTGGTTTCAAAATAAATAAGTTCTCCAAGACAAACATAAATCAGATTTCACTAATTCAAATTATACAATAAAAGACAAGTAAACTTGTAAGAAGATAGCTCATGAAAGCAGGGAACATAGAATTGAGCACTGAACCCTTACTGGTAGTGTATATCACTCTAACTCTCAAGTGTCTAGGGTCAATCACTCTGCTCTTCTCTAGTCATGCTTTCTAAAATTTGTTCTTCACCTAACCAATCAACAATATTTAATATACCAATTCAAACATCATGAGGTCTTTTTAAGGTTGTAATGGGGCTAAGGTAAGGGTAAGGGTATATGTATATGGCTAAGTGAGCTTTATAAATTGAATCTTTAATTAACCTAAGCTTTCACCTAACATACATATACTCTATATAACTCTAGAATCATGCCTAGCTACCCGTAGTCTTTACTTTTGCATTACATACTCATGTATCAATTTTTCTTTAATTTTATCACATATGCATTGATCTTTTATTAACTTAACATTGGGGTAATTTTGTCCCCTTATTTATTTATTTATATTATATATTTTTTCTCTTTTTCTTTTTCTCTTTTTTTTTTCTTTTTCTCTTTTTTTTAGAGAGACATAAAAACTAGAATAACATATCAATGCATATGAAATTTTTAATTTTCTGTTTTACATGAGTAGGTACCCAAATTTTCCAATATTCAAAATTAGAAACATGATACATTCCCTTATTAACCCAAGTTCCCACAGTTTCCCCACACTTAATTGTTGCATAATCCCTATCTTAAGCTAACCAAAGATTTAATTGGGATATTTAATTGTTTTTCTGCTTAAGGCTAGTGATGTGGTAAAATACAGAACAAATAGGGATTAAAAGGCTTAAAGTGGCTGACAAGGGTGATTTAAAGGGTAGGCTTATTTGGGATAAGTGAGCTAAAATCAAATAATGGCCTCAATCATATGCAAGCATGTAAATACACTAAATAATGGACATATAGATTGGAAAAAAATATAAATTACAATCATAGAGATGGAAACACACAGGAATAAAATATTTATGGTTAAATAATGTAACCATATAAATAAGCTCAAATTTCACAGGTTGTGTGTTCTTTAGCTCAAAAATCATGTTCCAAATACAACTTCAAACAAATTTAACACAAAAATTTTGATTTAAATTAGTAAAATACTATAAAATTTCTTGAAAAAGAAAATATTACTTCAACCAAGTAGTAACTGAATGCATAAAATCAAACAAATATGCAATCAAATATATAGATGCAACAATAAACAAATAAAGAAAATAAAACAATGGTGTGGAAAAGAAGAATATGGCTAACCCATGGAGATCGGTATCGACCTCCCCACACTTAAAGATTGCACTGACCTCGGTGCATGCTAAGATGTACAAGTGGACGGGCTGCTCTAACTGATGTCTTTCTCTATAGATTATGCAGATTGACTTGCCTGTCTCCCCAGTTAGAAGCTTTCCCTTTCCCTTCCTCGGTGGCCATCCTGAAAGAAGAGAAAAAGAAGGAAAGTAACCCAGAAATAAAGATAAGAACATCAATAAAGTATGGGTGTTAATGCAAAATAATAAGGGTCTCATTTACATGGAAGCTTCAACATGTTCGTGAGAAAATAATAGAAGCACATGGCATACCAATGATGCAAAATTTGCAACAATGGGGAAGAGAGTGGGGAAGGAGAGATAATATAAATTCATGTTAATGCAAAAGTAATACAGATATATGATGCCAGGGCATTTTGGCCAGTTTCACTGACCTTTTCTTTACTGTTTTTAGGGTAGTTTCATGCATTTCCTTAGAAAATAAGCTAGTTTTGGGTAGATATTCACTTACATCTTGATTCAAGCATACATTATGCACTTTACATGATTTCATGAGGATTTTGCATGAATTTAATGACAAATTGGATGTTGTACTTCCCATGACTTGGACTAGAACTTTGATGCACTCTATTGCTTGATTTTAGGACAAAGGAAGCAAGGAAGAACCACGTTAGCAGCCACGTTAATCTAATTAACGTAACTCCTAACGTGGAATGGGAGTAACTTGCAAAGTTAATGAGAAAAGTAATCGCCAAGAACGCTCTCGAAGCCATCATTGCCCACGTTAAGAGTCACGTTAACTAAGTTAACGTGAACTCTAACGTGGAGGAAAGGAAATGGAGCCAACGTTAGTGACACTTACCTTTGTCACTAACGTTGGACCAAGCTCATAAGTGGCCACATTAGTTGCCACGTTAACTTAGTTAACGTGGCCTCTAACGTTAAGAAGTAAAGGGGAAGCCAATGTTAGTGACATTCAACTTTGTCACTAATGTTGGCCAAGTCACAATAAGCCACGTTAACTCCCACGTTAACCTAGTTAACGTGAAAGCTAACGTGAAGAAAGTAGGTGATCGACAACGTTAGTGACACCAAACATTGTCGCTAACGTTGGGATTAACCCACACAAGCCCCAATAAGTCACGTTAACTCCCACGTTAACCTAGTTAACGTGGAAGCTAACGTGAAGAAGGAAGGTGATCGCCAACGTTAGTGACACCTAACATTGTCACTAACGTTGGAAGGAGCCCACACAAGCCACAATGAGCCACGTTAACTCCCACGTTAACTTAGTTAACGTGGAAGCTAACGTGGATAAGGGAATGATGAGCCAACGTTAGTGACACTCAACTTTGTCACTAACGTTGGAGATGGCTAGCATGGCCACGGTAGTGACAAAGGTAAGTGTCACTAACGTAGATTCTAACATGAGAAATAGGGGCACATTGGAACGTTAGTGACAAAGGTAAGTGTCACTAACGTTCTCGAAGGTTGGGAAGCCTACGTTAAAAGAGCTAAGTTAATGTGGACTCTAACGTAGGAAAGGGGGAGACTTCTCAATGTTATTGGGAAAGGTAAGTCCCAATAACATGTGCGAAGGACAAAGAGGCAACGTTAGTAGCAACGTTTGTACCACTAACGTTGGAGTTAATGTGGCTCTTACTTTGGTGAGGAACGTTAGTGAAAAAGTGATTGTCACTAACGTTCTCGAACCCACATTTCCACTTAAACGTTAACACCACTAACGTCCTGAGCTAAAGTCTCTGCCCACTTCACACTTTCTCTCTGTAAGTAAAACTAAGCCCAATGAAGAAGATAACTTCTTCAAACTCAAGATCCAAAGGCCCATACCCAAGACTTGAAGAGCCAACTAGAAGATCAGAAGAGTAGTATATATAGGAGTAGCTTTGAATTAAAATGGGAGTTGGAAAATAGAGGGAGCCTCTTTGTATAGAATTACTCTCTGTATTTTACTTTCTCTGCACTTCTAGTTTCATCATGTATTCTCCATTTTTGTTTTCATTTTCCAGAGCTATGAACAACTAAATCCCTTTCATTGGGTTAGGGAGCTCTGTTGTAATTTGATGGATCAATACTAGTTTCCATTATTCTTCTTCTATCTTTTCTCTTGATTTTACTTGAAATCTTTCGATCTTCATCCATTTGGGTAGTTATCTTGGAAAAGAAGCTATTCAAACTTGGATCTCTTGTGAATCTTGAAAGAGAAATGAAGAGATCATGCTAGAAATGCTTTCTCATGCTGGACCAAATTGGGTTTGGATGGATATGTGACTATAATCCTCTCAACATTTGATTTGGAAAATTCATGTGATATAATCAGTGACCATACTTCATCTCTTCTCATGAGCAATTGACCAAGGAATTGGCTATTGATCAAGATTTGAGAGATTGAATTACAAGGAATTGTAATTCGATCACTTAAGATTGCCAAGGAGATCAATGAGTGCATTGATTGAGGAAGAGATGAAAATGAAATTGATCCGGAGAATGCAACATCTCCTGAGCCCAATGAACTCCCCATTTCTGATCTTACCCATTCTCTTTAATTTCTGTCATTTACTTTTATGAGCAATTACCCCATTCCCATTTAAGATTCTGCAATTTACTTTCCGTCATCTACATTCAGCTCTTTATTTCTAGCATTTACATTTCTGTTATTTACTTTTCCGCCATTTAATTTTCTGCAATTCTCAACCCAAATTCTGATTCGCTCAACTAGAACATTCCTCTAATTAAAGTTGCTTGATCAATCAATCCCTGTGGGATTCGACCTCACTCTATTGTGAGTTTTTACTTGACGACAAATTCGGTACACTTGCCGAAGGAAATTTGTTATGAGACAAGTTTTCCGTGCATCAAGTTTATGGCGCCGTTACCGGGGATTGATTGTGCATCAACAATGATTAAATTGGAAGATAACTAGATTGAGCATTTTTGTTTTGTTTGATTTAATTTTCTGTTTGAGTAATTTACTTTCAGTTCTGGTTAATTTCTTCCCTTCCCCCTACTTTTTCGTTTTTAGTTATTTACCATTCATTTCACTAACCCACTAACTGTTTGATATATTGCATCACTCACACTAACAGTCATTCTGACAGAAATACTTTCTGCATCTATTTTCCTTACTTGTACTTGTTGGTTGTATGACAGGGAGAAGAAGCGGGGCTTCAACTTCCTTTGATTCTGAACCTGAGAGGACCTTTTTTAGATTAAGGAGGGAAGCAAGAGGAAAAAGAGTAGTTGGTGCTGAGGAAGAGGAGGAATACTTTGAACCAAACATGGAAGAAAACATGGAAAACCATCATGAAGAAGAGGCTCACAACCATGGCGGAGGAGGTCGAGCAAATCATGCTGGGGAGGATAGAAGAGTTTTAGGCTCTTACATCAATCCAAACCCAGGAAACTGTGGAAGTAGCATTCAAAAGCCAACCATCCATGCCAACAATTTTGAACTAAAACCACAGCTCATCACCCTTGTTCAGAACAACTGTTCGTTAGGAGGAAGTGTCCAAGAAGACCCCAATCAACATCTAACCACCTTCCTGAGAATATGTGACACAGTGAAGTCTAATGGTGTTCATCCTGACGCCTATAGACTGCTCTTATTTCCATTCTCACTCAAGGATAAGGCAGCCAAGTGGCTGGAGTCTTTCCCGAAGGAGAGCTTGACAACCTGGGAAGATGTGGTGAATAAATTCTTAACAAGATTTTACCCTCCTCAACGAATCAATAGGCTGAGAGCTGAGGTCCAAACTTTCAGGCAATAAGATGGTGAGACTCTTTATGAAGCATGGGAGAGGTTTAAGGACCTAACAAGAAGGTGCCCACCAGATATGTTCAACGAATGGGTGCAGCTGCACATTTTCTATGAAGGCCTGTCATATGAATCAAAGAAGGCAGTAGACCATTCATCCGGAGGATCTTTGAACAAGAAGAAGACCATTGAGGAAGCCATAGATGTCATTGAAACAGTAGCAGAGAATGATTATTTCTATGCTTCTGAAAGAGGCAACACTAGAGGAGTAATGGAGCTAAACAATGTAGATGCTTTGCTGGCCCAAAACAAGCTCATTACCCAGCAGCTGGCTGACCTCACCAAGAAGATGGAGAGGAACCAAGTAGCAGCAATCACTACTTCATCAACAACCCAAGAAGGAGTAAATGAAGAAGCAGAGGGTAGTCAGGAGCAAGCCAACTACATTGGGAATTCACCTAGGCAAAACCATGATCCATACTCTAAGACCTATAACCCTGGATGGAGGAATCACCCAAACTTTGGATGGGAAAATCAACAAGACCAAGGCCTAGATCAAAGACGTTCAAATCCCAACAACAATGTAGCCCACCAACATTTCACATCTAGACCATATCAACACCCCCATAACAACACCTCTCCACATTCATATCAAAACCAAAATAACTTACCTCATCCTTCCACCTCTAATCCCAATCTACCATCATTTGATGACAGACTCTCAAGGATTGAGAATCTACTTGAAGGCATAAGCAAAGAGATTCAAGACAACAAGGCATTCAAGGAGGAAGTGCGAGCAAATTTTAAGAACCAAGGAGATACAATCAAGAGATTGGAATCTCAAGTGGGGTATCTCTCTGAGCAGATCTCCAAACCCACAGATGGATTCCCAAGTGACACAGAGAAGAATTCGAGAGGTGAAACAAAGAAATTAAGATGTGAAGATTGCAAGATGGTCACTATAAGTGATAAGGAGACTGAGGACAAGCCAAACAAGTCGGCAGAACAACCTGGAGACACCTTAGCAGAGAAGGAGGAAAAAGATTACCAAGAACCAGAAATCTCAAAACAGGAGCTGCTGAGACTCTATGCACCTTTTTTCCAACTGCTCAATGGTGCTGTAGAGAAGAGAATATACTCAAGGTTTCTAGATTTGTTTGCATCTCTGCATGTCAACATACCATTCATCAAGACTATTCAACAAATGCCTGCATACATCAAGTATATGAAGGAGCTGCTTCCCAGGAAAAGCTCACTCAAGGGAGGCCAAACTATAGTGATGAACAAGGAGTGCAGTGCCCTCATTCAACCACAATTGCCTACAAAAAGAAAAGATCCAGGGAGCTTTCATGTCCCCTGTGCCATAGGAGAAACAATGTTTGATAAAGCACTCTGCGATTTGGGAGCAAGCATCAACTTAATGCCCTTATCCCTTGTGAAGAGGCTGAAGATCAATGAGATAATGCCCACAGATGTAGTCATCAGGCTGGCAGACAAAACTCAAAAGCAAGCAATAGGAGTGGTGGAAAATGTGTTGGTAAAGGTTGGGAAATACTTTCTTCCCACAGACTTTGTCATTCTGGACATGGAAGAGAGTCACACTCACCCAATCATATTAGAAAGACCATTCCTAGCTACAGCCAGAGCACTCATAGATGTGGAGCGAGGGGAGCTAATATTGAGGATCCATGATGAACGACTTAGCTTTAATGTCTTCAAACTCTCACAAGAATCAGACCAAGAGAACAAAGAACCAAGCAAAGATCATAATGAGATGCTGACAGAGGAAGCAAGCACTGAAGCACAACCAGCCCATCTGGGAAAGCCCTTGGTTGATGAACAAGGAAATAAGCAGTTGTCACAGCTCAAGGAAAAGCTGGAGGAACCTAAACCACCAGAGACATGTGAAGACAACAACAAAATTCCCTTAGAAGAAGAAGTCACAAAGAGCAAGGCAACATCAAAAGGGACAAAGAAGAAGGTACCAAGGGGGTGGAGGAACAAGAAAATCCCTACAGAGGACTTCTCTCCAGGGGATAAAGTGATCTCAGCTTACTTCCCAGATATCCCCCCTAATCTCCCCACTGTACCATCTCAGTTACCTAAGGTCTTCACTATCAACAGAGTTCTCTCCTTGGAACATGTAGAGATCATTGATACAACCAATGGATATAAGTCCACAGCAAGAGAGGAGGACTTTAAGCATTACCAACCACCCTGATGAGGGAGAAACGTCAAGCTAGTGACGCTAAAGAAGCGCTTCATGGGAGGCAACCCATGTTTTATATGCTTTTAGAAAATAGTGAATAAGTCAATGTTCATGAATTCCAACCCAGACTTGACAAACACTTGGTGAAATCCTTAATAGGCAGTATATAGTGAAGAACAAGTTTGGTGTTCAAAGCATGCCAAGAAAGCATGAATGCAACTGAGAGCATGCTAGTCTTAGAGCTTTGAACAGAACTTTTTATCACAGTGCTCCAAACTAAGTTTGGTGTCACCCCATGGTGCCACCAATGTGCATATAAGGATACACAGTTAGTTAGTTAGTTGGAGTTCATGAATAAACAAAATCTTTTCTTATTTTTATTATTCTAGCCGTGAAGTTTAAATTGTTTTTTTTTATGATATTAATTCTTACTTTTCTTATTTTATCTTTATAGGAAAAAGCAAAGGGAGTGGGAGTACGAGCAATCAAGAGGGACACAAGGAGGACAAGCAAGGAGGAGAGCATGGGCAACCACATGAGTAAAAGGTGGTGGAGTTTGGTTCACGAAATTGTGATGTCCAGGCTCGAACAATCCCTGGTAATGGCTCCAAAGCTTGGTGCTTTGATCTTAATTCATAATTGTCACAACTTCGATACAACTAACCAGCAAGTGCACTGGGTCGTCCAAGTAATACCTTACGTGAGTAAGGGTCGAATCCCACGGAGATTGTTGGTATGAAGCAGCTATAGTCACCTTGTAAATCTCAGTCAGGCAGATATAAAGTGATAATGGTGTTTTCGAATATTATATAATAAAATAGGGATAGAGATACTTATGTAAATCATTGGTAGGAATTTCAGATAAGCGAATGGAGATGCTTTTCGTTCCTCTGAACCTCTGCTTTCCTGCTATCTTCATCCAATCAGTCTTACTCCTTTCCATGGCTGGCTTTATGCAAGGGCATCACCGTTGTTAGTGGCTACATCCCCTCCTCTCAGTGAATAATATGCTCACGCACCCTGTCACGGCACGGCTATTCATCTGTCGGTTCCCGATCATGCTGGAATAGGATTCACCCTCCTTTTGCGTCTGTCACTAACGCCCAACAATCGCGAGTTTGAAGCTCGTCACAGTCATTCAATCATTGAATCCTACTCAGAATACCACAGACAAGGTTTAGACCTTCCGGATTCTCTTGAATGCCGCCATCATTCTAGCTTACGCCACGAAGATTCCGGTTAGGAGATCTAAGAGATATTCATTCTAGCTTAATTCATGTAGAACAGAAGTGTTTGTCAGGCACGCGTTCATAGGGGAGAATGGTGATGAGCGTCACACATAATCATCACCTTCATCACGTTCTTGGGTGCGAATGGATATCTTAGAAGCGAAATAAGAAGAATTGAATAGAAAACAGTGGTACTTTGCATTAATCTTTGAGGAACAGCAGAGCTCCACACCTTAATCTATGGAGTGTAGAAACTCTACCGTTAAAAATACATAAGTGAAGGTCCAGGCATGGCCGAGATGGCCAGCCCCCATGGTCTAAGAACAATGCGTTCAAAGATTGTAAAAAAGACTAGTAAAAGGTCCTATTTATAATAAACTAGTCACTAGGGTTTACATGAGTAAGTAATTGATGCATAAATCCACTTCCGGGGCCCACTTGGTGTGTGTTTGGGCTGAGCCTGAGTGTTGCACGTGCAGAGGCCATTTGTGGAGTTGAACGCCAGTTTCTGTGCCAGTTTGGGCGTTCAACTCTGGTTTTGGATCCTTTTCTGGCGTTGGACGCCAGATTTGGGCAGAAGGCTGGCGTTGAACGCCAGTTTATGTTGTCAATTCTTGGCCAAAGTATGGACTATTATATATTGCTGGAAAGCCCTGGATGTCTACTTTCCAACGCAATTGGAAGCGCGCCATTTCGAGTTTTGTAGCTCCAGAAAATCCACTTTGAGTGCAGGGAGGTCAGAATCCAACAGCATCAGCAGTCCTTTTTCAACCTCTGAATCTGATTTCTGCTCAAGTCCCTCAATTTCAGCCAGGAAATACCTGAAATCAGAGAAAAACACACAAACTCATAGTAAAGTCCAGAAATGTGAATTTAACATAAAAACTAATGAAAACATCCCTAAAAGTGACTAGATCCTACTAAAAACATACTAAAAACAATGCCAAAAAGCGTATAAATTATCCGCTCATCACAACACCAAACTTAAATTGTTGCTTGTCCCCAAGCAACTGAAAATCAAATAGGATAAAAAGAAGAGAATATACTATAAATTCCAAACTATCAATGAAACAGAGCTTCAATCATATGAGCGGGACTTATAGCTTTTTGCCTCTTGAATAGTTTTGGCATCTCACTTTCTCCATTGAGGTTCAGAATGATTGGCATCTATAGGAACATCAGATTTCGAATAGTGTTATTGACTCTCCTAGTTCAGTATGATGATTCTTGAACACAGCTTCTTTATGAGTCTTGGCCGTGGCCCTAAGCACTTTGTTTTCCAGTATTACCACCGGATACATAAATGCCACAGACACATAATTGGGTGAACCTTTTCAGATTGTGACTCAGCTTTGCTAAAGTCCCCAATTAGAGGTGTCCAGGGTTCTTAAGCACACTCTTTTTTTTTTTTTTTTCTGCAAGCTTTGTTCTTTGCTGCTTTTTCTTGCTTCAAGAATCATTTTTATGATTTTTCAGATTATCAAGTAACATGTCTCCTAGTCATCATTCTTTCAAGAGCCAACATATTTAACATTCTTAAACAACAACTTCAAAAGACATATGCACTGTTCAAGCATACATTCAGAAAACAAGAAGCATTGTCACCACATCAATATAATTAAACTAAGTTCAAGGATAAATTCGAAACTCATGTACTTCTTGTTCTTTTGAATTAAAACATTTTTCATTTAAGAGAGGTGATGGATTCATAGGACATTCATATCTTTAAGACAAAGTTACTAACTACTAATGATCATGTAATGAAGGCACAGACATAGATAAGCACATAACATAGAAAACAAAAAACAGAAGAAAGAAGAACAAGGAATGAATCCACCTTTAGTGATGGTGGCGTTTCCTTCTTGAGGAACCAATGATGTCCTTGAGCTCTTCTATGTCTCTTCCTTGTCTTTGTTGCTCCTCCCTCATTGCTTTTTGATCTTCTCTTATTTCATGAAGCATGATGGAGTGCTCTTGATGTTCCACCCTTAGTTGTCCCATATTGGAACTCAGTTCTCCTAGGGAGGTGTTGATTTGCTCCCAATAATTTTGTGGAGGAAAGTGCATTTGAGGCATCTCAGGGATCTCATGGAAATGAGCTTCTTGCGCCTCTTGAGCTCCAAGACTGGGCTCTCTTGCTTGCTCCATCTTTTTCTTAGTGATGGGCTTTTCCTCTTTAATGAGCATATCTCCCTCTATGTCAATTCCAGCTGAATTGCATAGGTGGCAAATGAGGTGAGGAAAGGCTAACCTTGCCATGGTGGAGGACTTGTCAGCCACCTTGTAGAGTTCTTGAGGTATAATCTCATGAACTTCCACCTCTTCTCCAATCATGATGCTATGGATCATGATGGCCCGGTCTATAGTAACTTCAGACCGGTTGCTAGTGGGAATGATTGAGCATTGAGTAAACTCCAACCATCCTCTAGCTATAGGCTTGAGGTCCAATCTTCTTAGTTGAACCGGCTTGCCTTTGGAGTCAACCTTCCATTGAGCTCCTTCTACACATATGTCCATAAGGACTTGGTCCAACCTTTGATCAAAGTTGACTCTCCTTGTGTAGGGGCGTGCGTTCTCTTCCATGTATGGCAAGTTGAACGCCAACCTCACATTTTCCGGACTAAAATCTAAGTATTTCCCCCGAACCATTGTAACATAGTTCTTTGGATCCGGGTTCTTACTTTGATCATGGTTCTTGGTGATCCATGCATTGGCATAGAACTCTTGAACCATTAGGATGCCGACTTGTTGGATGGGATTTGTTAGAACTTCCCAACCTCTTCTTTGAATTTCATGTCGGATCTCCGGATACTCATTTCTTTTGAGTTTAAAAGGGACCTCAGGGATCACCTTCTTCTTGGCCACAACATCATAGAAGTGGTCTTGATGGGCTTTGGAGATGAATCTTTCCATCTCCCATGACTCGGATGTGGAAGCTTTTATCTTCCCTTTCCCTCTTCTAGAGGATTCTCCGGTCTTAGATGCCATCAATGGTAATGGAAAAACAAAAAAGCTATGCTTTTACCATACCAAACTTAGAATATTGCTCGCCCTCGAGCAATAAACAAAAGAATAGAAGAAGAAGAAGAAGAAATGTGGAGAGGGAGAGGGAGATGTGGTTTCGGCCAAGAGGAGTGTAGAGGGGTGTGTTGTGTGAATTTGATGAAGAATGGAGGTCTTTATATAGGGAAGGGAGGGGGGTTAAGGTTCGGCCATATGGGTGGGAAATTGGTTTTGAATTTTGAAGGTAGGTGGAGTTTATGAGGTAGGTTTATTGGGAAGAGTGGGTGGATGTGAGTGGTGAAGGTTTAGTGGGGAAGAGAGATTGAGGTGATTGGTGAGGGGTTTTTAGGGAAGAGTGTTTATGGGGTTGTGTGAAAGAGAGTGGTGAGAAGAAGTGAGAGGAGGTAGGTGGGGATCCTGTGGGGTCCACAGATCCTGAGTGGATCCTGTGGGGTCCACAGATCCTGAGGTGTTCAAGGATTTACATCCCTGCACCCATTAGGCATATAAAAATGCCTTTGTATCCAACTCTGGGCGTTCAACGCCAGGTTGGTGGCCATTTTGGGCGTTCAACGCCCATTTGTGTGCCATTTCTGGCGTTGAACGCCAGAACCATGCCTGTTCTGGCGTTCAGCGCCCAGAAGCTGCCCATTTTGGGCGTTCAGCGCCAGAACCATGCTTTGTTCTGGCGCTGAACGCCAGACAGATGCTCCTCCAGGGTGTGATTTTTCTTCTGCTGTTTTTGATTCCGTTTTCAATTTTTATATTTATTTTGTGACTCCACATGATCATGAGCCTAAGAAAACATGAAAAACAATAAAAATAAGAATTAGATAAACATTGGGTTGCCTCCCAACAAGCGCTTCTTTAATGTCAATAGCTTGACAGTGGGCTCTCATGGAGCCTCACAGATGTGCAGAGCTTTGTTGAAACTCTCCAACACCAAACTTAGAGTTTGGATATGGGAGTTCAACACCAAACTTAGAGTTTGGTTGTGGCCTCCCAACACCAAACTTAGAGTTTGACTGTGGGGGTTCTGGTTGACTCTGCTTTGAGAGAAGCTTTTCAAGCTTCCTCTCCATGGTTGCAGAGGGAGATCCTTGAGTTTTGAATACAAGGGGGTTCTCATTCCATTGAAGGACTATTTCACCTCTGTCAACATCAATCACAACTCTTGCTGTGGCCAGGAAAGGTCTTCCTAGGATGATGGATTCATCCTCTTCCTTTCCAGTATCCAGGACTATGAAATCAGTAGGTATGTAAAGGCCCTCAACCTTTACTAATACATCTTCTACTTGTCCATAAGCCTGTCTTCTTGAGCTGTCTGCCATCTCTAGTGAGATTTTAGCAGCTTGCACCCCATAGATTCCCAGTTTCTCTATTACACAGAGGGGCATGAGGTTTATTCCTGAACCAAGGTCACACAGAGCTTTAAAGATCATGGTGCCTATGGTACAGGGTATTATGAACTTTCCAGGATCCTGTCTCTTCTGAGGCAATGTCAGTTGATCCAGATTATTTAGTTCATTGATGAACAAGGGAGGTTCAACTTCCCAAGCATCAATGCCAAACAATTTGGCATTCAGCTTCATGATTGCACCAAGAAACTTGGCAGTTTGCTCTTCAGTGACATCCTCATTCTCTTCAGAAGAGGAATACTCATCAGAGCTCATGAAGGGCATAAGGAGGTTCAATGGAATCTCTATGGTCTCTAGATGAGCCTCAGAGTCCTTTGGTTCCTCAGAGGGAAGCTCCTTATTGGTCACTGGACGTCCCAGGAGGTCTTCCTCCTTGGGATTCACGTCCTCTCCTCTCCTCACAGGTTCGGCCATGGCACTTATGTCAATGGCCTTGCACTCTCCTTTTGGATTCTCTTCTGTATTGCTTGGGAGAGTACTAGGAGGGATTTCAGTGATCCTTTTACTCAGCTGGCCCACTTGTGCTTCCAGATTTCTAATGGAAGACCTTGTTTCATTCAAGAAACTTACAGTGGCCTTAGATAGATCAGAGACTAGATTTGCTAAATTAGAAGCATTTTGTTCAGAGTTCTCTGTCTGTTGCTGAGTTGATGATGGAAAAGGCTTGCTATTGCTAAACCTGTTTCTTCCACCATTATTAAAGCCTTGTTGGGGCTTTTGATCCTTCCATGAGAAATTTGGATGATTTCTCCATGTTGAGTTATAGGTGTTTCCATAAGGTTCACCTAAGTAATTTACCTCTGCTATTGCAGGGTGCTCAGGATCATAAGCTTCTTCTTCAGGAGAAGCCTCTTGAGTACTGTTGGATGCAGCTTGCATTCCATGCAGACTCTGAGAGATCATATTGACTTGCCGAGTCAATATTTTGTTCTGAGCCAATATGGCATTCAGAGTATCAACTTCAAGAACTCCCTTCTTCATAGGCGTCCCATTACTCACAGGATTCCTTTCAGAAGTGTACATGAACTGGTTATTAGCAACCATGTCAATGAGTTCTTGAGCTTCTGCAGGCGTTTTCTTTAGGTGAATGGATCCACCTGCAGAAGTGTCCAGTGACATCTTTGATAGCTCAGATAAACCATCATAGAATATATCCAGGATGGTCCATTCTGAAAGCATGTCAGAAGGACACTTTTTGGTCAACTGTTTGTATCTTTCCCAAGCTTCATAGAGGGATTCACCTTCTTTCTGCCTGAAGGTTTGAACATCAGCTCTAAGCTTGCTCAGCTTTTGAGGAGGAAAGTACTTGGCTAAGAAAGCCGTGACCAGCTTATCCCAAGAGTTCAGGCTGTCTTTAGGTTGAGAATCCAATCATAATCTAGCTCTGTCTCTTACAGCAAAAGGGAAAAGCATGAGCCTGTAGACTTCAGGATCTACTCCATTAGTCTTAACAGTATCACATATCTGCAAGAATTCAGTTAAGAACTGAAAAGGATCTTCAGATGGAAGTCCATGAAACTTGCAGTTCTGCTACATCAGAGAAACTAACTGAGGTTTCAGCTCAAAGTTGTTTGCTCCAATGGCAGGAATGGAGATGCTTCTTCCATGTAAATTGGAATTAGGTGCAGTAAAGTCACCAAGCATCCTCCTTTCATTATTATTATTTTCGGCTGCCATCTCCTCTGCTTGTTCGAAAATTTCTGAAAGGTTTTCTCTGGATTGTTGTAATTTAGCTTCTCTTAATTTTCTCTTCAGAGTCCTTTCAGATTCTGGATCTGCTTCCACAAGAATGTTCTTATCCTTGCTCCTGCTCATATGACAAAGAAGACGGCACAGAAAAATAATAATAATAATAGAGATCCTTTATACCACAGTATAGGGATCCCTTTGTGAGTGGAAGAAAAGAGGGGGAGACAAAGAATGTGATGTAAAGGAAGAAGCACAACTGTACGGATGGAAGAGATGTGAGATGAGATGTTAGGATATGAATGAATAAATAGAATAGGATGGGGGAGGTATAATTTTCGAAAATTATTTTGAAAAAGAGTTAGTGATTTTTGAAAAATGGTTTTTGAAAAATGTTAGAAATTTTCGAAAAATTTTTAAAATTTAAAAATAAAAATAATTAGTTAATAAAAAAAAGAAATTTTTGAAAAAGAGGGGAGATATTTTCGAAAATTAGAGAGAGAGAGAGTTAGTTAGGTAGTTTTGAAAAAGTTAAAAAACAAACAAAAAGTTAGTTAGTTAGTTGAAACAATTTTTGAAAAGATAAGAAGTTAGGAAGTTAGAAAAGATATTTTGAAAAGATATTTTTGAAAAAGATAAGATAAGAAGATATTTTTGAAAAGATATGATTGAAATTAGTTTTGAAAAAGATTTGATTTTTAAAATCACAATTAATGACTTGATTCATAAGAAATCACAAGATATGATTCTAGAACTTAAAGTTTGAATCTTTCTTAACAAGCAAGTAACAAACTTCAAATTTTTGAATCAAAACATTAATTGATTATGTTATTTTCGAAAATTTGGTATAAAAATAAGAAAAAGATTTTTTTGAAAAATATTTTTGGAATTTTCGAAAATAACTAAGAATTTTTGAAAAAGATTTGATTTTTGAAAAAGATTTTGAAAAAGATAAGATTTTCAAATTGAAAATTTGATTTGACTCATAAGAAACAACTTTGATTTTAAAAATTTTTGAAAAGGTCAACCCAAATTTTCGAATTTGATGAGAGAAAAAGGGAAAGATATTTTTTTTTGATTTTTGAATTTTTATGATGCAAGAGAGAAAAACACTAAAAAGATGCAATGCATGAGATTTTTAGATCAAAACATGTGATGCATGCACAATGCTATGAATGTCAAGATGAACACCAAGAACACTTTGAATGTCAAGATGAACATCATAGACACAATTTTGAAAAATTTTTAATGCAAAGAAAACATGCAAGACACCAAACTTAGAATTCTTTAATGTTTAGACACTAAGAATTCAAGAATGCATATGATAAACATGAAAAGACACAAAACAAAAAATCATCAAGATCAAACAAGAGGACTTACCAAGAACAACTTGAAGATCATGAAGAACACTATGAATGCATGATATTTTCGAGAAATGCTAGATGCACATGCAAGTGACACCAAACTTATGATATGACTCAAGACTCAAATAAGAAACACAAAATATTTTTGATTTTTATGATTTTCTAATTTTTTTGGATTTTTATTTTATATTTTTCGCATATTAAAAGGAAAAATAAGGATTCCAAAAATTTTTAATATGAATTCCAGGAATCTTGCCATGTTAGTCTAAAGTTTCAGTCCAGGAATTAGACATGGCTCACTAGCCAGCCAAGCTTTCAAAGAAAGCTCCAGTCCAAAACACTAGACATGGCCAATGGCCAGCCAAGCTTCAGCAGGTGATCATGGATCAGCAGCAGGTGGATGAGCAACAACTAATTTGCTCTTGATAACAAATTGCAAGCCTCAATCCAAATGAATTTAGACATGGCTTTACAGCCAGCCAGGCTTCACATGCTTCATGAAACACTAGAATTCATTCTTAAAAATTTTGAATAAATTTTTTTTTGAAAGTATTTTTTATTTTTTTCGAAAACAGATGAAAAATTTTTTTTTGAAAATATTTTTTTTTTGAAAAATTTTTGAAAACAAAACGAAAAGAAAATTACCTAATCTGAGCAACAAGATGAACCGTCAGTTGTCCAAACTCGAACAATCCCCGGCAACGGCGCCAAAAACATGGTGCTGTTGCCGGATCAAACTTGGCACTGATGTTACCGGACCAAAAGCTTGCCGAAAACTCAAACAATCCCCGGCAACGGCGCCAAAAACTTGGTGCACGAAATTGTGATGTCCAGGCTCGAACAATCCCTGGTAATGGCTCCAAAGCTTGGTGCTTTGATCTTAATTCATAATTGTCACAACTTCGATACAACTAACCAGCAAGTGCACTGGGTCGTCCAAGTAATACCTTACGTGAGTAAGGGTCGAATCCCACGGAGATTGTTGGTATGAAGCAGCTATAGTCACCTTGTAAATCTCAGTCAGGCAGATATAAAGTGATAATGGTGTTTTCGAATATTATATAATAAAATAGGGATAGAGATACTTATGTAAATCATTGGTAGGAATTTCAGATAAGCGAATGGAGATGCTTTTCGTTCCTCTGAACCTCTGCTTTCCTGCTATCTTCATCCAATCAGTCTTACTCCTTTCCATGGCTGGCTTTATGCAAGGGCATCACCGTTGTCAGTGGCTACATCCCCTCCTCTCAGTGAATAATATGCTCACGCACCCTGTCACGGCACGGCTATTCATCTGTCGGTTCCCGATCATGCTGGAATAGGATTCACCCTCCTTTTGCGTCTGTCACTAACGCCCAACAATCGCGAGTTTGAAGCTCGTCACAGTCATTCAATCATTGAATCCTACTCAGAATACCACAGACAAGGTTTAGACCTTCCGGATTCTCTTGAATGCCGCCATCATTCTAGCTTACGCCACGAAGATTCCGGTTAGGAGATCTAAGAGATATTCATTCTAGCTTAATTCATGTAGAACAGAAGTGTTTGTCAGGCACGCGTTCATAGGGGAGAATGGTGATGAGCGTCACACATAATCATCACCTTCATCACGTTCTTGGGTGCGAATGGATATCTTAGAAGCGAAATAAGAAGAATTGAATAGAAAACAGTGGTACTTTGCATTAATCTTTGAGGAACAGCAGAGCTCCACACCTTAATCTATGGAGTGTAGAAACTCTACCGTTAAAAATACATAAGTGAAGGTCCAGGCATGGCCGAGATGGCCAGCCCCCATGGTCTAAGAACAATGCGTTCAAAGATTGTAAAAAAGACTAGTAAAAGGTCCTATTTATAATAAACTAGTCACTAGGGTTTACATGAGTAAGTAATTGATGCATAAATCCACTTCCGGGGCCCACTTGGTGTGTGTTTGGGCTGAGCCTGAGTGTTGCACGTGCAGAGGCCATTTGTGGAGTTGAACGCCAGTTTCTGTGCCAGTTTGGGCGTTCAACTCTGGTTTTGGATCCTTTTCTGGCGTTGGACGCCAGATTTGGGCAGAAGGCTGGCGTTGAACGCCAGTTTATGTTGTCAATTCTTGGCCAAAGTATGGACTATTATATATTGCTGGAAAGCCCTGGATGTCTACTTTCCAACGCAATTGGAAGCGCGCCATTTCGAGTTTTGTAGCTCCAGAAAATCCACTTTGAGTGCAGGGAGGTCAGAATCCAACAGCATCAGCAGTCCTTTTTCAACCTCTGAATCTGATTTCTGCTCAAGTCCCTCAATTTCAGCCAGGAAATACCTGAAATCACAGAAAAACACACAAACTCATAATAAAGTCCAGAAATGTGAATTTAACATAAAAACTAATGAAAACATCCCTAAAAGTGACTAGATCCTACTAAAAACATACTAAAAACAATGCCAAAAAGCGTATAAATTATCCACTCATCAGAGTTCCATCTTTGGTCCATCTTTCTCTATGCTTTAAATAAGGAAGATCTTGTATGAAATAGAACTTGCTTCCATGTTTGTTTGAACTTTTTTTATTTTGTCTTTTAAGTTTTGTGTTGCAGAGGTCCATGCTTGCTAGTCTTTATGTCACTGCATCATCACTAGGCTTACTTGTATGCTTGTTCCTTTAAATCAAATAAAAAGAGAATGAGTGTTTACAAAAGACCAGAGTGGAGCTCATACTATGGAGTAAGTTCATGAGTTTATGGTGTGATCATAAGTTAGCTAAGTTGGTTCAACCACAAGGTGGGAAGACAACTATCTGTCATGAATACTATGCTTTGAATACACCCCATGAGACTAGCTAAATAAGAAGATCCTAATAAGAAAAAGGGAAAGAACAAATAAAGGTTGAAAAATAAAAGAAAAAAAGAGTAAGCAATAAGGCTAGGCACCAATGGTTTTAATCTTGAGGCATGTGTCTGTGGTGCTCCTGTGTGAGGGATCTACTTGGATGAATAAGCTCTTAGGGGTGCCTTATCACTTGGTAACTTGGGTTAACTAACTCGAGATTATCAGCTGAAAGTCCACTATCAAGAGTAACCTTAACTACAGAGCATTTAGTAACCCAAAGAGGTGCTGGACACCAAGGTCTCAAGAAAAGAAAATAAATAAACTATATGCCTGTGGTGTGTATGTATGGGGGAAAGAGACTTGAGGGAGTAAGTCCGTAGGGGTGTCTTAACACCTAGCACGTTGAACCAACTGGTTCGGGAGTGTTGGCTGGAAGCTTATCTTAAAGAGTCGCCCCCTTACAGAGCACTTAGCCTAAGAACACAAATAAGCCCTGAAATAACAATAAAATGATCAATGAATAAAAGTCTCATGGGATGCAATCACAGTGAGTATTCTAGGACATGATAAAGGTTTGAAAGCCAGTAAAGGAATGAATCTAAGTTGCTATGCATGAAACCACCATAAAACCAGGGACATGACCTCCACAAGAATGACTCATTTCTCTTGGCATTCCATTCATCATTCTCTTGTTCCAGTACTTGCTTAGGGACAAGCAAGCTTTAAGTTTGGTGTTGTGATGCCAGGGCATTTTGGCCAGTTTCACTGACCTTTTCTTTACTGTTTTTAGGGTAGTTTCATGCATTTCCTTAGAAAATAAGCTAGTTTTGGGTAGATATTCACTTACATCTTGATTCAAGCATACATTATGCACTTTACATGATTTCATGAGGATTTTGCATGAATTTAATGACAAATTGGATGTTGTACTTCCCATGACTTGGACTAGAACTTTGATGCACTCTATTGCTTGATTTCAGGACAAAGGAAGCAAGGAAGAACCACGTTAGCAGCCACGTTAATCTAATTAACGTAACTCCTAACGTGGAATGGGAGTAACTTGCAAAGTTAATGAGAAAAGTAATCGCCAAGAACGCTCTCGAAGCCATCATTGCCCACGTTAGGAGTCACGTTAACTAAGTTAACGTGAACTCTAACGTGGAGGAAAGGAAATGGAGCCAACGTTAGTGACACTTACCTTTGTCACTAACGTTGGACCAAGCTCATAAGTAGCCACGTTAGTTGCCACGTTAACTTAGTTAACGTGGCCTCTAATGTTAAGAAGTAAAGGGGAAGCCAACGTTAGTGACATTCAACTTTGTCACTAACGTTGGCCAAGTCACAATAAGCCACGTTAACCTAGTTAACGTGAAAGCTAACATGAAGAAAGTAGGTGATTAACAACGTTAGTGACACCAAACATTGTCACTAACGTTGGGATTAACCCACACAAGCCCCAATAAGCCACGTTAACTCCCACGTTAACCTAGTTAACGTAGAAGTTAACGTGAAGAAGGAAGGTGATCGCCAACGTTAGTGACACCTAACATTGTCACTAACGTTGGAAGGAGCCCACACAAGCCACAATGAGCCACGTTAACTCCCACGTTAACTTAGTTAACGTGGAAGCTAACGTGGATAAGGGAATGATGAGCCAACGTTAGTGACACTCAACTTTGTCACTAACGTTGGAG
The DNA here is from genome assembly GCF_003086295.3 of Arachis hypogaea. NCBI lineage: Eukaryota > Viridiplantae > Streptophyta > Magnoliopsida > Fabales > Fabaceae > Arachis > Arachis hypogaea. The sequence goes on from NC_092055.1 coordinate 101,860,985, forward strand.
ATGGCTAGCATGGCCACGTTAGAAGCCACGTTAACCTAGTTAACGTGGATTCTAACGTGAGAAATAGGGGCACATTGGAACGTTAGTGACAAAGGTAAGTGTCACTAACGTTCTCGAAGGTTAGCAAGCCTACGTTAAAAGAGCCACGTTAACTAAGTTAACGTGGACTCTAACGTAGGAAAGGGGGAGACTTCTCAACGTTATTGGGAAAGGTAAGTCCCAATAACGTGTGTGAAGGACAAAGAGGCAACGTTAGTAGCAACGTTTGTGCCACTAACGTTGGAGTTAACATGGCTTTTACTTTGGTGAGGAACGTTAGTGAAAAAGGTGATTGTCCCTAACATTCTCGAACCCACATTTCCACTTAAACGTTAACACCACTAACGTCCTGAGCTAAAGTCTCTGCCCACTTCACACTTTCTCTCTGCAAGTAAAACTAAGCCCAATGAAGAAGATAACTTCTTCAAACTCAAGATCCAAAGGCCCATACCCAAGACTTGAAGAGCCAACTAGAAGATCAGAAGAGTAGTATATATAGGAGTAGCTTTGAATTAAAATGGGAGTTGGAAAATAGAGGGAGCCTCTTGGCATAGAATTACTCTCTATATTTTACTTTCTCTGCACTTCTAGTTTCATCATATATTCTCCATCTTTGTTTTCATTTTCCAGAACTTTGAACAACTAAACCCCTTTCATTGGGTTAGGGAGCTCTGTTGTAATTTGATGGATCAATACTAGTTTCCATTATTCTTCTTCTATCTTTTCTCTTGATTTTACTTGAAAGCTTTCGATCTTCATCCAATTGGGTAGTTATCTTGGAAAAGAAGCTATTCAAACTTGGATCTCTTCTGAACTTTGAAAGAGGAATGAAGAGATCATGCTAGAAATACTTTCTCATGCTGGACCAAATTGGGTTTGGATGGATATGTGACTATAATTCTCTCAACACTTGATTTGGGAAATGCATGTGGTATAATCAGTGACCATGCTTCATCTCTTCTCATGAGCAATTGACCAAGGAATTGGCTATTGATCAAGATTTGAGAGATTGAATTACAAGGAATTGTAATTCGATCACTTAAGATTGCCAAGGAGATCAATGAGTGCGTTGATTGAGGAAGAGATGAAAATGAAATTGATCCGGAGAATGCAACATCTCCTGAGCCCAATGAACTCCCCATTTCTGATCTTACCCATTCTCTTTAATTTCTGTCATTTACTTTTATGAGCAATTACCCCATTCCCATTTAAGATTCTGCAATTTACTTTCCGTTATTTACATTCAGCTCTTTATTTCTAGCATTTACGTTTCTGTTATTTACTTTCCCGCCATTTAATTTTCTGTAATTCTCAACCCAAATTCTGATTCGCTCAACTAGAACATTCCTCTAATTAAAGTTACTTGATCAATCAATCCCTGTGGGATTCGACCTCACTCTATTGTGAGTTTTTACTTGACGACAAATTCGGTACACTTGCCGAAGGAAATTTGTTATGAGACAAGTTTTCCATGCATCAATATAAAAGATTGGCATTGATTTAAATAATATTACCTAACCAGAATAAAACAAGTCACTAAGCACCCAAAATAATTCAAGAGAAGATGCAATAGTTAAATAAGAAAATTAACACCAATGGTAAAATAATAAATTTAGAAAAGAAAAATAAAAATATGCACAAAATTAAAATGCAATGAATGAAATATGCAAATAAATTAAGTAAAATAAAAAGAAAGATAAGAAGAATGAGAAGTGAAAGAAATAAAGTAAGAAAGAAAGAAGAAAAGATAGAAGAAATTAGGATTAGAAAATATAAGAAAAATAAGGATTTGGAGAAGAAAAGATAAGATATTTTGGCTGATCTGGATATTCTGTGCGCCGCATGTGACGCGGATGCGTAGGTGACGCGGATGCGTGGGTCACGCGATCGCGTGACCTGATTTGTGCGATTGGCCCGAGTGCAGCCTCGCGGTCGCACAACTCTCTGTTAGAAACTTGGTATTGCCAAAATCCAGGGTGACACGGTCGCGTGGTCGACGCGCTCGCGTGAGTGGCAATGATGGAGATATGACGCGGACGCGTGAGCCATGCGTCCGCGTGGTAAGGCTTGTGCGATCAGCACCAGTCTAGCACCACTCTCGCACAACTTTCCGTCGTGCAACCCTTTCTTACGTCGATTTCCAGGTCACGCAGCCGAGTGAGTGACGCGGACGCGTCAGCGACGCGGTCGCGTGGGATGATTTGAGCCAAAGGCATGCCTCCAGCCACGCTACCGCGTGACTCTCTGTTCGATTTCTCTTCTTCACAATGCACATGTGACGCGGACGCATCAGCGATGCTGCCGCGTCGTGTGCGTGCTTTTTTTTTTTTATAATGCAGTATGCAGAATGCAATGCTAATATGAATGTTATGCAAAATTCCAGGTTCAATACAATAAAATAAAATAAAACTCAAAAACAAATAAAACTAAATAAAAATGAAAAAGGAACGATCATACCATGGTGGGTTGTCTCCCACCTAGCACTTTTAGTTAAAGTCCTTAAGTTGGACATTTGATGAGCTTCCTATTATGGTGGCTTATGCTTGAACTCATCCAGGAATCTCCACCAATGTTTGTAATTTCAATGGCCTCCGGGATCCCAAACTAGGCGCAGAAAGCCTTCAAGTAAGTTAAAGCAAGTCACAAGGCCCCAAGAGTGCTGATTTCTTGTTCATACTCTTTAATTGCAATCTGTTTTAATTCATATGAACTATTCTGATTGCTATTTATTTTTTGGGAACATCCAATTTTAGCCGGAATGCTGTCCAAATTTCTCTACGTTGTTTTGATTTTCATTCCTGTTTTGGTTTTGGCAAACTTGAACTCTGCTTTAATCAGCTTTTACCAAATCAATTGCTGTATGACAGGGCAAGCTTTCTTATTCTTTTTAATTTCCTAGTTTATAAATTGCATCTTGGATGATTCAATTCCACTTTTTGCTATTTTCATTTGAGTCATCCCTAACTTCCTTGTTTGAATTTGAGTTATCTGTTGCTTTAATTTGTGAATTCTCGTTATTTAGAAATTGATCCTCATGTCACTTACTCTAATCCATTTTTATTCCCTAATTTTAACTTCCTAAACTTTTTTTTATTCTAACCAAACCTAACCCTTCAAAATATCTCTTCTGATTTTTCACTTTCTTTTTAACATTCTAACCAAGGCATGATGATACTTTTTCTAATCAACTTGAATGGAAGTACATTTTGGATTGTTTCATTTTTTTTCAGTATTCTAACTCTTATACAATCCTTAAATGAAAATTTACTTAACTCAATTTCCTCATCTATTGCTCCTTTGCCACTTTGTGTTTCTTTTGATTATTTGCCTATTTGTTTTCCTGTTTTTATTATATCCTGGTTTTCTATTTTTCAGAATGTCTGCCAGCCAAAGAAAAGGAAAGGCAAAGGCAACTACTGGCAAACGTAAAAGAGGAGAATCCTCCATGTCCATCCTGGATATCATGCACGATGACTCCTGGCGGAAGAAACACTTTACCCCGCAGGAGAAGGCTGACCAGCTACTCCCTGCCACTGATCCTCTTAGATTTGTAAACCGATACTGTGAGCTGAAATATCCGGTGTTTGCAACCTCCAGGAACCTGTACCTGGAGAGGACTTTGAAAATCCCAAAAGAACTCTAGTAATACACCTCTGAGCAAATCAAACAAAGAGGCTCGTTCTTCCTGGAGAGAAACCTGACTGAGGTCAATGCATCTTGGGTAAGGGAATTCTACTGCAATTACTTCAAAACTTCCTTAGATGCAGTGAACCTTAGGGGGAAGCAGATTCTGGTCATTGAAGAGGCCATAGAGGATGTTCTGAAGCTTCTGCCTAAATCTGATCAGTTGGATGGCTATCAAAGAGCTGAGGAGGATATGCGCTTCATGAAATTTGATTGGGATGCAGTCAAGGCCAGGATAGCCCTTGACCCGACCGTTCCATGGATCATGGGTCAGAACACCACCATGCCAAAGGGAATCAAGCGAATTTACTTAAATGATGAGGCTCGGCTATGGAACCAGATCCTGAGCAATTTTGTCATGCTGAGTACCCATGAGACAGAGATCCCTGCCGCTATGATCACCTTCCTATGGTGTGTGATGGAGGGTAAGGACCTGTACCTGCCACGCTTTATCCGGTACTATATGGCCAGGGTCCACGTCCGAGGCACTCTACCCTTTCCTTATCTGATTACACAGCTAGGCCGTCGAGCTGACGTGCCTTGGGAGGATGCTGATGAGAAGCCACCTGCTGCAGAATGCAAGAAGATTATCCCTCACAGCAGGAACTTTTTGGCTTTGGGCTACAGACCTCCATTCCTCACTGCTACTACTGAGACAGCCACACCATCTGCCGGCCCCTCTTCTTCCACAGCTACCCCAGCTACCCCTGCTACCACCACTGCACCTCCACCTGCCTCAGAGCCCATCTATCACCTAGTGCACTGACGTTGGTATTTTTGCCAGTAAAGAAGTTTATAAAAATAGTCACGTTGTAGATATAGTTTCTAAACCGACAGAAATCCCTTCGTACAAACGTTTTGGGTGTCACAAGTAACAAACCCCTTAAAAATTATTAACCGAGTATTCGAACCTCGGGTCGTCTTCTCAAGGAACTGCAAGGAAGTATGTTCTTATTATTGGCTATAAAGGTTGTAATCGGGGTTTAGAAGGTAAGAAGTAAGTGAATTGAATGACAAGTAAAGTGAATGGCAATTAAAATAAATAAATACTGTAAGGTAACTTTTGGCAAGGTAAGAGAAATTAGAAGTCCAACTTAGTTATCTCTCTCAATAATAATGAAAGTTGAATCTTAATTCCACTTAGTTAACCTTTACTAAAGTAAAGGAAAGTCAAGGGACTAATTAGTTTGACCTTCGAATCCTATTTATTTCCTAAGAAAAAGTTGGGATTATTGAAGTTCAGTTCAATTAGCAAGATAGCGATTATCAGTTATGTTGAGTTTGATGATGTTGAGTTACTGATTCCTTAACCAAGACCAAAAGGGGAAAAAGTAAAATTGCTGGAATAAAAATGTCCTTAGATGGAAAGCAATGGTAACACAAACTAAAGAGAAAGCAATCAATAACTGAAATACCTCAAATAATCATTAATTCAAATCATAACATGGAAAGGGTTCATAAGTCAAGTTGGCAACTGTTCATACCCTGGGTCGAGTTACCCGACCCGGGATGATTGGCGACAAAGCGACCGACCTCTTCAGGTCAGACTACCCGACCTCTTCTAAAGAGCTCGGCCAAATCGACAGGAAAGCCCAATAAAGGGCCCAAATAGAGGAACACGACCCAAATCCAAAGGCAATCCCAGCCTATAGAGATAAAGGCGGTTCCCTTGAAAATAAGCTAACTTCATCCAAAATAGGATAAGATAAGATAAGATAACTAACTTATCTTATCAGAAAGGTCAGCCCCCACTACTATAAATACACTGGAGCACCCAGGTATAACTCATACTCTGATTCTACATAACATCTGTTTAATACCCATGCTAACTTAAGCATCGGAGTCTCTTGCAGGTACCCCCCACCCTTCGGTGACAGAGGATCAGCAGCACGTCCAAGTCCAAACAAGACAGACGTACCGGCTCCGGCCTCCATTCACCAGCCGGACACATCGGTTCCGACCATCACTGAGGATCTCGTCCGAGATTGACCTACAGTTTCAGGTAACCCTCAGAACATTGGCGCCGTTGCCGGGGATACAAAGCTTACCAACAGAGGCCGCCATCATGGGACTCATCAACGGCCTACGAGAGGGGCCATTTAGCCAATCTATATCAAAGAAGTACCCTACCTCATTAGACGAAGTACAGGAGCGAGCAGAAAAATACATCAACATGGAAGAAAATGCTCGATTAGGAGAAACCTCAAAATCTGGGAACCCCTACCGAGATAAAGACAAAAAGAAAGAAGACCGACAAAGGGAGAAAATTAAAAAATACCATAATTATACTCCCCTCAGAGCATCCCTAGTCGAAATATACAAAGAGGTCTGCCATACAGAAAAGATTCCCCCAGCACGGCCTCTCAAAGGAAAAAGAGGAGGAGGAAATCGGAAGGAATATTGTGAATATCATCGGGTCAGAGGACACGCCACCAACGAATGCTTCGACTTAAAAAATATCATAGAAAAATTAGTGAGGGAAGGAAAATTAGATCGATTCCTAGCCACCCGAGATGATGATCAAAGAAAAAGACGAAGGGATGAAGATACCGAACGAGCAGAACGATCACCTCGGACACCAGAAAGACATGTCCACATGATACATGGCGGATTCGCAACAGGAGGGATCTCCAAATCTTCCCGCAAAAGGTATCTCAAAGAAGTATGTCATGTCGAAGGAGAGGAGGAAGCACTCAACATCCCAGCGATAACATTCACTAAGGAGGACGCGTCCGGCATCATCACAGGACACGACGATCCCATGGTCATCACCATCATATTGGCAAACGCCAACCTACACCGCACCTTAATAGACCAAGGGAGTTCTGCCAACATATTATTCAAGACAGCCTTTGATAAACTCGGCTTAGAAGAAAAAGAACTTAAGGCATATCCAAACAGTCTGTTCGGGTTAGGAGATACCCCGGTTCGACCACTAGGATATATATCACTACATACAACCTTCGGAAAAGGAGACAAATCCAGGACCCTCAAAATAGAATACATCATAGTTAATGTAAGTTCAGCTTACAATGCTCTCATAGGTCAGACAACACTCAACCAACTCGGCGCAATAGTCTCGACCCCACACCTATGTATGAAGTTACCAACGCCAAAAGGGATAGCCACGATAAAAGCTGACCAAAAGATGGCACGTCACTGTTATAATGAAAGCCTAAACCTCAGAGGCAAAGGAGAAGAGTTCCACGCAATTGAGTTGGGCGGAGTTCAACGATGAGAAGATCTTCGCCCCCAACCAGAAGGTGAGATAGAAAAAATTCAGATCGGGGACACCTCGGAAAAAATAACTAATATCGGCACAATCCTCAAAGGAGGATTAAAAGAATTGCTAATACAATTCTTACGAGATAATGTCGATCTCTTCGCATGGAAAGCCGCGGACATGCCAGGCATAGACCCTAAGCTAATGTGCCACAAGTTAGCGATCTATCCAGGATCTCGACCGGTGCAGCAGAGACGAAGAAAGCTTGGGCCAGAGCGATCTCAGGCTGTGGAAGAGCAAGTACAAGCACTGCTGGAAGCCAGATTTATAAGAGAAGTCAAGTACCCACTATGGCTAGCCAACGTCGTCTTGGTGAAAAAGTCGAATGGGAAGTGGCGAATGTGCACCGATTACACTGATCTCAACAAAGCTTGTCCAAAAGACCCATACCTACTTCCAAGCATTGACGCTCTGGTAGATGCTTCTTCTGGATATAAATATCTCTCGTTTATGGATGCATACTCGGGATACAACCAAATTCCCATGTACCCACCAGATCAGGAAAAGACCTCGTTCTTAACACCAAAGGCAAACTACTGCTACATCGTGATGCCTTTCGGTCTCAAGAACGCAGGAGCTACTTATCAAAGGCTAATGAATAAAGTCTTCTCAGATCACATCGGAAAAATTATGGAAGTTTATGTGGACGACATGTTGATAAAAACGCAAACCAAAGATACATTATTATCCGACTTGGCTCAAGTGTTTGACACCATAAGGAAACACAACATGCAACTCAATCCCGCAAAATGTACCTTCGCAGTAGAAGCAGGCAAATTCTTAGGCTTCATGCTCACACAAAGGGGAATTGAAGCAAATCCAGACAAATGTCAAGCCATACTCAACATGAAGACCCCAACCTGTGTCAAAGAAGTACAACAACTCAACGGGAGATTGGCCGCCCTATCCCGATTCTTAGCAGGAGCTGCGATAAGATGTCTTCCCTTCTATGCCACTCTAAGAAAGGGAAAACAGTTCGAATGGACGATAGAATGTGAGCAAGCCTTCAAAGACTTCAAGAAATTCTTAGGACGGCCACCTATCCTATCTCGACCACGAGAAGGAGAACCGCTCATATTATATCTCGCAGTAGGGAGCCGGGCAATAGCCTCAGCACTAGTCAGAGAAGACGAAAATGGGCAACAACCCGTCTACTTCATTAGCAAGGCACTACAGGGATCCGAACTGAACTACCAGAAAATAGAAAAATTTGCCTATACTCTTATCCTAACATCTCAACGACTCTGCCCGTACTTCCAGGCTCACACCATTAAGGTTCGAACTAACCAGCCCATAAAAGGAATATTGCAGAAAATAGATTTAGCAAGCAGAATTCTACAGTGGGCAGTCGAGTTGTCAGAGTTTGACCTCAAATATGAAGCTCGGACGGCCATCAAATCGCAGTATCTGGCCAATTTTATCGCAGAATTCACAGATGCCCTAGAAACCCCCACAGAATGGAATCTTTACGTGGACGGTTCTTCAAATAAAACTGGAAGCGGTGCGGGCGTGATAATAGAAAGCAACCAAGGAACCCAGGTTGAGCTCTCCCTCAAGTTCGGGTTCCCGGCCTCAAACAACCAGGCGGAATATGAAGTGTTATTAGCTGGTTTGAAGCTGGCTAAAGAGGTCGGAGCTCAAAAACTCAACATTTACAGCGATTCACAAGTGGTCACATCACAAATAACAGGGAGCTACCAAGCCAAAGATCCCACCATGAAAAAGTATTTGGATAAAACCAAGGAACAACTCGGACAAGTTGGGGAGTATAAGATCTGCCACATACCCCGCGAATAAAATGCCCGAGCTGACGCACTCTCAAAACTAGCCAGCACCAAACCAGGGGGTAACAACAGAAGCCTCATCCAGGAAATGTTGCAGAACCCGTCAATCTCGGAAGAGGAAAAAGTCTTGACCATAACAAGTCAGGACCAAGGATGGATGACCCCTATAGCCAACTACCTCAGAACAGGAACACTCCCCACAGAAGAAAAGGAGGCAAAGAGGTTAAAAAGGGAGGCACAGTACTACACCGTCATAAACAACATCCTGTACAAAAGAGGAATCTTAACACTTTTACTAAAATGTGTGCCAACCTCCAACACAAAGGAAGTGCTAGAAGAAATACACGGCGGTATTTGTGGCAATCATCTCGGAGCACGAGCTCTCGCCAAAAAAGTACTCCGGGCGGGATTTTATTGGCCAACTCTACAGAAAGAAGCCACAGAATTTGTAAAGACATGCCCACCATGTCAGAAACATGCCAACTTTCACATCGCCCTGCCAGAAGAGCTCATCAGCGTGACCTCGCCTTGGCCGTTTGCAAAATGGGGACTCGATCTTCTCGGCCCTTTCCCACAGGGATCAGGACAAGTTAAATTCCTCATAGTAGGGGTAGATTACTTTACAAAGTGGATCGAGGCAGAGCCCCTGGCCAATGCCACCGCTCAAAGAAGCCAGAAATTCTTATATAGAAACATTGTCACAAGGTTCGGGGTTCCATATTCAATAACCACAGACAATGGCACTCAATTCACAGATGCAGGCTTCAGAAAACTAGTAGCTGACTTGAATATAAAGCACCAGTACACCTCCGTCGAATATCCACAAGCCAATGGGCAGGCCGAAGCTGCAAACAAAGTCATATTGGCTGGATTAAAACGGAGATTACAAGATGCAAAGAGAGCCTGGGCAGAAAAGCTTCCACAGGTCCTGTGGGCATATCGAACAACGCTACATTCCACCACGAAGGAATCCCCCTTCCGATTAGCATACAGAATAGAGGCGATGATTCCAGTAGAGATTGAGGAAGGGTCGCCCAAAGTAGTTCACTACAATGAGGGAGCAAACTCCCAACTTCAGAGAGAAGAGCTCGACTTGTTACCCGAAATCCAAGAAAGAGCTCGGATCAGGGAAGAAGCTCTAAAACACCGAATGGCTTCCAGATATAATCAAAAGGTAGTGTCGAAAAGTTTTGCAGAAAATGATCTCATCCTAATCCGAAATGATATCGGTACAACTCGACCAGGAGAGGGAAAGCTGCCAGCAAACTGGAAAGGACCCTACCGAGTTGTAGAAGTACTTGGAAAGGGCTACTACAGGCTGTCTGAACTCGATGGACGAGAGCTTCCCAGGTCATGGCACGCCTGCAACCTCAGAAGGTACTACAATTAGAAAAGATAAAAGATCTCATCATTGGATGCACTCTTTTTCCTGAAAAGGTTTTTTAATGAGGCACCAAGTTGAGACTCAGACAAATCCCATATGTATATATTTGCATTTTTCCTTTAAAATAAAATATATTTTAGATATTCTACAAAGATTTCAAGACACATTAATCTGAAGCATTCATCGTCTGATTATAAAGCAACAGATCGGCAGAAAGTGAAAAACAATTTCACTGCACGATCATGATAAAGACAACCGTCTGATAAAGGTGAAAATGCGATTCACCCAAAGGACAATATAGAGACGACAACCACTTTCTACAAATCGGCAAAGATGAACACAGAATAATGTAAGAAGTTATCAAAAGTGATCTAAAAAAGAACCTGACGAGGTCTTACGGATTGCTAAAATAATAACTTAAAGACTGGCCGACGTTGAGAAGTCGGACCAAGTCAACCCAAGTTATAAGTAAACCCTGGAAAGAGGTCTGGCCAACCCTATTAAAGAGGATTACTTTAACTTAAAAGGGCTCGACATGACAAAGTCAGCCCAAAATGAAAAGTTATAAAAGTAATCCCTGAAACAGACCTGACAAAGGTCCAAGAAAGAGGATTACAAAAATAACTTAAAGGAGACCGATATAACGAAGTCGGACTCCTACTACTAACAAGTTATAAAAGTAATCCCTGAAAGAGACCTGACAAAGGTCCAAGAAAGAGGATTACAAAAATAACTTAAAGGAGACCGGTATAACCAAGTCGGACTCCTACTACTTAAAAGTTATCAAAATAGTCCCTAAAAGAGATCTGACAAAGATCCAAGAAAGAGGACTACAAAAAATAACTTAAAGGAGACTGGTATAACCAAGTCGGACTCCTACTACTTAAAAGTTATCAAAGTTGTCCCTGAAAGAGATCTGACAAAGATCCAAGAAAGAGGACTACAAATAACTTAAAGGAGACCGACCTAACGAAGTTGGACTCCTACAACTGAAAGTAATCCCTGAAGGAGACCTAGCAAAGGTCCAAGACACAGGATTACGAGAATAGCTTAGAAGGGGACCAACGTTAAGAAAGCATACAAAGCAAAGAAAACCAAAGAAATAAGTTGGACCCCCACAACCACGACCTCAAAGGATTCAAGCTACAAATAACATAACAAAAACAACCCAAGGAGGTCGAGCCGCAAGATTTTGACATCAGCAGAAAACAGAAAAGATGCCTAGTCAAAAAACTACTTTTTACAGAGTTATAAGGCCTCGAAAGGCCACCAAAAACTACTATAAAAAAAATAGAGAGCTATTGTTTGTTTTTCAAAATAAAAGTTGCTAAATAAGTGGTGCACGAAATTGTGATGTCCAGGCTCAAACGATCCTTGGCAACGTGAGCAACTTGGTACGCGCAATCGTGATTACACTTTGATTATGTAAAATTCATGGCTCTTTCTTTCCCTGGCAATGGCGCCAAGAACATGGTGCCAATACCATGGTTCACAACTTCGATACAACTAACCAGCAAGTGCACTGGGTCGTCCAAGTAATACCTTACGTGAGTAAGGGTCGAATCCCACGGAGATTGTTGGTATGAAGCAAGCTATGGTCACCTTGCAAATCTCAGTTAGGCAGATATAAACTGATAAGGGTGTTTTCGAATAATAAATAAAAGAAGGGATAGAAATACTTATGTAAATTCATCGGTGAGAATTTCAGATAAGCGAATGGAGATGCTTTCGTTCCTCTGAACCTCTGCTTTCCTACTATCTTCATCCAATCAGTCTTACTCCTTTCCATGGCTGGCTTTATGCAAGGGCATCACCGTTGTCAGTGGCTACATCCCCTCCTCTCAGTGAAAAATATGCTCACATGCTCTGTCACAGCACGGCTAATCATCTGTCGGTTCTCGATCATGCTGGAATAGGATTCACCCTCCTTTTGCGTCTGTCACTAACGCCCAGCACTCGCGAGTTTGAAGCTCGTCACAGACATTCAATCATTGAATCCTACTCGGAATACCACAGACAAGGTTTAGACTTTCCGGATTCTCTTGAATGCCGCCATCATTCTAGCTTACGCCACGAAGATTCTGGTTAGGAGATCTAAGAGATATTCATTCTAGCTTATTTCATGTAGAACGGAAGTGTTTGTCAGGCACGTGTTCATAGGGGAGAATGGTGATGAGCGTCACACATAATCATCACCTTCATCACGTTCTTGGATGCGAATGGATATCTTAGAAGCGAAATAAGATGAATTGAATAGAAAACAGTAGTACTTTGTATTAATCCTTGAGGAACAGCAGAGCTCCACACCTTAATCTATGGAGTGTAGAAACTCTACCGTTGAAAATACATAAGTGAAAGTCCAGGCATGGCCGAGATGGCCAGCCCTCAAACGTGATCTAAGATAGCATACAACTGATCAAAGATGGTCAAAAAGACTAGTAAAAGGTCCTATTTATAATAAACTAGTCACTAGGGTTTACATGAGTAAGTAATTGATGCATAAATCCACTTCTGGGGCCCACTTGGTGTGTGTTTGGGCTGAGCTTGAGTGTTGCACGTGTAGAGGTCCTTCTTGGAGTTGAACGCCAGCTTTTGTGCCAGTTTGGGCGTTCAACTCTGGTTTTGGCTCCTTTTCTGGCGCTGGACGCCAGATTTGGGTAGAAAGCTGGCGTTGAACGCCAGTTTAAGTCGTCTATTCTTGGCCAAAGTATGGACTATTATACATTGCTGGAAAGCCCTGGATGTCTACTTTCCAACGCAATTAGAAGCGCGCCATTTCGAGTTTTGTAGCTCCAGAAAATCCACTTTGAGTGCAGGGAGGTTAGAATCCAACAGCATCAGCAGTCCTTCTTCAACCTCTGAATCTGATTTCTGCTCAAGTCCCTCAATTTCAGCCAGAAAATACCTGAAATCACAGAAAAACACACAAACTCATAGTAAAGTCCAGAAATGTGAATTTAACATAAAAACTAATGAAAATATCCCTAAAAGTAACTAGATCCTACTAAAAACATACTAAAAATGATGTCAAAAAGCGTATAAATTATCCGCTCATCACAACACCAAACTTAAATTGTTGCTTGTCCCCAAGCAACTGAAAATCAAATAGGATAAAAAGAAGAGAATATACTATAAATTCCAAACTATCAATGAAACATAGCTCCAATCAAATGAGCGGGACTTATAGCTTTTTGCCTCTTGAATAGTTTTGGCATCTCACTTCATCTAATAAGGTTCAGAATGATTGGCATCTATAGGAACTCAGATTTCAGATAGTGTTATTGATTCTCCTAGTTCAGTATGATGAATCTTGAACACAGTTATTTTATGAGTCTTGGCCGTGGCCCTAAGCACTTTGTTTTCCAGTATTACCACCGGATACATAAATGCCACAGACACAGAATTGGGTGAACCTTTTCAGATTGTGACTCAGCTTTGCTAAAGTCCCCAATTAGAGGTGTCCAGGGTTCTTAAGCACACTCTTTTTTTGCTTTGGACCTTGACTTTAACCACTCAGTCTCAAGTTTTCACTTGACACCTACACGCCACAAGCACATGGTTAGGGACAGTTTGGTTTAGCCGCTTAGACCAGGATTTTATTCCTTTAGGCCCTCCTATCCACTGATGCTCAAAATCTTGGGATCCTTTTTATTTGCCCTTGCCTTTTGGTTTTAAGGGTTATTGGCTTTTTCTGCTTGCTTTTTCTTTTTCTTTCTATTTTTTTTGCCCCTTTTTTTTTTCTGCAAGCTTTGTTCTTTGCTGCTTTTTCTTGCTTCAAGAATCATTTTTATGATTTTTTAGATTATCAAATAACATATCTCCTAGTCATCATTCTTTCAATAGCCAACATATTTAACATTCTTAAACAACAACTTCAAAAGACATATGCACTGTTCAAGCATACATTCAGAAAACAAGAAGCATTGTCACCACATCAATATAATTAAGCTAAGTTCAAGGATAAATTCGAAACTCATGTACTTCTTGTTCTTTTGAATTAAAACATTTTTCATTTAAGAGAGGTGATGGATTCATAGGACATTCATAACTTTAAGACAAAGTTACTAACTTCTAATGATCATATAATGAAGACACAAACATGGATAAGCACACAACATAGAAAACGAAAAACAGAAGAAATAAGAACAAGGAATGAATCCACCTTAGTGATGGTGGCGTTTCCTTCTTGAGGAACCAATGATGTCCTTGAGCTCTTCTATGTCTCTTCCTTGGACATTCATAACTTTAAGACAAAGTTACTAACTTCTAATGATCATATAATGAAGACACAAACATGGATAAGCACACAACATAGAAAACGAAAAACAGAAGAAATAAGAACAAGGAATGAATCCACCTTAGTGATGGTGGCGTTTCCTTCTTGAGGAACCAATGATGTCCTTGAGCTCTTCTATGTCTCTTCCTTGTCTTTGTTGCTCCTCCCTCATTGCTTTTTGATCTTCTCTTATTTCATGAAGCATGATGGAGTGCTCTTGATGTTCCACCCTTAGTTGTCCCATATTGGAACTCAATTCTCCTAGGGAGGTGTTGATTTGCTCCCAATAGTTTTGTGGAGGAAAGTGCATTTGAGGCATCTCCGGGATCTCATGGAAATGAGCTTCTTGCGCCTCTTGAGCTCCATGACTGGGCTCTCTTGCTTGCTCCATCTTTTTCTTAGTGATGGGCTTGTCCTCTTTAATGAGGATATCTCCCTCTATGTCAATCCCAGCCGAATTGCATAGGTGGCAAACGAGGTGAGGAAATGCTAACCTTGCCATAGTGGAGGACTTGTCAGCCACCTTGTAGAGTTCTTGAGGTATAATCTCATGAACTTCCACCTCTTCTCCAATCATGATGCTATGGATCATGATGGCCCGGTCTATAGTAACTTCAGACCGGTTGCTAGTGGGAATGATTGAGCATTGAATGAACTCCAACCATCCTCTAGCTATAGGCTTGAGGTCCAATATTCTTAGTTGAACCGGCTTGCCTTTGGAGTCAACCTTCCATTGAGCTCCTTTTACACATATGTCCCTAAGGACTTGGTCCAACCTTTGATCAAAGTTGACTCTCCTTGTGTAGGGGCGTGCGTTCTCTTCCATGTTTGGCAAGTTGAACGCCAACCTCACATTTTCCGGACTAAAATCTAAGTATTTCCCCCGAACCATTGTAACATAGTTCTTTGGATCCGGGTTCTTACTTTGATCATGGTTCTTGGTGATCCATGCATTAGCATAGAACTCTTGAACCATTAGGATGCCGACTTGTTGGATGGGATTTGTTAGAACTTCCCAACCTCTTCTTTGAATTTCATGTCGGATCTCTGGATACTCATTTCTTTTGAGTTTGAAAGGGACCTCAGGGATCACCTTCTTCTTGGCCACAACATCATAGAAGTGGTCTTGATGGGCTTTGGAGATGAACCTTTTCCTCTCCCATGACTCGGATGTGGAAGCTTTTGTCTTCCTTTTCCTCTTTCTAGAGGATTCTCCGGTCTTAGGTGCCATCAATGGTAATGGAAAAACAAAAAGCTTATGCTTTTACCACACCAAACTTAGAATTTTGCTCACCCTCGAGCAATAAAAGAATGAATAGATGAAGAAGAAGAAGAAATGGAGGAGAGGCGGGTGGGAAATTGGTTTTGAATTTTTGAAGGTAGGTGGAGTTTATGAGGTAGGTTTATGGGGAAGAGTGGATGGATGTGAGTGGTGAAGAGGTGATGGGGAAGAGTGTTTATTGGGATATGTGAAAGAGAGTGGTGAGAAGAAGTGAGTGGAGGTAGGTGGGGATCCTGTGGGGTCCACAGATCCTGAGGTGTTTAAGGATTTACATCTCTGCACCCATTAGGCATGTAAAAATGCCTTTGCACACAACTCTGGGCGTTCAGCGCCAGGTTGGTGGCCATTTTGGGCGTTCAACGCCCATTTGTGTGCCATTTCTGGCGTTGAACGCCAGAACCATGCCTGTTCTGGCGTTCAGCACCCAGAAGCTGCCCATTTTGGGCGTTCAGCGCCAGAACCATGCTCTGTTCTGGCGCTGAACGCCAGACAGATGCTCCTCCAGGGTGTGATTTTTCTTCTGCTGTTTTTGATTCCGTTTTCAATTTTTATATTTATTTTGTGACTCCACATGATCATGAACCTACAAAGACATATAACTAAGAAAAATATAGTTAGATAAATAAAAATTGGGTTGCCTCCCAACAAGCGCTTCTTTAATGTCAATAGCTTGACAGTGGGCTCTCATGGAGCCTCACAGATGTTCAGAGCATTGTTGAAACTCTCCAACACCAAACTTAGAGTTTGGATATGGGAGTTCAACACCAAACTTAGAGTTTGGTTGTGGCCTCCCAACACCAAACTTAGAGTTTGACTGTGGGGGCTCTGGTTGACTCTGCTTTGAGAGAAGCTTTTTCTGCTTCCTCTCCATGGTTGCAGAGGGAGATCCTTGAGTTTTAAACACAAGGGAGTCCTCATTCCATTGAAGGACTATTTCACCTCTGTCAACATCAATCACAGCTTATGTTGTGGCCAGGAAAGGTCTTCCTAGGATGATGGATTTATCCTCTTCCTTTCCAGTATCCAAGACTATGAAATCAGCAGGGATGTAAAGGCCTTCAACCTTTACTAACACGTCCTCTACTTGTCCATAAGCCTGTTTTCTTGAACTGTCTGCCATCTCTAATGAGATTTTAGCAGCTTGCACCCCATAGATTCCCAGTTTCTCTATTACAGAGAGGGGCATGAGGTTTATTCCTGAACCAAGGTCACATAGAGCCTTAAAGATCATGGTGCCTATGGTACATGGTATTATGAACTTTCCAGGATCCTGTCTCTTCTGAGGCAATGTCAGTTGATCCAGATCACTTAGTTCATTGATGAACAAGGGAGGTTCAACTTCCCAAGTATCAATACCAAATAATTTGGCATTCAGCTTCATGATTGCACCAAGAAACTTGGCAGTTTGCTCTTCAGTAACATCCTCATTCTCTTCAGAAGAGGAATACTCATCAGAGCTCATGAAGGGCATAAGGAGGTTCAATGGAATCTCTATGGTCTCTAGATGAGCCTTAGAGTCCTTTTGTTCCTCAGAGGGAAGCTCCTTATTGATCACTGGACGTCCCAGGAGGTCTTCCTCCTTGGGATTCACGTCCTCCACTCCCCTTGTAGGTTCGGCCATGGTGCTTATGTCAATGGCCTTGCACTCTCCTTTTGGGTTCTCTTCTGTATTGCTTGGGAGAGTACTGGGAGGGATTTCAGTGATCCTTTTACTTAGCTGGCCCACTTGTGCTTCCAAATTTCTAATGGAAGATCTTATTTCATTCATGAAACTTACAGTGGCCTTAGACAGATCAGAGACTAAGTTTCCCAGATTAGAAGTATTTTGTTCAGAGTTCTCTGTCTGTTGCTGAGTGGATGATGGAAAAGGCTTGCTGTTGCTAAACCTGTTTCTTCCACCATTATTAAAGCCTTGTTGAGGCTTTTGATCCTTCCATGAGAAATTTGGGTGATTTCTCCATGATGAGTTATAGGTGTTTCCATAAGGTTCACCTAAGTAATTCACCTCTGCTATTGCAGGGTTCTCAGGATCATAAGCTTCTTGTTCATAAGAAGCCTCTTGAGTACTGTTGGATGCAGCTTGCATTCCATGCAGACTCTGAGAGATCATATTGACTTGCTGAGTCAATATTTTATTCTGAGCCAATATGGCATTCAGAGTATCAACTTCAAGAACTCCCTTCTTCATAGGCGTCCCATTACTCACAGGATTCCTTTCAGAAGTGTACATGAACTGGTTATTAGCAACCATGTCAATGAGTTCTTGAGTTTCTGCAGGCGTTTTCTTTATGTGAATGGATCCACCTGCAGAAGTGTCCAGTGACATCTTTGATAGCTCAGATAAACCATCATAGAATATATCCAGGATGGTCCATTCTGAAAGCATGTCAGAAGGACACTTTTTGGTCAACTGTTTGTATCTTTTCCAAGCTTCATAGAGGGATTCACCTTCTTTCTGTCTGAAGATTTGAACATCAGCTCTAAGCTTGCTCAGCTTTTGAGGAGGAAAGTACTTGGCTAAGAAAGCCGTGACCAGCTTATCCCAAGAGTTCAGGCTGTCTTTGGGTTGAGAATCCAACCATAATCTAGCTCTGTCTCTTACAGCAAAAGGGAAAAGCATGAGCCTGTAGACTTCAGGATCTACTCCATTAGTCTTAACAGTATCACATATCTACAAGAATTCAGTTAAGAACTGAAAAGGATCTTTAGATGGAAGTCCATGAAACTTGCAGTTCTGCTGCATCAGAGAAACTAATTGAGGTTTCAGCTCAAAGTTGTTTGCTCCAATGGCAGGAATGGAGATGCTTCTTCCATGTAAATTGGAATTAGGTGCAGTAAAGTCACCAAGCATCTTCCTTACATTATTATTATTTTTGGCTGCCATCTGCTCTTCCTGTTCGAAAATTTCTGAAAGGTTATCTCTGGATTGTTGTATTTTAGCTTCTCTTAGTTTCCTTTTCAGAGTCCTTTCAGGTTCTGGATCTGCTTCCACAAGAATGTTCTTGTCCTTGCTCCTGCTCATATGACAAAGAAGAGGGCACAGAAAAAAAAAATAATATGGATCCTTTATACCACAGTATAGGGATCCCTTTGTGAGTGGAAGAAAAGAGGGAGACAAAGAGTGTGATGTAAAGAAAGAAACACAACTGTGAGGATGGCAGAGATGTGAGATGAGATGTTAGTAGATGAATAAATAAATAGAATAAGATGAGAGAGAAGGAATTTTCGAAAATAATTTTTGAAAAAGAGTTAGTGATTTTCGAAAATTGTTTTTGAAAAATGTTAGTATTTTTCGAAATTTTTTTTAAATCAAAAATAAAAATAAAAATAATTAGTTATTTAAAAAGAAATTTTTGAAAAAGAGGGAAGATATTTTCGAAAATTAGAGAGAGAGAGTTAGTTAGGTAGTTTTGAAAAAGTTAAGAAACAAACAAAAAGTTAGTTAGTTAGTTGAAACAAATTTTGAAAAGATAAGAAGTTAGGAGGTTAGAAAAGATATTTTGAAACCAACTTTTTGAAAAAGGTAAGATAAGAAGATATTTTAGAAATTAGTTTTGAAAAAGATTTGATTTTTAAAATCTCAATTAATGACTTGATTCATAAGAAATCACAAGATATGATTCTAGAACTTAAAGTTTGAATCTTTCTTAACAAGCAAGCAACAAACTTCAAATTTTTGAATCAAAACATTAATTGATTATGTTATTTTCGAAAATTTGATATAAAAATAAGAAAAAGATTTTTGAAAAATATTTTTGAAATTTTCGAAAATAACCAAGAATTTTGAAAAAGATTTGATTTTTGAAAAAGAATTTGAGAAAGATAAGATTTTCAAATTGAAAATTTGATTTGACTCATAAGAAACAACTTGATTTTAAAAATTTTTGAAAAAGTCAACTCAAATTTTCGAATTTGATGAGAGAAAAAGGGAAAGATTTTTTTTTTTTGATTTTTGAATTTTTATGAAAAACATGAAACTAATGCAATGCATGAAATTTTTAGATCAAAACATGTGATGAATGCAAGAATGCTATGAATGTCAAGATGAACACCAAGAACACTTTGAATGTCAAGATGAACATCATAGACACAATTTTGAAAATTTTTTAATGCAGAGAAAACATGCAAGACGCCAAACTTAGAATTCTTCAATGCTTACGCACTAAGAATTCAAGAATGCATATGAAAAACACCATACAACACAAAACAAAAAATCATCAAGATCAAACAAGAAGACTTACCAAGAACAACTTGAAGATCATGAAGAACACTATGAATGCATGAAATTTTCGAAAAATGCAAGATGCACATGCAAATGACACCAAACTTATGACATGACTCATGACTCAAACAAGAAACAGAAAAATATTTTTGATTTTTATGATTTTCTAATTTTTTTGGATTTTTTTGAAAATTATATGAAAAAGAAAAAATAAGGATTCCAAAATTTTTAACATGAATTCCAGGAATCTTGCATTCTTAGTCTAAACCTTCAGTCCAGGAATTAGACATGGCTCACTAGCCAGCCAAGCTTTCAATGAAAGCTCCAGTCCAAAACACTAGACATGGCCAATGGCCAGCCAAGCTTCAGCATTTAACATCAGAGTATATTGCTCTTGATAACAAATTGCTGCCTCAGTCCAAATAAATTTAGACATGACTTTACAGCCAGCTAGGCTTCACATGCTTCATGAAACACTAGAATTCATTCTTAAAAATTTTGAATAATTTTTTTTTTTGAAAACATTTTTATATTATTTTTTTTCGAAAACAAAGGAAAAATTTTTGAAATATTTTTGAAAATTTTTTTTTGAAAGGAAAACAAAAAGAAAATTACCTAATCTGAGCAACAGGATGAACCGTCAGTTGTCCAAACTCAAACAATCCCCGGCAACGGCGCCAAAAACTTGGTGCACGAAATTGTGATGTCCAGGCTCAAACGATCCTTGGCAACGTGAGCAACTTGGTACGCGCAATCGTGATTACACTTTGATTATGTAAAATTCATGGCTCTTTCTTTCCCTGGCAATGGCACTAAGAACATGGTGCCAATACCATGGTTCACAACTTCGATACAACTAACCAGCAAGTGCACTGGGTCGTCCAAGTAATACCTTACGTGAGTAAGGGTCGAATCCCACGGAGATTGTTGGTATGAAGCAAGCTATGGTCACCTTGCAAATCTCAGTTAGGTAGATATAAATTGATAAGGGTGTTTTCGAATAATAAATAAAAGAAGGGATAGAAATACTTATGTAAATTCATCGGTGAGAATTTCAGATAAGCGAATGGAGATGCTTTCGTTCCTCTGAACCTTTGCTTTCCTGCTATCTTCATCCAATCAGTCTTACTCCTTTCCATGGCTGCCTTTATGCAAGGGCATCACCGTTGTTAGTGGCTACATTCCCTCCTCTCAGTGAAAAATATGCTCACATGCTCTGTCACAGCACGGCTAATCATCTGTCGGTTCTCGATCATGCTGGAATAGGATTCACCCTCCTTTTGCGTCTGTCACTAACGCCCAGCACTCGCGAGTTTGAAGCTCGTCACAGACATTCAATCATTGAATCCTACTCGGAATACCACAGACAAGGTTTAGACTTTCCGGATTCTCTTGAATGCCGCCATCATTCTAGCTTACGCCACGAAGATTCTGGTTAGGAGATCTAAGAGATATTCATTCTAGCTTATTTCATGTAGAACGGAAGTGTTTGTCAGGCACGTGTTCATAGGGGAGAATGGTGATGAGCGTCACACATAATCATCACCTTCATCACGTTCTTGGGTGCGAATGGATATCTTAGAAGCGAAATAAGATGAATTGAATAGAAAACTGTAGTACTTTGTATTAATCCTTGAGGAACAGCAGAGCTCCACACCTTAATCTATGGAGTGTAGAAACTCTACCGTTGAAAATACATAAGTGAAAGTCCAGGCATGGCCGAGATGGCCAGCCCTCAAACGTGATCTAAGATAGCATACAACTGATCAAAGATGGTCAAAAAGACTAGTAAAAGGTCCTATTTATAATAAACTAGTCACTAGGGTTTACATGAGTAAGTAATTGATGCATAAATCCACTTCTGGGGCCCACTTGGTGTGTGTTTGGGCTGAGCTTGAGTGTTGCACGTGTAGAGGTCCTTCTTGGAGTTGAACGCCAGCTTTTGTGCCAGTTTGGGCGTTCAACTCTGGTTTTGGCTCCTTTTCTGGCGCTGGACGCCAGATTTGGGTAGAAAGCTGGCGTTGAACGCCAGTTTAAGTCGTCTATTCTTGGCCAAAGTATGGACTATTATACATTGCTGGAAAGCCCTGGATGTCTACTTTCCAACGCAATTGGAAGCGCGCCATTTCGAGTTCTGTAGCTCCAGAAAATCCACTTTGAGTGCAGGGAGGTTAGAATCCAACAGCATCAGCAGTCCTTCTTCAACCTCTGAATCTGATTTCTGCTCAAGTCCCTCAATTTCAGCCAGAAAATACCTGAAATCACAAAAAAACACACAAACTCATAGTAAAGTCCAGAAATGTGAATTTAACATAAAAACTAATGAAAACATCCCTAAAAGTAACTAGATCCTACTAAAAACATACTAAAAACGATGTCAAAAAGCGTATAAATTATCCGCTCATCAATAAGCAACTAAGAAGTATCAGCAAATAAATAAAAGAGTTCTAAAAAAGCCCACAAGCCGGGCCAACTACACAAATTTTAAGAAAAGATCAACAAGCATCAGGAGCCTTCTTGGCAGCATCAGGACAAGGAGAAGGAGGGCGAGTCTGGATCGGCACAGCATCCACAGTTCCATCCTCCCGATTCAGGATCTGGCAATCCGGGTCGGGCACAGCGGGAAGAACCGAAGAGGTCGGCACTTTGGTAGAAGACACAGGAGGAACGACATCATCATCATCACCCTCATCATCAAGGGCAATCTTGCCATTCCTGACAATATTATCCAGGCTAAAAAGGGTGAGGTCGGCCTCGGGAGCAATGACCTGAACTTGCTCCCTCAAGTTCTCATAAGCAGCAGTCACGTTGCCAACGAGATGACTTTGGAGCTCAGCATAATCTTCCCGAACACTGTCAAGCTCCCCCCTCAGGCGCATCACTTCCCGATAAGTTGAAAGGTAACTCTCCTTATGCATCAAGACTGCGTCCTCAGCCAACCTCAAAGAAGCCGCCAATGACTGAGAGCTCGCCTCCTCATTCTTCAAGTCATTCTCCAACTTGGCTACCTTCGTCTCAAGCTCCTCCTTTATCTCCTTCATCCGATCAAACTCCTGTTTCGCCTCCTCCATAAACGCTTTAGTAGCATGGAGAGGGAGATTCTGAGCAGTCCGATATATGGCAGCCGACATGTACGCCATCTTCACATGATTTCGGGCCATGAATTCCAAGTGATAGAGGATGGACACATCGTCCATGGAGAGAGTGCCATAAGGACTGATTTGTTGATCCACGAATTCAATAGCATTAAAATCAGGAGCATCGAGGTCAAAGGGCTCAGCAATCTTTTGTTTTTTATTGGGAGGAGCAACAGAAGGAGCAGCAGAGGTGACGTGAGGATCTACCAAACGAACTCGGGGTGTATGGATCACCTTCTTCACCCCGGCAGAACTCTGCACCGATGGCTTCTCGCGCACTTGGGAAGATCCCTCCCCAGCCGCCTGGGCAGCAGCATTTCTGGCAGCAGTCGCCCTCTGCGTCCTCTTATAAGCTTTCATGGATGCATTATTCTTCATTGCCTCTGCAAACAAAACAGAAAACTCAGCTACAAGTCGGATAAGTTGGAAAGGACAGCTACAAGCAACATAAACAAAATAATAAAAGAAACACAAGATACCCAGCTCAGTTTGAAGAAGAGTAGGATTGGTTAGAAATTTCTTTGTGTCAAGATGGGGAGGTTGACCCCAACGTTCTTCCAAGATAGTCACAAAGGCTCGCTCAGCCTCATTCAACATCTCCCACGAATACCTGGAGACCCTCACATCTTTTTGCCATTCTAAGGGAAAAGCAGGTTCATCATTCTCATCTAGAAAAAAGGGCCAAGCTCCTTCAACAGCTCGGACCTTGAAAAAGTAGTTTTTAAAATCACAGAACGACTCGTCAAACATGGAAAAAACCTTCTTCCCCTGGGTAGAACGAAAGGAGACCCAGGCCGACTTGTTTTTTACCACACCGGGCTTAGTCAAGACAAACAGATAGAAAAAGAGAGATTGGGAAGCAGGAATACCAAAACCATCGCACAGCAATTGGAAAATTTTAATAAAACCCCAGGAATTGGGGTGAAGTTGAGAAGGGGCAACATTACAAGACCATAACAGGTCGGTTTCGAATTTGGTAAAAGGAAGGGTGATACCCAGCTGACCAAAGAAAAAATCATAAGCATAAAAGAAAGGGCGACTAATGAGCGGATAATTTATACGCTTTTTGACATTATTTTTAGTATGTTTTTAGTAGGATCTAGTTACTTTTAGGGATGTTTTCATTAGTTTTTATGTTAAATTCACATTTCTGGACTTTACTATGAGTTTGTGTGTTTTTCTGTGATTTCAGGTATTTTCTGACTGAAATTGAGGGACTTGAGCAAAAATCAGATTCAGAGGTTGAAGAAGGACTGCTGATGCTGTTGGATTCTGACCTCCCTGCACTCAAAATGGATTTTCTGGAGCTACAGAACTCAGAATGGCATGCTTCCAATTGCGTTGGAAAGTAGACATCCAGGGCTTTTCAGAAATATATAATAGTGCATACGTTGGCCAAGAATAGACGACGCAAACTGGCGAACGCCAGCTCTCTACCCAATTCTGGCGTCCAGCGCCAGAAAAGGATCCAAAACCAGAGTTGAACACCAGAAATGGATCAAAACCTGGCGTTCAACTCCACAAATGGCCTCTGCACGTGCAACACTTAAAGCTCAACCTAAGCACACACCAAGTGGGCCCCGGAAGTGAATTTATGCATCAATTACTTACTCATGTAAACCCTAGTAGCTATTTTATTATAAATAGGACATTTTACTATTGTATTTGACATCTTTGGATTATATTTTGATCTATTGATCACGTTTTGGGGGCTGGCCATCTCGGCCATGCCTGGACCTTTCACTTATGTATTTTCACGGTAGAGTTTCTACACTCCATAGATTAAGGTGTGGAGCTCTGCTGTTCCTCAAAGATTAATGCAAAGTACTACTGTTTTCTATTCAATTCATCTTATTTCCCTTCTAAGATATTCATTCGTACTCCAATCTGAATGTGATGAACGTGACAATCATCATCATTCCCTATGAACACATGCCTAACAACCACTTCTGTTCTACCTTCGACTGAATGAAGTATCTCTTAGATCTCTTAATCAGAATCTTCGTGGCGTAAGCTAGAATGATGGCGGCATTCAAGAGAATCTGGAAAGTCTAAACCTTGTCTGTGGTATTTCGAGTAGGATTCAATGAATGAATGACTGTGACGAGCTCCAAACTCGCGATTGCGGGGCGTTAGTGACAGACGCAAAAGGATAGTAAATCCTATTCCAGCATGATCGAGAACCGACAGATGAATAGCCGTGCCGTGACAGGGTGCGTTGACCATTTTCCTGAGAGGATAAGATGAAGCCATTGACAAGGGTGATGCCTCCAGACGATTAGCCGTGCCGTGACAGGGCATTGGATCATTTTCCCGAGAGATGACCGAAAGTAGCCATTGACAGTGGTGATGTATCACATAAAGCCAGCCATGGAAAGGAGTAAGACTGATTGGATGAAGATAACAGGAAAGCAGAGGTTCAGAGGAACGAAAGCATCTCCATTTGCTTATCTGAAATTCTCACCAATGAATTACATAAGTATTTCTATCCCTATTCTATTAATTATTATTCAAAAACACCATTATCAATTTATATCTGCCTAACTGAGATTTGCAAGGTGACCATAGCTTGCTTCATACCAACAATCTCCGTGGGATTCGACCCTTACTCACGTAAGGTATTACTTGGACGACCCAGTGCACTTGTTGGTCAGTTACACGGGGTTGTGAACCGTGGTTTTGGCATCATGTTTTTGGCGCCATTTCCAGGGAAAGAAAGAGCAATGAACTTTACATAATTAAAGTGTAATCACGATTCCGCGTACCAAGTTTTTGGCGCCGTTGCCGGGGATTGTTCGAGTTTGGACAACTGACGGTTCATCTTGTTGCTCAGATTAGGTAATTTTCTTTTTGTTTTCTTTTCAAAAATTTTTTCAAAAATATTTCAAAATTTTCTCACATGTTTTCGAAAAAAAAAATAAATAAAAATGTTTTCAAAAATTTATTCAAAATTTTTAAGAATGAATTCTAGTGTTTCATGAAGCATGTGATGCCTGGCTGGCTGTAAAGCCATGTCTAAATTCTTTTGGACTGAGGCTTCCAACCATCAGCTGTTATACGACTGTAGGGTATGTCAGGCATGTCATGTCTAAATTACATGCTGAAGCTTGGCTGGCCATTGGCCATGTCTAGTGTTTTGGACCGGAGCTTTCATTGAAAGCTTGGCTGGCTAGTGAGCCATGTCTAATTCCTGGACTGAAGCTTTAGACTAACATGGCAAGATTCCTGGAATTCATATTAAAAATTTTGGAATCCTTATTTTTCTTTCTTTCTAAATAATTTTCGAAAAATATAAAATAAAAATCCAAAAAAAAAATTAGAAAATCATAAAAATCAAAAAAATATTTTGTGTTTCTTGTTTGAGTCTTGAGTCATGTTATAAGTTTGGTGTCACTTGCATATGCATCTTGCATTTTTCGAAAATATCATGCATTCATAGTGTTCTTCATGATCTTCAAGTTGTTCTTGGTAAGTCTTCTTGTTTGATCTTGATGTTTTCATGTTTTGTGTCTTTTCTTGTTTTACATGTGCATTTTTCGTTTCTTAGAGTCTAAACATGAAAGATTTCTAAGTTTGGTGTCTTACATGTTTTCTTTGCATAAAAAATTTTTCAAAAATATGTTATTGGTGTTCATCTTGACATTCATAGTGTTCTTGGTGTTCATCTTGACATTCATAGCATTCTTGCATGCATTCATTGTTTTGATCTAAAAATTTCATGCATTGCATCATTTTTCTTGTTTTTCTCTTGCATCATAAAAATTCAAAAATCAAAAAATATCTTTCCCTTTTTCTCTCATCAAATTCGAAAATTTGAGTTGACTTTTTCAAAAATTTTTAAAATCAAGTTGTTTCTTATGAGTCAAATCAAATTTTCAATTTGAAAATCTTATCTTTTTCAAAATCTTTCTCAAAAATCAAATCTTTTTCAAATCTCTTAGTTATTTTCGAAAATTACAAAAATATTTTTCAAAAATCTTTTTCTTAATTTTATATCATAATTTTCGAAAATAACAACAACAATTAATGTTTTGATTCAAAAATTTGAAGGTTGTTACTTGCTTGTTAAGAAAGATTCAAACTTTATGTTCTAGAATCATATCTTGTGATTTCTTGAGAATCAAGTCATTAATTGTGATTTTAAAAATCAAATCTTTTTCAAAAACTAATCTCTATCATATCTTTTCAAAAATATCTTCTTATCTTACCTTTTTCAAAAATTGATTTCAAAATATCTTTTCTAACTTCCTAACTTCCTATCTTATCAAAATTGATTTTCAAAATTTGTTTCAACTAACTAACTAACTTTTTGTTTGTTTCTTAACTTTTTCAAAACTACCTAACTAACTCTCTCTCTCTCTAATTTTCGAAAATATCTTCCCTCTTTTTCAAAAATTTCTTTTTAATTAACTAATTATTTTTATTTTTATTTTTGATTTTAAAAATTTTCAAAAAATACTAACATTTTTCAAAAACCATTTTCGGAAATCACTAACTCTTTTTCAAAAAATATTTTTCGAAAATTCTCCCTCTCTCATCTCATTCTATTTATTTATTCATCTACTAACATCTCATCTCACATCTCTACCCTCCTCACAGTTGTGTTTCTTCCATTCCATTACATTCTTTATCTCCCTCTTTTCTTTCACTCACAAAGGAATCCCTATACTGTGGTATAAAGGATCTCTATTGTTATTATTATTTTTCTGTGCCCTCTTCTTTGTCATATGAGCAGGAGCAAGGATAAGAACATTCTTGTGGAAGCAGATCCAGAACCTGAAAGGACTCTGAAAAGGAGACTAAGAGAAGCTAAAATACAACAATCCAGAGAGAATCTTTCAGAAATTTTCGAACAAGAAGAGGAGATGGCAGCTGAAAATAATAATAATGCAAGGAGGATGCTTGGTGACTTTACTGCACCAAATTCCAGTTTACATGGAAGAAGCATCTCCATTCCTGCCATTGGAGCAAACAACTTTGAGCTGAAACCTCAATTAGTTTCTCTGATGCAGCAAAACTGCAAGTTTCATGGACTTCCATCTGAAGATCCTTTTCAGTTCTTAACTGAATTCTTGCAGATATGTGATACTGTTAAGACTAATGGAGTAGATCCTGAAGTCTACAGGCTCATGCTTTTCCCTTTTGCTGTAAGAGACAGAGCTAGAATATGGTTGGACTCTCAACCTAAAGATAGCCTGAACTCTTGGGATAAGCTGGTCACGACTTTCTTAGCCAAGTACTTTCCTCCTCAAAAGCTGAGCAAGCTTAGTGCTGATGTTCAAACCTTCAGACAGAAAGAAGGTGAATCCTTCTATGAAGCTTGGGAAAGATACAAACAGTTGACCAAAAAGTGTCCTTCTGACATGCTTTCAGAATGGACCATCCTGGATATATTCTATGATGGTTTATCTGAGCTATCAAAGATGTCATTGGATACTTCTGCAGGTGGATCCATTCACCTAAAGAAAACACCTGCAGAAGCTCAAGAACTCATTGACATGGTTGCTAATAACCAGTTCATGTACACTTCTGAAAGGAATCCTGTGAACAATGGGACGCCTATGAAGAAGGGAGTTCTTGAAATTGATACTCTGAATGCCATATTGGCTCAGAATAAAATATTGACTCAGCAAGTCAATATGATTTCTCAGATTCTGAATGGAATGCAAGCTGCATCCAACAGTACTCAAGAGGCTTCTCCTGAAGAAGAAGCTTATGATCCTGAGAACCCTGCAATAGCAGAGGTAAATTACTTAGGTGAACCTTATGGAAACACCTATAACTCAACATGGAGAAATCATCCAAATTTCTCATGGAAGGATCAAAAGCCTCAACAAGGCTTTAATAATGGTGGAAGAAATAGGTTTAGCAATAGCAAGCCTTTTTCATCATCCACTCAGCAACAGACTGAGAACTCTGAACAAAATACTTCTAATTTAACAAACTTAGTCTCTGATCTATCTAAGGCCACTGTAAGTTTCATGAATGAAACAAGATCTTCCATTAGAAATCTGGAAGCACAAGTGGGCCAGCTGAGTAAAAGGATCACTGAAATCCCTCCTAGTACTCTCCCAAGCAATACAGAAGAGAATCCAAAAGGAGAGTGCAAGGCCATTGACATAAGCACCATGGCCGAACCTGTAAGGGAAGGAGAGGACGTGAATCCCAAGGAGGAAGACCTCCTGGGACGTCCAGTGATCAATAAGAAGCTTCCCTCTGAGGAACCAAAGGAATCTGAGACTTATCTAGAGACCATAGAGATTCCATTGAACCTCCTTATGCCATTCATGAGCTCTGATGAGTATTCCTCTTCTTAAGAGAATGAGGATGTTACTGAAGAGCAAACACCCAAGTTTCTTGGTGCAATCATGAAGCTGAATGCCAAATTATTTGGCATTAACACTTGGGAAGTTGAACCTCCCTTGTTCATCAATGAACTAAGTAATCTGGATCAACTGACATTGCCTCAGAAGAGACAGGATCCTGGGAAGTTCATAATACCTTGTACCATAGGCACCATGATCTTTAAGGCTCTGTGTGACCTTGGTTCAGGAATAAACCTCATGCCCCTCTCTGTAATAGAGAAACTGGGAATCTATGGGGTGCAAGCTGCTAAAATCTCATTAGAGATGGCAGACAATTCAAGAAAACAGGCATATGGACAAGTAGAGGACGTGTTAGTAAAGGTTGAAGGCCTTTACATCCCTGCTGATTTCATAGTCTTGGATACTGGAAAGGAAGTGGATGAATCCATCATCCTAGGAAGACCTTTCCGGACCACAGCAAGAGCTGTGATTGATGTTGACAGAGGTGAACTAGTCCTTCAATGGAAGGAGGACTCCCTTGTGTTTAAAACTCAAGGATCTCCCTCTGCAACCATGGAGAGGAAGCATGAAAAGCTTCTTTCAAAGCAGAGTCAACCCAAGCCCCCACAGTCAAACTCTAAGTTTGGTGTTGGGAGGCCACAACCAAACTCTAAGTTTGGTGTTGAACTCCCATATCCAAACTCTAAGTTTGGTGTTGGAGAGTTTCAACAATGCTCTGAACATCTGTAAGGCTCCATGAGAGCCCACTGTCAAGCTATTGACATTAAAGAAGCGCTTGTTGGGAGGTAACCCAATGTTTATTTATCTAATTTTTATTTTCATTGTTTTTCATGTCTTTATAGGTTCATGATCATGTGGAGTCACAAAATAAATAGAAAAATTGAAAACAGAATAAAAAACAGCAGAAGAAAAATCACACCCTGGAGGAGCATCTGTCTGGCGTTCAGCGCCAGAACAGAGCATGGTTCTGGCGCTGAACGCCCAAAATGGGCAGCTTCTGGGTGCTGAACACCAGAACAGGCATGGTTCTGGCGTTCAACGCCAGAAATGGCACACAAATGGGTGTTGAACGCCCAAAATGGCCACCAACCTGGCGCTGAACGCCCAGAGTTGTGTGCAAAGGCATTTTTACATGCCTAATGGGTGCAGGGATGTAAATCCTTGAACACCTCAAGATCTGTGGATCCCACAGGATCCACTCAGGATCTGTGGACCCCACAGGATCCCCACCTACCTCCACTCACTTCTTCTCACCACTCTCTTTCACACAACCCCATAAACACTCTTCCCCAAAAAAACCCTTCACCAATCACCTCAAACTCTCTTCCCCATCACCTTTTCACCACTCACATCCATCCACTCTTCCCCATAAACCTACTTCATAAACTCCACCTACCTTCAAAATTCAAAACCAATTTCCCACCCAAACCCACCCATATGGCCGAACCTTAACCCCCTCCCTTCCCTATATAAAGCCCTCCATTCTTCATCAAATTCACACAACACACCCCTCTACACCCCTCTTGGCCGAAACACTTCCCACTCTCCCTCTCCTCTATTTCTTCTTCTTCTTCTTCTATTCTTCTTTTCTTGCTCGAGGACGAGCAATATTCTAAGTTTGGTGTGGTAAAAGCATAAGCTTTTTGTTTTTCCATTACCATTGATGGCACCTAAGACCGGAGAATCCTCTAGAAAGG
Source organism: Arachis hypogaea (assembly GCF_003086295.3). Lineage (NCBI taxonomy): Eukaryota > Viridiplantae > Streptophyta > Magnoliopsida > Fabales > Fabaceae > Arachis > Arachis hypogaea. The sequence goes on from NC_092055.1 coordinate 101,892,099, forward strand.
GGAAGGGGAAGACAAAAGCTTCCACTTCCGAGTCATGGGAGATGGAAAGGTTCATCTCCAAAGCCCATCAAGACCACTTCTATGATGTTGTGGCCAAGAAGAAGGTGATCCCCGAGGTCCCTTTCAAACTCAAAAGAAATGAGTATCCGGAGATCCGACATGAAATTCAAAGAAGAGGTTGGGAAGTTCTAACAAATCCCATCCAACAAGTCGGCATCCTAATGGTTCAAGAGTTCTATGCCAATGCATGGATCACCAAGAACCATGATCAAAGTAAGAACCCGGATCCAAAGAACTATGTTACAATGGTTCGGGGGAAATACTTAGATTTTAGTCCGGAGAATGTGAGGTTGGCGTTTAACTTGCCCATGATGCAAGGAGATGAACGCCCCTACACTAGAAGGGTCAACTTTAATCAAAGGTTGGACCAAGTCCTTATGGACATATGCGTGGAAGGAGCTCAATGGAAGATTGACTCCAAACGCAAGTCGGTTCAACTAAGAAGATTGGACCTCAAGCCTGTAGCTAGAGGATGGTTGGAATTCATTCAATGCTCAATCATTCCCACTAGCAACCGGTCTGAAGTTACTATAGACCGGGCCATCATGATCCATAGCATCATGATTGGAGAAGAGGTGGAAGTTCATGAGATTATACCTCAAGAACTCTACAAGGTGGCTGACAAGTCCTCCACTATGGCAAGGTTAGCCTTTCCTCACCTCATTTGCCACCTATGCAATTCAGCTGGGATTGACATAGAAGGAGATATCCTCATTAAAGAGGACAAGCCCAGAAAAAGATGGAGCAAGCAAGAGAGCCCACTCATGGAGCTCAAGAGGCGTATGAAGCTCATCACCATGAGATCCCTGAGATGCCTCAAATGCACTTTCCTCCACAAAACTATTGGGAGCAAATCAACACCTCCCTAGGAGAATTGAGTTCCAATATGGGACAACTAAGGGTGGACATCAAGAGCACTCCATCATGCTTCATGAAAGAAGAGAAGATCAAAAAGCAATGAGGGAGGAGCAACAAAGACAAGAAAGAGACATAGAAGAGCTGAAGGACATCATTGGTTCCTCAAGAAGGAAACGCCACCATCACTAAGGTGGATTCATTCCTTGTTCTTGTTTCTTCTGTTTTTCATTTCTATGTTATGTGCTTATCTGTGTTTGTGTCTTCATTACATGATCATTAGTAGTTAGTAACTGTGTCTTAAAGTTATAAATGTCCTATGAATCCATCACCTCTCTTAAATGAAAAATGTTTTAATTCAAAAGAACAAGAAGTACATGAGTTTCGAATTTATCCTTGAACTTAGCTTAATTATATTGATGTGGTGACAATGCTTCTTGTTTTCTGAATGTATGCTTGAACAGTGCATATGTCTTTTGAAGTTGTTGTTCATGAATGTTAAATATGTTGGCTCTTGAAAGAATGATGACTAGGAGACATGTTACTTGATAATCTGAAAAATCATAAAAATGATTCTTGAAGCAAGAAAAAGCAGCAAAGAAAAAGGCTTGCAGAAAAAAAAAAATAGGCGAAAAAAAAATAGAAAGAAAAAAGAAAAAGCAAGCAGAAAAAGCCAAAACTCTTAAAACCAAGAGGCAAGAGCAAAAAGCCAATAACCCTTAAAACCAAAAGGCAAGGGTAAATAAAAAGGATCCCAAGGCTTTGAGCATCAGTGGATAGGAGGGCCTAAAGGAATAAAATCCTGGTCTAAGCGGCTAAACCAAGCTGTCCCTAACCATGTGCTTGTGGCGTGAAGGTGTCAAGTGAAAACTTGAGACTGAGCGGTTAAAGTCAAGGTCCAAAGCAAAAAAAGAGTGTGCTTAAGAACCCTGGACACCTCTAATTGGGGACTTTAGCAAAGCTGAGTCACAATCTGAAAAGGTTCACCCAATTATGTGTCTGTGGCATTTATGTATCCGGTGGTAATACTGGAAAACAAAGTGCTTAGGGCCACGGCCAAGACTCATAAAATAGCTGTGTTCAAGAATCATCATACTGAACTAGGAGAGTCAATAACACTATCTAAACTCTGAGTTCCTATAGAAGCCAATCATTCTGAACTTCAATGGATAAAGTGAGATGCCAAAACTATTCAAGAGGCAAAAAGCTATAAGTGCCGCTCATATGATTGCAGCTATGTTTCATTGATAGTTTGGAATTTATAGTATATTCTCTTCTTTTTTTCCTATTTGATTTTCAGTTGCTTGGGGACAAGCAACAATTTAAGTTTGGTGTTGTGATGAGCGGATAATTTATACGCTTTTTGACATTGTTTTTAGTAGGATCTAGTTACTTTTAGGGATGTTTTCATTAGTTTTTATGTTAAATTCACATTTCTGGACTTTACTATGAGTTTGTGTGTTTTTCTGTGATTTCAGGTATTTTCTGACTGAAATTGAGGGACTTGAGCAAAAATCAGATTCAGAGGTTGAAGAAGGACTGCTGATGCTGTTGGATTCTGACCTCCCTGCACTTAAAATGGATTTTCTGGAGCTACAAAACTCAAAATGGCGCTCTTTCAATTTCGTTGGAAAGTAGACATCCAGGGCTTTCCAGAAATATATAATAGTCCATACTTTGGTCAAGAATAGATGACGCAAACTGGCGTTCAACGCCAGCTCTCTGCCCAATTCTGGCGTCCAGCGCCAGAAAAGGATCCAAAACCAGAGTTGAACGCCAGAAATGGATCAAAACCTGGCGTTCAACTCCACAAATGGCCTCTGCACGTGCAACACATAAAGCTCAGCCCAAGCACACACCAAGTGGGCCCCGAAAGTGAATTTATGCATCAATTACTTACTCATGTAAACCCTAGTAGCTAGTTTATTATAAATAGGACATTTTACTATTGTATTTGACATCTTTGGATTATCTTTTGATCTATTGATCACGTTTTGGGGGCTGGCCATCTCGGCCATGCCTGGACCTTTCACTTATGTATTTTCACGGTAGAGTTTCTACACTCCATAGATTAAGGTGTGGAGCTCTGCTGTTCCTCAAAGATTAATGCAAAGTACTACTGTTTTCTATTCAATTCATCTTATTTCGCTTCTAAGATATTCATTCGTACTCCAATCTGAATGTGATGAACGTGACAATCATCATCATTCCCTATGAACACGTGCCTGACAACCACTTCCATTCTACCTTCGACTGAATGAAGTATCTCTTAGATCTCTTAATCAGAATCTTCGTGGCGTAAGCTAGAATGATGGCGGCATTCAAGAGAATCCGGAAAGTCTAAACCTTGTCTGTGGTATTTCGAGTAGGATTCAATGAATGAATGACTGTGACGAGCTCCAAACTCGCGATTGCGGGGCGTTAGTGACAGACGCAAAAGGATAGTAAATCCTATTCCAGCATGATCGAGAACCGACAGATGAATAGGCGTGCCGTGACAGGGTGCGTTGACCATTTTCACTGAGAGGATAAGATGAAGCCATTGACAAGGGTGATGCCTCCAGACGATTAGCCGTGCCGTGACAGGGCATTGGATCATTTTCCCGAGAGATGACCAAAAGTAGCCATTGACAGTGGTGATGTATCACATAAAGCCAGCCATGGAAAGGAGTAAGACTGATTGGATGAAGATAGCAGGAAAGCAGAGGTTCAGAGGAACGAAAGTATCTCCATTCGCTTATCTGAAATTCTCACCAATGAATTACATAAGTATTTCTATTCCTATTCTATTAATTATTATTCGAAAACACCATTATCAATTTATATCTGCCTAACTGAGATTTGCAAGGTGACCATAGCTTGCTTCATACCAACAATCTCCGTGGGATTCGACCCTTACTCACGTAAGGTATTACTTGGACGACCCAGTGCACTTGCTGGTCAGTTACACAGGGTTGTGAACCGTGGTTTTGGCATCATGTTTTTGGCACCATTTCCAGGGAAAGAAAGAGCAATGAACTTTACATAAATAAAGTGTAATCACGATTCCACGTACCAGCGACCATCAACAACTCGAGTCGAAAAGCAGACTCTCTCGTCAGAAGAGGGAGGGACAAGTTCATAGTTCTTCTCATCACCAGAATTACTACAGACACTGTGAAACTGCCTAAGCTGAGTACAAAATTCAGAATCAACCAGCGAGACACACATAAGAACCATGGAGTCCACCCAATCAGCCATACCCGCGGGAACCTGGGAAGGCATTTCGACAACATTATTTCAGGAAGACATGAGGTCAACTAAATCCTAAAAAAGAAAAGAGGAATGGATTACTCAAAAACATCTCGGACAGAAGGCAAAACATCTCGACGGGCGGATAAACAAAAAGGGAAAACCCCAAGACTCAAGACAAAGGTCTTGGGGCATCCCTTGGAGGCAGTAAACAAGCAAGGTTTTCAAGTTATTTCTACGGCCTACATCCCAGCACTCATCAAAATAAAATCCAGAAAGAAAACAAAAGAAAGCGAAAATGCAAAAGGTCCACTCTCATACAGTTTATCAGAAGAAAGCACTATTTCTACAGTTTATCAGAAATGGCCAAGCGGAAAGGCGCAAACTTTTTCGAAATCAAGCAAAAAATCATCAGCAAAGAACAAGCACCAACACCGAGCATACCAAATAGAAATCATCAAAGACACAGCCTTTTTTCCAGAATCAAACAAATTATCATCAAAAGCACAAACGAGAAATAACATGCAGAAGCCCTAAGCACATTAAAGCAATAGGAAGGCGAAAAGATTCATACAAAAGGATGAAGAAACTTCAGAGCATGCATTACAACAGTAACCAGGCACAGTAAAAGCAGAAAGATCCAAACTTTCCTCAAAGCAAAATCGCAACTTAATCACAAAAAGCCAAAGCAGCGAAAGAGAAAGAAAGTACGAATGGAACTCACCTGGAGAAGAGAAAAGCTTCAAAGGAAAGAAGGAGATGTAAAAATGAAAGTTGTCCCGAGAATCGCCAAGCGACGCCGCAATGCAGGAAAAGAAGAAACGTAGGCGAAAAACAGAAAACGAGAAAAACGGAGGAAAATGGTGAAAGAAGTTACAAAAGAGCAAAGAAGAGAAATCGTTTCTGAGTTTTCAAAAATCAAAATAAAGAGCCAAAGGAAAAACGGGGCAATTAATACTAATTAATTAGGGTATTAAACCCTCGCACGTTCCCCAGGACAAAGCGCTAATACAAAAGCGCGCACTTTTAGAGAAAAACGTTCTACATTCAAAAGATTCTACAAAAGGAAGAAATCGACGAAATGCTTGAGTTCGGCTTCGTCAGAGAAGGACCGAAGTCAAAGACTCGACCTCAACAAAAAGACCGAGCTCAAGCAGGGGCACTGTTCATACCCTGGGTTGAGTTACCCGACCCGGGATGATTGGCGACAAAGCGACCGACCACTTCAGGTCAGACTACCCGACCTCTTCTAAAGAGCTCGGCCAAATCAACAGGAAAGCCCAATAAAGGGCCCAAATAGAGGAACACGACCCAAATCTAAAGGCAATCCCAGTCTATAGAGATAAAGGCGGTTCCCTTGAAAATAAGCTGACTTCATCCAAAATAGGATAAGATAAGATAAGATAACTAACTTATCTTATCAGAAAGGTCAGCCCCCACTACTATAAATACACTGGAGCACCCAGATATAACTCATACTCTGATTCTACATAACACATATTTAATACCCATGCTAACTTAAGCATCGGAGTCTCTTGCAGGTACCCCCCACCCTTCGGTGACAGAGGATCAGCAGCACGTCCAAGTCCAAACAAGACGGACGTACCGGCTCCGGCCTCCATTCACCAGCCGGACACATCGATCCCGACCATCACTGAGGATCTCGTCCAAGATCGACCTACAGTTTCAGGTAACCCTCGGAACAGCAACATTTATAGATACGAATAAAAGCATTAAAGTAAAAGTAGCATATAAACATAAATTAAAGTAAATACTAAACCTGGATCGAGAGTTACTCTTAAAAACTAAGAGAAGTCCTAAATCCTAATCCTAATCCTAAGAGAGAGAGAGGAGAGAACCTCTCTCAAACTAAATCTAAATCATGGAAAGTAATAAAAATGCGAGCTCTCTCTGAATGGATGCATTCCCCCACTTTATAGCCTCTAGTCTGTGTGTTCTGTACTTGGATCTGGGCCAAAAGGGCTTCAGAATTTGCTGGGGGCGTATTCTGTAAATTCTGATACGTGGCCTCTGTCACGCGTCCGCGTGGGTCACGCGGTCGCGTCATTCGGAGCTTTTCTTGCCACGCGATCACGTCAGTCATGCGACCGCGTCATGTGCGTTCTGCTTAAGGCGCGCGGTCGCGTCAGTCATGCGGCCGCGTCGCTGCTGATTTACGCTTGGCACGTGATCGCTTCGTCCATGCGATCGCGTGGATGCCAGTTTCTTCAGAAGCTCCGTTTGGTGCTTTTCTTCCATTTTTGTATGTTTCCTTTCCATCCTTTAAGTCATTCCTACCTTAGAAGATCTGAAACTACTCAACACACTAATCACGACATCGAATGGAAATAGAGGTAATTAAAATAATTAATATTAAAGCTTAGGAAACATGCTTTTCACATACATCACATAATAAGGAAGGGAAAGTAAAACCATGCAATTAATATGAATAAGTGGGTGAAGGATTGAATAAATCACTCAAACTAAGCACAAAATAACTCATGAAATATAGGTTTATCAACCTCTCCACACTTAAACAATAGCATGTCCTCATGATAAATCCAAGGTAAAGAATAAGGTAAGATTAAAGTGGTGGAATGTTATGCAATGCAACCTATTCTAAATGCATCTACCTAAATGAGTCATGCAATTCCAATTTATCCACTCATATATAAAGCTTACATGTAGTCAAATTAATTCACATTCTCAAGGAGTCATATATATATATATATATATATATATATATATATATATATATATAGCCAACCCTTAAATAATAATGCATTTTAGCAAATGAGATGGGGAATAAAAATATTGTACAAACTTGCAAAACAATTAGTAAATTAAGCACAGATATATGTTGATGAGTTATTGAACCCTCACTGGATTTTGTGTTTACCCTCTAGTCACTCAGTGTTTATTGGGTTTACTCACTCTACTTTTCTTTTTATTCTTACTTTCTATAACTTTGTTCTTCATCTAACCAATCAACAATTATAGAGTACAGTCATACCAAAAATCATGAGGTCTTTAATTAAGGTTGTAATGGGGCCAAGGTAAAGGTAAGGATATATGTATAAGGCTAAGTGAGCTAATAAGTGAATCCTTAATTAGACTAAGATCTCACCTAACATACATATTTAGTAGAACAAGCTTCTTTACCAATTTTTCCATATTATCCCACTTGTTGTTACATGCTCATGTTTCAATTTTTTTTTTGTTTTTATCCCATGTGCGTTGCTTTTATTTTGCATTGGGGAATTTTTTTGTATCCCCTTTTATTAAATGCTGAAAAATAACTTTTTTTAATGCACATGGTAATTGAATCACTTTGATTTCTCATGAGCATGCTTCCCAAATTTTATTTTATTTCTTTCAACTTTTCTACCTTTTGTTTCTATCATCCATGTTCCCAATAGGTTTCCCATATTTTAATCTATTCATAATTTTCTATCTTAAGCTAACAAAGGATTCAACTTGGGATTTTATTTTGTTTTTCTGCTTAAGGCTAGTAGTGTGGCTAAATAGAATAAAAGAGATTTTAAAGGCTCAAGGGGGCTAACAAGGGTGATGTGAAAGGTAGGTTATTTTGGGGTAAGTGAGCTAAAATCAAATGATGGCCTCAATCATTCTTTTGGCATGTATCTATATTCTATAATTGGACATATAGATTAAAGCAAAGTAAAGAACATCAGA